>NC_048313.1:10333451-10341214 GCF_013100865.1 Trachemys scripta elegans
CTCCCCTGTGCGCCCCGGCCCCTCCGTCTCCCCGTGCGCCCCCATTGCGCCCCGGCCCCCCCCGTCTCCCCGTGCGCCCCGCTCCTCCGTGCGCCCCCCGCGGGTTCCCCGCACTCACCGCGCGCCACCAGCAGCGCCCGCGCCCCGCAGCCCCGCAGACAGTGCAGCAGCGCCCCGCGGCGCAGGCCGGTGCCCAGGAAGGCGGGCACGGCCCCCAGCCGGGCCAGCCCCAGCCAGGCCCACACGAAGCCGGGCTCGTTGCCCACCAGCAGCGCCACGGTCTGGCCGGGCCGCAGGGGCCCCCCGGGGCCGCGCCAGGCGCGCAGCGCGTTCGCCACCCGCCGGCTCGCCCGCTCCGCCTGCCCGTAGCTGAAGCGCTGCCCCTCGAAGCGCAGGAAGAGCCGCTGCGGGGCCGCCCGCGCCAGGCCGGCGAAGCGCTGGGCCAGGCTGGACCCCGCGCCCCGCAGCACCCGGCGGCGGCACAGCAGCGCCCGCAGCAGGAACCGCGCGTCGGCCCACAGGTGTGGCCAGAGCCGCCGCTGCAGCCACAGGAGCGCGGCCGCGGCCACCGCCGCCCCGGCCAGGTACATGCCGCCGCCGCCGCCGGAGCTGGGCTGGGGCTGGGGCTGGGGCTGGCTGGCGCGGGGGCGCGCAGGGGCGGGGCAGGAGCCTGCGCGCCCCCGGAGGAGGAGGGGGCCCGGCCCCGCGCTAGAGGCTGGGCGCGCCCCCGGGGGGGCGCCCAGAGCCGGCTCCGCGCCCCGCGCCCCCGGCAGGAGCTGGCGCGGGAGAGGGGCCCCGGGGTTGGGCAGGGACCTAGCGCTGCCCCGGGGGGCTCGGTTCCCAGCTGTGAAGTGGGGAGCTGAGAGCCCCCCCCCGGGGAACCCAGGGCTGGGAGGCGCCTGGCTCCCCCCTGCCTGGGCAGTGCCAGCCCCGCCGTGCCCCTCTGTGCATACACGCCAACCCCTGCCCCCAGGGCTGGCTTTAGGCCAATTCCACCAATTCCCCCGAATCGGGCCCCGCGCCTAAGAGGGCCCCGCGCCCAGTGGCAGGGCCGCCGGGGTGGGGGCAAGTGGCCGAGAATCCCTTCCCTGGCTAGAGGCTCCTTTTTAGTTTTTACTCACTCGGCAGCGCTCCGGATCTTCGGCAGCACTTCAGCGACGGGTCCTTCACTCGCTCTGGGTCTTTGGCAGCACTTCGGCGGCAGGTCCTTCAGTGCCACCGAAGACCCGGAGCGAGTGAAGGACCCACTGCCGAAGACTAGGAGCGCCGCCCGGTGAGTACAAGCCCCACGTGTTTTTTACGTGTTTTTTTTTTTTTTTCAGTCATCCCTGCCGGGGCCCCGTCAAAACTGTTCGAATCGGGCCCCGCACTTTCTAAAGCCGGCCCTGCCTGCCCCCTTAGCAGCACGGACACCGCGCAGGGACGGTGACCCATGTGAGGCTGGCTTTCAGAGACCTTCTGGGATGGGTATGTCAGGCCCAGGCCCAGACCCCGGGTTCGATCCCTATAACCCCTCTGCCCTCGGGCACCAGGAGTCCTTGGGGGACAGGGGCTCGGCTCAGCCCAGCTCCCAGGACAGTAGATGGGGAAGGACTTGGCTACTGTGGCGATGGGGCCACGCCAGACTCTCCCCCCCTCTGCCCAGCACCTGGTATTTAACCTCCCCCAAGTTGCTTTAGCATCCCTCAGTGTTTGGCTGGGCAGGGAGGGGACACGCCCGAGCTCTCACACCGAGGGGAGAAGAGCCCGAACCGCCCCTGCAGAGCCGGAGCTGGCAGAGCCGGGGACCAGCCGTGCTGCACCGTGTTGGCTACAAGGAAATGTTGGGCAAAGCTGTTGCCCCATCCTGCCCTGCCCTGAGAATTGGCCCCGGGCCCGGCCCCGCTGCAGGGAGGGGGCTGTTCCACATCCAGGCTCCTTACAGTGCCTCCTACGGCAAAGGAGTCCTGGATCCCCAGTTTTGGCCCAGAGCTAGAGGACTCTGTGAGCAGCCAAACCCAGCCGGGCCCCAGAGCAGCGGGTAGCGCAGGCTGGCTGTGGAGGAGGGCTCTGCGGGAGCTGGGGGCACATGGGAGTCCGGCTGTCAGAGACCCAGGCTGGAAAGCCCAAGCGCACGGTCTGGGCAGGGGGAGGTGGCCCCAGCCCGGGCCTGCAGCGGGACAGAGCGGCCCTGGGGAGCAGTGCCCTGCATCTGGTGTCTCAGCTCCTCAGGGCCGGGACTGTCTTTGACTGCCTGGGTGGCGCCCGGCGCCACAGGCCCTTATCTCATCCCGGCTCCAGGCCGGCGTCGAGCAAGGCCCAGCGAGATGCTGGTCACACAGCAAGGCCGAGCGTCTGGTTCCACACCCCCCCCCCCGCAGCGCAGGCTGGGCTGACCTGAACCCTGGCCAAGTCACTGCCCCGCTCCAGGCCGCCTGCGCCCAGCCCGAGCTGGGGGCAAACAGCCCTTGCACCATCGCCGGCTCCTCGGCCAGGCCCACGCCCAGCCCTGCGAGACAGCGGAAAGCGGGGAACGTTTCCCTAGGTCACACTCAGCCGGCCTGGGGGCTCCGTTCAGCTCAGGGGCAAAGCGCAGGGTTCCCACAGCTTTTCCTAACCGGAGCCCCGTGAAAAATCTCTGGTCGGCTGCAGCAAGCCGCCCACGCCTGGGAGCGCAGACCTGACTCCATGGTGCTGGGCTGGGCTCTGCCTCGTGGGATTGGGGTGGGCAAGTAGCCCCTGTGGGAACTGGAGGGGTCGCTATGAGGGCACAGCGCCAGGCGCACGCGGGGTTAGCTGTAACAAGGCCCTGCACACCCGGCCACCCTCGGCCCGGCCTGCCCGGGTCTAAGCTCCCGCCCTCTGAAGCTCTGATACCCGGGTGGACTTGGCAGGGAGGAGGGGGCTGGGAAGGTGAAAAATCCCTTTGCCTTTCTACGTGGGACCGACAAGCCGCAGCTCGCTCCCTCCTTGGCGGGCGGGGGAGCTTCGGAGCAGGGCTGAGCAGGAGAAGGCAGCGCAGGGGGTTTTCCTGCTGCATTCCCAACATCTGCTGCTCGAAGGAGAACCACACGCGGGGCGGGCGCCAGGATTGCTGTGGCTTGGAGCTGAAACCAGAAGAATTAGGGGAAAGGTTAGGCGGCTTCCACAGCTGGAAACAGCGCAAGCAGCCCCGAGCCAGGCCCTGATGTCAGGGCAAGAGCTGCGAGCGGCCAGCAGCTTTGGGACGGGGCTGCACCAGGCCCCACAGGCCTAAGAACCGCCCCAGAACAGCCCAGTTGTGTTCCCTCCCTGCCCCGTGGCCCCGCTTCCCCCCATGGCCGGGGCACTCCCTGCCCAGCCCGCACCGGGAAGGGGCTTGTACCGAGCAGAGAATTTGGCACGTTCTTCCCCTTGGCAGCCCATGCGTTTAGTGACGGCAGGGCTAACGACAGGGCTATGGCCAGGGGCCCGAGGAACGTGCCGGGGGCACCACAGGGGCCTGCCACGTCTAAACCCACCACACAGCAAGGAAACGGGCTCCACACAGTGCAGTGCCCGCCGAGGGGCCTCCACAGGGAGCTCTGCCCTGGCCGATCCTGGCACCATTTCCACACCGCGTGTCATGGGGTTAGAGCAGGACACTGGGAGCCAGGACTCCTGGCTCCTATCCCAGAGCCGGGGAGAGAACCCAGGAGTCCTGGGTTCTCTCCCCGGCTCTGGGAGGGGAGTGGGGTCTAGTGGTTAGTGCAGGGGTCTGGGAGCCAGGATGACTGTTTTGGTCCCAGCTCTGGCATGGCCTCTCTCCGTGACGTTGGGCAAGTCTCCTCAAGCTGCCTGGGCCTCCGTGTGTTTCCGGGTGCGGACAATACTCGCCTGGTCCCAGGGGCCGGGTCTGCAAGGCTGCAGGAAGCAGCTCGGGGGCCAGCTGCTCTGTGTGTGTGTGTGGGGGGGGGGGGAGGTGTTGGGCTGACCACAGGAACCACCAAAGCTTTGGGGGGGGGGCAGAAAAGAGCCGTTCACTTGAACGCCCGGCCAATGGGGTCTCCCTAGGCCCAGCCAGAGGCAGATGATGCCCGTCCCTGTGCCAGCCACTCTGCCTCGCCCACGGACACAAACCATCAGGCACGTTGTACAAAACGTTGGACAGTTTTATTGTAGTTTTAAAAACACTTTAAAAGGCGAATCTCTCTGGGGAAAGAGCTTTGACTCTCCAGCCTCGCCGGGCCGCCCGCCTGTGAACAGTTCTGCCAAGCAGGTGTCTTCAGCACTGGTGCGGCCCGTTCTGCTCCTCCTCCCAGCTTGGGGGGCTTGGCTCGCAGGGAAGAGATTGGGGGGCAGTGGCTGCTCAGGGGGTTTGGCTCTTTTCGGACTCCCAGCCCCAGCTCGTCCTGCTAGCAGCGAATGGGCTCCGGGTGCTGGTCTCTGCCCCGCTGGCTGGGCTTTCCTGGGCAGTGCCCGCTCCGCGGCAGAAGCTAGAGGCTGTTGCGGGGCCAAGGCTCTGGATTGTGGTGAAAATCGCAGGTGGGAACTGAGCCAGCACGGCCAGGGAATGGTGGGCAGGTGCCCCAGGCCGTTGGCTGCCCTGGCACAGGTAAGCCTGGGGTCCCCTCCTGGAAGCGTCTCGGAGCAGCAAGCCAGTTCTCACTATTTATTTACATTTCTTATATGAAAATAGGAGGCCATTGCTCCGCAGCCAGTCTGGTTTCCTGTCCAGCCCCCGGCACGCAGGGGCCTGGCCTGCCTGCTGCTGAAGTTGCCCCGGCTGCCCCCTCTGCCGGGGACTCAGGGCCGTGCCCCTTGGCCTAGCACCTGGAGGCCACGGAAAGAGGCCGCTTGCTCCAGCCAGTCACCCACAATTCCGTTAGAAAGGGACTCAGACGTCAGCCCGGTGGGGCCGGGGTGGCAGCGTGGTGCCGCCGGCAGGAGGCTGCAGTCACGTGGTGGGTGCAGCCACAGACGGACAGCGTGCGCCTCGCTCGCTCCCAGCCTGGGGACCGCTTTGCCCAGCTGCTCCACAACCACCGGGGCGGCGGCTGCCGCTTTGCAGGGACTTCCAGAGCCGCTGCTGCCACTTGCCACAGCGGGCCAGGGTGGAGCTGGGCACGGGGCCACGCCCCTCAGTCACTGTCCGAGCCCACGGCGGACGAGCCTTTCCGTTTCCGTTTGGTGGGTTTCGGCTTGGTGTCCTCTTCCTCCTGAAAGGCAGAGCAGGGGGCAGCCGTCACGGGCATTGCCGGGTGGGCAGAGGGACAGGGCCTGGTTGGGTGGGGATCACTGGCAATGTCAGAGGGGATGGGGTGGGGACGGTAGGGCCCGATTGGGGGTTGGCGGTTGTCATGGACACTGCCGGGCGGGCAGAGGGGCAGGGCCCGGCGGGGTGGGGATCACGGGCAATGTCGGGAGGCGGGTGGGGATGGCAGGGCCCGGTTGGGGGTTGGTGGTTGTCATGGACACTGCTGGGCGGGCAGAGGGGCAGGGCCTGGTGGGGGTGGCCCTCCGCGGGTGCTGCCGGTGAGGCTGGGGTCAGTGGGATCCTTGCCCCATTGCACAGGGCTGTGGCAGAACCGTGTGGCCAGCATGGCTGTGTCCAGAAGCAGCCCCTGGAGCTGGCATGGCTGAGGGCCCCGCCAGAGGAAGAAGGTACAGGGCGGCAGGAGCCCCCTGTCCAGGGGAAGGAGTCGGGAAGTGCACGGGAACCCCGCTGAGAGCGCTGCAGCCCTGCCTTGAAGCCCATGGGGGTGAGGGCTCCCAGACGTGGCCAGACGTCCCTCGCTCCGTGGCTGGGACCCCGCGTGGTGCCACGCCCCAGCTCTCCAGGGGCCCCTGGGGGTGGCACTCACCGAGGCGCTGCTGGAGGCAGACTCCTCCTCGTTGTTGGCTGGCTGGGCGGCGTTCTTCCGGCTGCGGGGGCTGGACAGCGCGGCCTTCCGACGGCTCTTCGGGGGCTTGCTGGAGGAGTCCTCGTACTCCTCTGCCAGGGAGAAGAGGTCGCTGAACCTGGACCGAGAGCAAGCAGGGTGCGGTCAGGCTCTGGGCACCCCCAGCCCCACCCCTCCCCGAGTCTGCTCAGCCCCCCATGGGCCTGGGTCTCCGCCAGCCCAGCTCTGCTCCCTCCTGGCCTGTCAGTGCCCCAGCTCTCTGGACACCCCCCGTCACTCCCGCATGCCCTGGGTGACAGGCTATGCGAAGCCCGGTGCGTAGCCCCGGACTGTGTGAAGCCCGGCGCAGGCTGGTTCCTGCCTGGCTGCACGAGGGGGCCTGGCCAGGAACATCCAGCTCCGAGTTTATTGCTGAACCCCGTGACCCAATGCGCTCCCAGCACACCCCACTGAGCCACCCTGCTTCCCACCCCGGGCCTGGGGGCAGCGAGCGGGTTGTGACGGGGCTGCACTTACTTCATCTTGTGGGCTTCGTCGCAGCTGGCCTGGACGTGCTGCAGCGCCTGCAGGATCGGCGTTTGGCTGAAAACTGGCAGGCAAGGAGAGGAAAGGCCAGTCAGAACCCTACCTGCCGGCCCCACTGCTGGCCAGTGGCCCGGAGCAAGCCCTTCTCCCTGGCCGAGTCCGGAGGGACATCCCTCGGGCACCGACCGATGGTTGGGTCCCATCTCTGCGCCTCGGCTCCCCCCGTGTACAGTGCCGGGTAACTCCGTGGAGGAGGAAGGGGCACAGAAGCCCAGCCCGGCAGGGGAAGGAAGTGCTCTTGTTCCAGGAGGCAGCACCAGAGGCCAGAGCCTGGATGTGCTGCCCAGGCCTGTGGCATGCTGGGTCCCTCCCAGTCTCTGCTGACCCGAGCCAGGCTGGGGGGAGAAGGGGAGGGCAGTGCCCCTCCAGCCATGGTGCTAAGAAAGGAGACCCCGCAGCATCCCTGCCCATCACCCCAGCAACGTGTCTGTCCAGCACAGAGCACAACAGGGTCCCCGGACCCTGACGGCCACCCCCCGTCCCAGGAGCGACCGTGCTGCCAACCCGTGGCCACCCCCCGTCCCAGGAGCGACCGTGCTGCCAACCCGTGGCCACCCCCTCTCCCAGCTCCGCCCGAGCCCCCCTCGCGCCGGGCACGGCCCACGTACAGTTCTGTTTGGTGTTGGTCAGGTTGAGCCGGAGGTTGTCCAGGTGCTCCAGGATCTGCTCCAGCGTCAGCTGGGCCAGTTTGCTACTTGAACTGCGCAAGCTGAGGACAGGGCGAGGGAGGCAGAGTTAGTCCCTGGGGGGCCCCGGAGCCACCCACTGTCCCAGAGCGCCGCGGGGATCCCCCCTCTGCCCGGCGTTTGTAGCTGGGAATCCCCCATTGCCAGGCCATGGCAGAGCAAGCCCCTGGGGGCAGGCGTAGGGCCCCGCCCCACCCTCTTGGGGGACACCAGGCTGCTCCCTGGTCGCTCAGATCCCAGGGCCCAGCAGCAGCCCCCAGGCAGGGGGGAGGCGGGCTCAGCACCTGGCATGAGATTGAGCCCAGGGCTTGGCCTGTGAAGCTGGGGCGCCCGGAGGCATCCCCAGAGGCTGCTCCATGCCAGGCCACTCCAGCCACCACGCCTGGAACGAATCCTACGCCAGGCTGCGGGGAACGCGATGTCCTCGCAGCGCCAGCGCCGGGCATCAGCCGCGGGGGGCAGCTGGCTGGCGAGCTCGTTAGCTGGGATTAGAACGGCCGACTTATTGGGCCCGGAAAAAATAATGAAAAGAGCCCTGGTGTTCGCCTATCAAATGCTGCTAATTAACGAGGGGAAATCGAACCGAGCGGATGGAGCTGGAGATTTCCACAGGAACCGCTCCTCGGGGGAGGGGTGGGGGGGGGGGGCTGTC
>NC_048313.1:10341279-10405937 GCF_013100865.1 Trachemys scripta elegans
GGGGGGGTCGGCTCTGGGGAACAGGACTGGACAAGGGGCTGTTTCCTCATCACCCTGGCCCAGCTGCTCTGGTGGCTGTTGGGGGCTTTCTGCGAGCCAGGCCCCTGGCCAAGCGCCTGCTCTCGGTCCGCCTGGTGTGGGAGGGACCGAGGACTGAATGAGACATGGACACCACGCTCCCCTCGAGTGGGTCCCTCCAGAACCAGCGTGGACCCTCCCAGGGGCGCTGCCAGCCTGCAGCATTTCTGTTAGCCAGGCCCTTTCTCCAGCGCTGGCGCTTGGGGGACAGGAATCCCCAGAGCTCTTTGCCTGGGACAGAGAACGAAGCCTTTGCCCCTGCCCGAATGGGAAAGGCCAGGCTGGGGCGGGGGCAGGGTCCCGGGTCCCGACCCCGTGCCCAGCTCAGTGGGGCTGCAGGACACGGCGGTGACCTGTGTCAGTTACACATGCAGGCGCCACGGCCCCTTCTGCCGCCCTGGGTGAGACGGTGCAGGAGAGGAAACACCGGCACGGCTCAGCAGATGCTGCTGGCAAGCCCAGCGAGTGCTGAGACCCGGGCATGGGAGAGGCAGCTGCAGGGCCCAGCGCCCCCTGCGATCTGTGGGGAGTGTGGGCCCGTGCAGGCTGCTGCCAATGCGGACGAGCCTTGTCCCATCCTCACCTGGAGCATTTCACCGGACTGCCATCCTCAGACTGCAGAACCCACTCCCTCCACCTCAGCCCTGACATGCCCCCCCAGCACCAAGCCTGGACCCCAACAAGCCCCGATACTCCCCACCCCCCCTGTGCATCTCAGCCCTGACCTGCAGCACCCCCGGACAGTCCGGGCTCAGGCACCGAATTAATCTCCACCACGTGGTGGTTTTTGGCGACAACGAATATTCTCAAAGGACTGAGATCAACCAGCTCATCCCACCCATGCCTGCACTAGGCAACCTGAACCATGGTGTCCGGCAGCGCCAGCCTGGTGCATTCACTCCTGCGGCAGCGCCAGGCCTCTCAAGCCCGAGGTGGCCTCTTGCCAGGGTTACCCTGTGCAGGGAGCGTGGGCTGCTGCCTTCCTCTCTGCTCCCTGGCTGAGGACTCTGCTAGAGCCTTGCAGCGAGGGGAGGTCTCACAGGGCATTTGCAAAGCATCAGTCTCTCTCTGGAGCACCCATGGGGCCTGCATGCCCCTGGGATGCTCTGAGCACAAGCTGGGCTCGCCCTGAGCCAGCCCAGGAGAGCCCCACATCACACGGCGCTGCATGGGACCAGCCAGGCTGAGAAAACCTGTGGGAGCACAGACACCGAGAGCTGGGCCCAAGTCACTCTGGGGTTTGGGGTGGGAGGAGGAAGGGGCTGGTATTCCTTGTTCACTTCCCGTCCTAAACCATTGTGCACTTTTCAACCGCTGCCCTGTTCCACCCACGAGGCAGCTGCATTCCTTTGGAGGACAAGTGATCCCTGTTCGCTAGTGAATGCTGGGGAACGTCAGGTGCTGGAGAACGCTGAGCTCCCCCCACATGGGCACAGAGCTGCTCCTGGAGGGGGCTGTTCTGTGACAGAGGAATCCAATGAGAACCAAGGGGTCGTTCTGCCCCGGAAGAGAACCCCCGAGCGGCTGCAGGGAAGGACAGCAGCGGGAGGCAGGCCGGTACCTCACAGCCCCACCTGCCCGGAGGTGCTGGGGGGGACGGACGGACACGGGGGGATGGAGTTACTCCTGAGCGCGCCAGCCAATTGTTTGCTGTAAATACCTGCCTGGATTTTAGTTATTAGCTACCACGGCCACACTCCGCCTCGCCTGGAGGACGGGACAGAGCAGTGGAGGTGGCTGGGGATGTGTGCGGGCAGGGCCGGGGGGCCTGGCCTGGCCAATGGGCCCTCGGCAGCGTTACAGCTCCAGGAGAGCCATGGGGGGAAGGAATTTCAATGCCTCTGAAGTCAGACGGATGTGGGAGGTGAAGTTCAGCGCTGGCTGAGGGGGTGTTAAGTGAGGGCCAGGTTCTTTGGGTCTGTGTGCCCAGCACTGCCTCTTCGCCGTCGGGCCAGGGACTCTGGCCACGTCCCCACTGTGCAGTAAGCCTGGGAATGCAGAGCCCAGGCAGTGGAGACGGACTGGAAAGGAAGCTGCAGGACCAGCGTCTGCTCTCCTAGGGGGAAGGTGGAGGCAGGTCCTGGGGCCCTGGCAAGCCGGGAGGGGATTCCCACGGCTTGCCTTCGCTCTCGGCCGACGACGTGGCTGGCTGAGCTCTGAGCTCCTGGCCTGTGCCCTGTCCTCAGACTCCCCTGGAAGGCAGGGCAGAGGCTCGGCCCTACTAGGTTTACACAAACTGCTTCCTGAGCTGTGACTGCAGGGGGCGTTGGTGCAGCCTGTGCTTCGGCTTGCTCCCCCGGCCGGCCCAGGCCTTTGCTCCCCCGGCCGGCCCAGGCCTTTGCTCCCCCGGCCGGCCCAGGCCTTTGCTCCCCCTGCTCCAGCCAGCTCAGGGGTGCAGCCGCTTGTCGCTAAATCTCAGACACGCTCGAGGGCTCTTGTGCTTGTGACACGTGTCCTGACCCACTTCACCCAGCACTCCCGCTCTCCTGCAAGGCCGGCCAGCCTGGCTGAAGGGCCGGAGGAGAGGGGCCGTCCTTGCAGCAATCCACGCTAACGGCAGCTCAGAGACTGCCCTTGGCTGCAGGGCCAGCGGGAGGAGAGGGGTTTCCTAGATGGGCGTACTGGGGCTCTGGGCGCTGAGACAAAGGGCAGAGCAAGTCTGGGAGAAGGGAAAGCCTGCAGCCCTCCGGTCCCTCCATACCAGCGGAGTGTCCCCGCTCTCCAGGAGCTGTCATGTTGCCGATTCGAGTGATGCCCCATGGGCGCTGCAAGCTGCCAACAGGAGCTGAACAGCAGCAGGCAGCCTCCCAGCCAGCACTGCGCCCGTAGCAGCCACAAGTGCAGCATGCCCCCGACTGCTGTCCCGTAGCCGGACAGGCCCTTTAAACATGGGCACACGCCCTGCCCATGCCGCTGGGACGTCTCCTCACCCAAAACAAGCCTCCGCCTCCACCTGCTCAGGCCACAGGCGCCCTGAGGAGGAAGCCGCGGGAGAAGAGGGCCCCCCCCACCCCTCACCTCTGGCGTTTCCGCGGCAGGCTGTTGTTCTTGATCAGCAGGGACTTGATGTGCTCGGCCAGCAGGTCGTCGTGTTTGATGCACCAGTGCCGCAGGATGCTGGTGGTGAACTGGTCGTCGGGATGGCAGGGCCGGCTCAGCACCATCTTCACCATTTCCTCGCTGGGCCTGCCGCGGGAAGGGAAAGGGGGGTGAAGGGAAAAGCCTCGGCACATCCAATCCCACCGCTGCCGCCAGCAGTGAGGCGCGGCAGGCGGCCGGCCCTCCTTGCCCATCAACGGAGCACTAACCCCGACTGTTGCGAGTTCCCTAGCCAGAGACAGGATTTGGCAGAACCCGCGGTGTGGCCCTCTGGCTCTGAGGTCCCAGGCTTGCAGGTGATGGGGCTCCCTGCTCAGCGCTGGCTCCAAGACTCCAGCGGGGCGAGGACCAGGTGCATTAGATGCAAAGCTGCGTGGCAGTGAGCTCATCCAGCCCTTTCCCCGGAGATACGGAAGAGCCCGGCCCCCATGGAGCAGCCTGGCACTTCCCCAGAGCCCCTGCG
The DNA here is from genome assembly GCF_013100865.1 of Trachemys scripta elegans. Classification (NCBI taxonomy): domain Eukaryota; kingdom Metazoa; phylum Chordata; order Testudines; family Emydidae; genus Trachemys; species Trachemys scripta. The sequence goes on from NC_048313.1 coordinate 10,344,920, forward strand.
CCAGCATCGGCCTCGCTGCAACGTGCTCTCCGCCCTCCCGCTGCCGCTCCTGTGCATTCTGGGCTGAGCTAATACAATTTAGAGCCGGGATTAGATTAGCCAGCTCCAAGGGCGGCATTAATGAATAGAAATAAAGTGCTCTTCACTCAGCCACGGGAGGTGAGCAGAGCAGGCAGACGTGGTACCGAGCCGCAGAGATCAGTGTCCAGGCCGGGCTCCTGCTGCGCCGTGTGGGAGGCAGACGACAGGCGGCTCTCTGGCTTTGGGAGGTTCCCGGTGACAGAAACGGCCCAGCAGAGCTCAGGCTGGGCAGGGCCAGGCCAGCACTGGCATGGGAGGCCTGGGGGATGTCAGCGCTGCTGGTGCCTCGGGTGGTGCTTTTCCGGAGCAAAGGGGAGCATCTGGCTGCCGGTGGGGTGGCTTTGGAGGAGGCATTCACGGAGTTAATCACTAAGAATCCTAGGGCTCTTCGGTAAGAGTCCTGGCAAATTTCAACTCTAGGAATTACCTCACAGCTGCCTCCTTCCTCCCCAGAGGTGGCTGCCTTGCAGTGTTTTGGGACGAGACGTGCTAGAGGGGACGGTGCTGTTCTGCATTTTGCTCAGTGGACGTCTCCCGCCCCGTGAAACCTGTCTGGGCACCCCCTGGGTCGGAGTCCCACAGCTAGCCGGCGTACTGACCCTCCCCTAGCTGGCCGGCGTCAGGGAGTTTCTGCCACTGCTTGTCATTTCCAATGAGCCATTCTGATCCAGCACGTTGGCACAGTCCCCCCCCCCCGCTGAGAACGGTGCCCACCTGCTCACTCCCGGCCAGGCTGGGGAGTAAGCAACATGGCCTTTCACAGGACGGTGTCATTCAGCCTCAACTCCTGGCAGGGAGGAAATTACCACTGCCCCCATTTCACAGATGGGCAAACGGAGGTGTGGGGCAAAGCGACTGTCTAGGGTCACACCGCGGATCAGCTCTGAGCCAGGATTGGACTCCAGGCCCCCTGCTCAGCACCAGCCGTGCCGTGCCTTGTCCTCAGCCCTCCAGAAGAGACGCTGGGGGCAGGACGAGCCCTACCAGGCAGCGTGTCTGGGGCCAAGTAGGTGTCAGCCCCAGTGTGACAGGAAGGGAGGAGACTGGTCCTGTCTGGCAGAGGCCAGGCCGCTGACCAAGCCAAGCTTCTGACCTTCACTGCATGCCCCAGCAGGCCCCTGCTCAGGTGATGACAGCATGGCAAGAACCCCTAACCCCCAGCCCCACTCTGTGGGCACAGCGCAGGTAACCTTGGCGCCCCTTCCCTTTGGAGAGCGCCTCTCCCCAGTCCCGCCCGAGTCTCCATGACCCGCCAAGCTGCCGCAGGATTGAAGGGCAGGGAGCGGGCAGAGGGGCTGACACTACGGTCAGGTCAGTCCCACGTGCTCGGCAGCCCCACGATGAAGCAAGGATCACTAGTAATACCCGAGCCCCCAAGGCGTGGCCAGTGGCTTTCGCACTGCCCGTCCAGGTCCTGCGGTGTTAGCACCGTGCCAGCTGCACAGGAAATTGAAAGCCATCTCGGGGGGAAGCGTCCCTGGAGAAGCAGGCGAGAGGAATGCAGCCAGTGATAATGCTTCCCCCGGGCTGGGCAGTACCACATTGCCAATTACTGCTGAGCAAGGGGGAGGGGACGCAGCCCGGAGAGGGGAGCCTCCGCCTCCTCTGTGGCATCCCAGGCCCAAGGTGGTGCTGGCTCCCGAGGCGGGGGCTGGAGCGCTGGACGGGCGTGCATGGCACATGAAATATGGTTTTAATTCCCCTTCCTAAGCTACCGTATCTGAGCAGGGGCTTACTGAAGGCGGGAGGCGCTCCGAGCTCCCCTAACGCCTCAGCAATAATTGCATGGCTGTTTGCCTTCCCACGCAGAGGAGACTGGGGACAAGTGGCAGCTCAAATCCCCGACAAGAGAGAGCCGGGGGTGGAAAGCCCAAGGGACCTTTCAGGAGAGCGGCCCCGCAGCTTGGCCTGGGATCAGTCTCCAAGGGGCAGCCGCATTGCCCTGCCGATACCCGTCAAGCCGAGCCTGCAGCACCCCTGCTATTCCAGTCTCCCAAGAGACGGACCTGCTGGGAGCCTCTCTGGAGCAGTCCCTGCACATCAGCCATGTGGGCGGGGCTCTGACGGGAAGGAAGGGCCAGACCCCCAACCCCAGCTGCGCCCTAGCTCAGGCTTTGAGGGCAGAAGGCAACTCCTCTCCCACTTGTCACTAGCCAGGATACTGGGACACGCTACCTTAGCCCAGTGGCCAGCAACCTCTCCCGTCCCGGGCAGCCAGCTGGCCCCAGGAAGCCCCCCTCTCGTTAATCCTTCCTGTCTGGGGTCTCAAGCATTCACAAACTGAAGGTGTTTGGTGCTTAGAGGGGTCAGGGCCTGGGAGCCAAGACTCCAGGGTTCAAGTGCCAGCTGTGCTGCCGACTCGACCTTGGCAAAGTCTCCACCCCTCTCCGGGCCTCAGTTTCCCCTCTGCACATGGGAAGGATATCCACTTCAGAGGTGCTGTGAAGGGTAACGGGCTTGGAGACTGGGGGCTGCCGAGGGGCTAGGGAAGAGCCGGGGGTTTTCTGTAATCCGCAGGCAGAGATCAGACTGACGATGCGGGTCTGAGCAGCGAAAGGGGGGAATTCAGGAAGGGAGGGACAGGATCTGTCCTCCCATCTCCCTCCCTAGACACGGCAGCACACAATACGCAGCCTCACTCACTGCCCACGAGGGCCAGGGCACGCCTGCAGCCCTTGCTCGGACCCCGCCTGGCCTTGCAAAGCCTGCGACTGGAACTTTTAACACGTGAAGAGCAGGATTTGTCAGGACCACCTTAAAGACGTGAGAAGGCGGCAGCTCCTGCGTTGATCAAATCCGGATTGATTAGAGCCAAGCCGCAGGGGAGCGATAACTGGGAGCGGAGCCGCCGTGTGCTGGAGAAATTAAATGTTCCATCTGCCGCCGGCGTTCCTCACACTCTGATTAACGAACGAGAGGAGCGGTGCTCCCGGCAGCTCCACGGAGCGGGTACTGCGGCACAGCTCGGGGACCCGCAGCCTGGGGCAGGGGAGGCTGGGGATAAGGAGTGTCCCCCCGGGGGGGCACAACTCTCCGGCGCTTCTCCTAAGGGTCATTCCGACGCGAAAGGAAAGGGGCGCGCTCGCTGCGATTCCCTGCCCACGGCTGCTGCCAACTGGCGTCGACCCAGCCAGGAATTCCCGGAGCAGAACAGGGGCAACCCCACGGGCAGGTCTCAACGCAAGCAGCCCCGTGAGCCCTCCGCACAGGCCCTGATCCTGCAGCAAACTGCACGTGGGCCGGGCCCCCTGGTGTCCCCTGCCTGCTGCCCCTGGGGCCACGTAATGCCTGGCCCTGCCCAGCATTAGCCAAGAGAGGCTGCTCTGCTGTTGCCAGCTCTCCTTGGGGAACCCCTGCCCTCTGCAGTTCAAGTACCCCCCCCCGGCACGGCACGCGCCTACCACCCCTCCCGCACTGCATACGTACTTCTCTCTCCTCAGCTGGAGCAACAAACAGGACAGCGCCTCTGGGTGCTCTGCAAAGGAAACCAAAGGCGCTTAGTTTATTCCTGACAGCTGGGGCCCACAGTCAATGCTGAGGGGCTGGCTGTAGGTATCAGGAACGAATGCCCAGTATCTGAGCAGACATGTCACCCGCCCCCGGGGCCCCTCATGGGGTCCACCCGCACAGCCTGTTCCACGCTCCCTGCCCCCACCACGAACACACTGCTCCTGCCGGGGGCGGCAGACGACGCCGGGCGTGTGAGTCTTGTGCAGAGCTCCTGGGGGCTGCATGCTTCCTTCCCTGCATACGCACGCACAGTGCCGGGCAGGGGAACAGGCTGGCTGGACCCAGCTGGGATTGGACCCCCGCGGGATTGTGGTGTGTGTGTGTCTGACACACGCAGGGCGCAGGCCGGCTGGCTGGACCCAGCTGGGATCGGACACCCCCCCGGGATTGTGGCGTGCGTGTATCTGACACATGCAGGGCGCAGGCCGGCTGGCTGGACCCAGCTGGGATCGGACACCCCCCCGGGATTGTGGCGTGCGTGTATCTGACACATGCAGGGCGCAGGCCGGCTGGCTGGACCCAGCTGGGATCGGACACCCCCCCGGGATTGTGGCGTGCGTGTATCTGACACATGCAGGGCGCAGGCCGGCTGGCTGGACCCAGCTGGGATCGGACACCCCCCCGGGATTGTGGCGTGCGTGTATCTGACACATGCAGGGCGCAGGCCGGCTGGCTGGACCCAGCTGGGATCGGACACCCCCCCGGGATTGTGGCGTGTGCGTGAGTGTGTGTCTGACACACGCAGGGCGCAGGCCGTCTGGGCCGTCTCACCTTTGTACTTGAGATGCTGCAGGATGGGGATGATGGTCTCCAGGGGAATGTTGTGTGCCAGGAAGAGCTGCCAGGTGCAGTACTGCTCAAATGTCTCCCAGTCCAGGCTCTGAACTAGAGGGGAAGCAGAGCGCTCGTTAGGGGAAACAGCTCCAGCAGGAGGCAGGGGCCTAGGACACGCGTAAGCCGCAGGGCAGAGATGTGACTGAGGTGGCTGCATGCTGCAGGGAGAGCGTGGGTGGTCTGTCTGTGCCATGCCCTGGCAGAGGGATCCAGGTTGCCAGCAGCCAGTCTCAGAGGGAGGGAATGAATGGGGTCCTTTAATCCAGAGGCTTAGAGCATTGCTTGGCACCTTCTGTTCAGTGCCAGGGCTGGAGCTAAACAGACCAGATTCCTCGTCAGGCACTTGCTGGGGGAACCGCTTACCCCTTCAGCGTCCCAGCCTAGACACCCGGCACTAGGGCTCTGCAAGCACTCCCAGCCGAGTGCATGAGGGCCTGGTGATGGTGCAGGCCGCAGACGAGCCAGGAGATCGGCCTGTGCCGTGCAATGATGGGCCTGCTGGCTGTGAGCCATGTGGGGCGCGTGTGAAACGCAATATTCAGCCGAGTGCAAGAAGGCCCCTTAAGCCAAGCGGTTTGGGCAGATCGCGCCAACCCCAGTCACTCAGGGGCAAAGCGCTTGCAAGAAGCATGAGGGTTAATTACAGGTGACAAAGGGGCTCGGACCCCTCAGGGGTGAGGCTGGGGCGCCCCTGGGACCAGGACGTCCTACTCCTGCAGTGATGAAGGAACAGTCTCAGCCTCCCAAGAGATCCAGCCCCTAGCCCTGGGGCCGCGGGATGAGGCCTGGGCACGGAAGCCACCAGTTGGGCTACAGGCAAAGGCTGCAAGGGGGAGGTTCTGGGAACGGACAGTGTCCCAGCCCCAAACCCCAGCCCAGGGAAAGGAGGGTGGGACTGTTGGGCCCAGCATTTCTCTGCCCCCCGGGGGAGTGCCCCAGAGCTGGGGCTGGCCTTTCCAAACCCCTACGAGTCCTACAGCAAACACAAGGGAGACCCCAGATCCCAGTCCCCTGGCTTCACAGGAGCAGACCCCCGACGTACAGGGTCAGACCACAGGGCCACCTCTGATAGTCTCCCACCACCTGTGGGCCTGAGAGTTTTGACGGCTGCAGCTACCGTACCACAATGGAAAGCCTCGGCCGGGCACTACGAGCTTATCAGCTGCTAACATCACAGGGGGCAGACTGCTGCAAACAGGGCCAGTCGGGTCCAGGACACTCCGAGCACCGGCCTGGGGCTGTGAGGGGACAGGCTGAGCCCCCTAGAGACCCCGTGGCTGAGCGTGCACGCGGAGATGGCAGAACTAGCGGAGGGGTTTTCTTTCCCTCCGTTCTCCCCGACGTTCCCCTGACAGCCCGTCGCAGGGACAGCGACTGAATCGTGCCCGTTGATCACAGCCCAGGCCTTCGATGGAGGGAGTGCCGAGCCGGTGCTAACAACCTGCCCCGTGCTGCTCAGCGTCTCCGGATTACCCCGTGTCTGGCGCTGCAAAGCGTCTCAAGCCTGGTTAAACCCATCAGCGCTGCTCACAGCTCAGCTCAAACAACTAATCCCACGAGCCTGCTCGGGGCAGTGACCCTTTAAGCTGCGCCACTAAGACGACATGGATCAGAGGACGAAATGCCAATCTCCAGCCAACTGGTGCCATGGTCCCCGCCCTGGGAGCTGCCCCAGGCTGCCAGGGGCCTGCACTGGCAGGCCCCGCCTGGGCGTCTCTACCAGGACCTCATTACCTGCAGTGTTAGAACAGACTGTATGACTTCTGCAGCGCTGAGGTGAGGGATATTTCCTCCCCCGACCCAGGGAGCACCCCCATCGCTTTAGTCCAGGTCAGCGTGTCCTCGTGCTGCTTCGGGTCCAGCTGGAGCTCCCGGCATTGCCCGCCCACGGTCCTGATCTGTGAGCAGGCCCTCTCAGCTGGGAGGCGGACTCAGCGCTGCCAGGGCCGGGGCTTTTGCAAGGAGCAGGAGCATGCCATTCCAGCCACCTGCAGGGCGCGCCGGACGCTGGCAGCAGTGCCACCCACGAGGGTCTGACAGCACCCAGGGAGAAAGCCGGCCTCTCCTCGGCCCCGAGAGCACGGCACTGGCCAGCCACGTCTCCTTTACGCACTGCTGAGTGGCGGCCGATTTACAGGCTCCTCCTGGCAGGTGCTTGAGAAACAACAGCCCCACCTGCCCGTGCACAGGGCACCCTTCCCTGTCTAGCCGGGAGCAGGGCCTCGGGGGGTGCATTGCTGGAGCAGCTACCTAGGAAGCAGGGAGACGTCAGTGGAACTGCCCCAGCCGGCATCACCAGTCCGAAAGAGGCCCAGGAAAGCTCACAAGGCCAGAAGGTGCTGCCTGGTGCCCAGATACCACAGGGCTGGGCATGAGAGAGAGAGTGTGTGGACTCCCCTATTGACATCGCCCGGGGCATCGGAAGAAGCCCCAGGCTGGCTCAGCTCCTGGGGGTAATGGGAAGGCGGAGAGGTTTTGCCAGCCCAGAGTCTAAAGCAGCTGGGAGAAGAGGTCTCTGCTCTGCCCAGCTGGAGGCCAGAGTCCGCGCACGAGACAAGCGGCTGCTGGTGACTGCTTAAGCTGCATCCACGTTCACCTCCCCAATACTGGCACCCTATCTCACCCCCACACCCCCATACGGCCACACCCACCTCCACCCGCCCCATACGGCCACGCCCACCTCCACCTGGGCCAGGGGGGTCCTACTCACTCAGGATGTTGAGCACCGAATCTTTTCGGAACATCACCAGGTTCCCCATCATGACGTGACACACCAGCTCCTGCAGCTGGAAAGCAGAGCACAGCAGGGTAAGTGCAGGAAGGCCGGGAGCTGGGTGAGGGTTCAAAGAGCCAGAGTGCTATGGGTGGGGAGCGGAGGCCAGCGTGATGTTAACCCTTGAGTGCTGGGACTTCCCACCAGCAGCAGGCGGTGCTCGCCCCGGGCAGGCTCAGCCAGCGCTCACGCAGCACCGCGAGCGGCCCACCGTCAGCCCCGGCCTTCCAGAGACGAGCCCTGGAGAGCCCAGGCGGCGGACCCGCAGTCCCAGCATGGCCTGTCTGGCACACACAAGTGGCCCCCCAGCGAAAACAGGGATCCAGGTGAGCGCGACGGAAACCTTCCCGAGCGCAGGTGGCTCGTAAATCAGGGCCGTTCTAGGCAGCTCCATGGGATCACACCTCAACCCCAGGCGACGCAGAGACAAGGGAGCCGGCCTGCTGCATAGGCCAGACTGGGGTGAGGGGGACCAGCAGCCGGGGGAGGGAATGAGACCCACAGCTGGACCCCAGGGCACGGCAGGAATCAATCTGACAAGGGCTGGGTCACTGCTAGGCGCAGACAGAGAGAGGCTCCAGCCCAGCATGAGGGGCCACATGGACCCCACCCATTTCATCTGCAGCAGGGACCCAGGGGAACACTTGCCCCCAAGCAGATGGGCAGAGCCTGGCCACCGACAGCGGCTCACGCTCCGGCTGCAAGTTGCCCTTCCCTTAGCTCCACTCCCAGCGAGCAACTCTCCCACCCCTTCGCTCACGCTGGGGCAAGAGCCTGGAGCCTCTCCCTACGCCTCAGCACTTGCTACTGAAGCCCCTTCTCCCCGCCCCGACTCCCGCGCGACTGCTTGGCTCCGCACAGCTGCTCTCCAAAGGCAAAGGGCTGCAGCTTGGGAGGAGACACTGGCCCCTGCGGCTGGTTGCAGCCATGGCCCTGGGGCCTCCTAGGAGAGCCAAGAGCACCCCCGCCTCTCCCAGCCTGCCCCTTGCTGCATTCGTGTCTGCCCCCCGTCGGTCGGGTTACGATGCCCCGGCGGCTTGGAGGTTTGCGCCGTGCTGAGTTCCGGGAGGGAGAGGCCAGGGCTGCCTTTGCAGGCAGGTTGGGCCGCCCAGGGACTGCAGGATGAAGGGAGCAGGGAAGAATAAGAGGAAGGGACGAAGGGAGGGGAGAGGAAATGCGATCGCTATGTGCTGGGAAAACTGGGCTGTCTTTGCAGACAGCGACGGAGCCCCTGAGCAGCGCCAGGAGCCAGCCGAACCGAGCCACAGGAGGGTCGGGCACCATGACTCAAGACGTTCCCATACCTCAGACCATCTAGCCGCCTGCCAAGCAAAACTCCCTGGCCGAAGCGCCAGCCTTGCTGCAGATGGGCAAGGCCGGGCCGGCCGGGAAAGCAGCTACCGAGCCATTCTGAAAACTCAGCTGATGTAGAACTAGGGCCCGTTCCAGGGTTATCAGCAGATCGCGCTCCAGATGTGCCCAGACAGCAGAAGTATTCAGCGCCTGGCTCTCCCCACCTCCCTCCCACGGACTATTTTTGGGTTCCTCTGAACTGGCGTCATGGCAACTCCTGAGTGTTGCTCCTGGGAGAGGGTCTCCAAGGGCGAGCACGGCCCGAGCCCAAACCCAACATAATGGGCTCCCCTGGAGGGATGGGCTCCCCCCTGTGCTGCTGCCTGGGACCCGAGTTGAGTCACTCGAGTCGGTTCCCATCTCCTGGCCGAGTTCTGCTCAGCCTGCGTTGGGAGGGGTATGGCAGCAGGAGGTGGCAGGGACGCAGACCACGCTGCCTGGGCTACAGCCAGGTGACAGCGAGGGGAAGGAGCGGCAGGTTGGGGGGGATCCTGACCCAAGGCTATGGCGACCTCTCTCTGGGGTGCAGAAACCTCCTGGCATCTGCAGCACAAACTTATGTGCCGGCGCCCCAGTTCTGCGGCGTGAGAGCCACCTCCTCCCCACGCAGCATTCGCCAGCCAAGCAGGGGTCCCACTGCCTGCCGCTCCCAGCTCTAGGAAGGGCTGGTTGGGGTGCCACATTTCTCAGGGCTCCCACGGGATCTATGGGAGGCTTCCAACATCTCACCCCTTTGGGGGACTTCCCTTTGCCCAGCTCCGCGGCAGCCTTCTCCTCCCGCCCCCTCACCTGCCGTTGCCACACAGCTGCCGCTCACCAGGGCTCAGAACATATCCAGCCAAATCCCTCTCCACGCTCCCACCCCCGCCTCCCCGCAGCAGTGCCAGGCCTTGACAATCCCTTGAAGGCCGTGGCTTGGATTTAACAGACTGACCCTGCACGCTGCAGCCCGGCCCCTGGGGGAATGAGGCAGCCCCGTGGATTTAGAACGGCTGCTGCACAGCCCGACAACGAAGGGGTGCAAATGGCTCCCCGGGAAATGGCAGCTGGCTGAGAATGGCACATCCCGCCCTGCCTCTCTGCAGCTCCAAGCTGAGCTCAGCCCAAATGCTGCCCCTCCCCGCCGTGTAGAGCCCCCGCTCCTACCTGGGCCGAGTCTATGACGGCGACAATCATGTTCAGCAGCTCCCCGCTCCGGAGGGTCTCGTCGGGGAACTGAAAGAGATGCAAGCAGAGCAGGGGCTCAGGGAGAAGCGGAGCTTTGAGAGCAGCAGGGGGAGAGATCACCCCTGTCCCAGTTACCCCACATTCGTGCCCTGTAGTCAGCTGTGTTGGACGCTGCTCCTGCACTGACCGGCCGCTGACTGGACCTGCATGAAACTCCTGGGGGCCTGGCTGGCTCACAGGTCGCACCCGATTCACGGCAGCATCGCCCCACCTTGCACCCAGGGGAGAACGCTGCCTGCAGCCCTCCCTGAGCAGAGCAGGGGGCACCCCAGGCGGGGACGGGCAGCAGAATGGGTTGGCAAAGCAGCAGGGCAGGGCTGAGAGACAAGTTGCTCCTTTTGCCCGGGTTTGCAAGGAATGGGAAGCAGACGGGTTCACTCAGCACTAAAGCCTGCAAGCCAGGCCCCGGTGGGTTGGGAGAGCACAGAGGCTGCAGAGCACGGCTCAGAGGGGCTCTCCCAAGGAGACGCGAATGTCAGCGCTGACCTGAGCAGACGTGCAGCTGCTTGGGGAAATCAGGTGGGCCAGAGGCGTCTCGTTGAGCCCCATGTCTGCTAGTGTCACAGCCTTTCGTTTGCGCTAGAGCTCCCAGGCGGTGTGTTGGTGGGAAAACACACCAAGAGGAAAGGGCAGAAGGCGGGTGGCAGCAAGTGATCTCGGTGCGGCTCAGAGGCCGCTGTGCCCGAGCGGCGCTGGCCATGCCCCTCTCCGGAGGGGAATGGGTCTGAACCCAGGGTGGACGGGGCCTGAAGATCTGAGCAGACACTCTGGGGCAGAGGATTCACACGAGGGGTTCCTTGGCTGCCATCACAAGCAGGGCGCCCCTTTCTGAGCATGCTGGGGGAGGGGCGCTACACAGCTAAATGACAGAGGGACAAGATCCCTCCCCGAGGTTTGTTATTTTCCATATTTTCCCCTCCTCTCCCGTGGCCACATTTCCCCCCCCTTTCACGCCCCTTTCTCCACAGAACAGCGTGGGCAGAACTCTCCCGAGGCTGGTCCCTTCCTAACGCCCGCCCAGCAGATGTTCCTGACCTGTCAGCCAGCGGGGGGCCGAGCAGCGTGTCCCTCCCAGGGAATTCGAACGCACACTCAAAGAATGTGACCTGTGTCCATTTCAACATGTCAAGTTACCCCGCCGAGTGCAAAGCCAGAGATCCCTGCAGCCCTGGAGCAGGACGCTGGGCGGATTCCAGCCCTGTGGTTTCTCACCCTCTGGCCCTCCGCTCCCTGGGATCAGCTCGAATGAATTACTGCAGCCTCCTCAGAGTCGAGGGATTGGAGCCAAGAGCCAAACCCCCCTCATCACCCTGGCAGGGAAGAGGTGACGGCTGTGCTGGCCAAGCCTGGGATGAGCTGTGTGAACCAAGCCAGAGCCCCCCTTCTAGCTAGAAGTAACAGCTTGGAGCTCCCACAGCCGCCCCCCCGCCCCAATCACTGCGCCCTGCGATGATGCCTGCTTAGAACCACAAGCTGGCTGATAGTGAGGACATGGGGACAGGCCAGGAGGAAACTCACTCACTGTGTGAAGAGCGAAAAGAAAGTGGAGGCCAGTACCTGAAGAGCGCACTAGAGATTGTGCGACGGGGGCCAGCCAGGGGGCCAGCCAGGGGGCCAAGGACTCGCCGCTTGGCAGACTTGGTTGGGAAGGGCCAAGGAGGGAAGTGAGCCTAACTAGCTTCCACTTCTACAGCACCTTTCACCCGCCCCACTTGCCAACCTTGTAAGCAAGCGATTTACCCGGTGCTGAAATGCAGCCACTTCTGGGGCGTACCCTGGCAGCTGCTAACAGCCAAACAACACAGAGTAAGACAGGAAGTGCAGAACAGAACTCTGTCTAATTGGAAAGATTAGGGGAGTGCAACATTAACACCCCGATACCTGCAAAAAGCACCAGGGGATTTCATGCACCCGGGCGCGGTCAGGACTCTGACTGAAGGCCTAGCGCCCTGCAGGGGTGGGTCTGCAACTGAGAGAAGACCATTCCCCACCGACTTGCCAGCACCTCTGCCTGCAGCCCCTATCCAAGCACCCGGCAGAGGAATTATCCCGCGTGGCCCAGGGCTGCCTTGGCCCCGCTGACCTAACAAGAGCCTAGCTCAGGCCACCTCACGCCCCTGAGCTGACCGGGATGAGCTGGAGCGGAGACCTTGGGGGCCCCTGCCCGGCCTGGGTTCTCACCTCGGTGTATATGGAGGGGGTGAGGTAACACAGCAGCCGCACATCGTCCTCCTGGCAGGCCTTCATGTCCATCATCAGGCAGGTGTGCAGGTCCCCCAGCTGCGTGGCCTGGGCGAACGACTCGTACAGGTTCATCTTCCCTGCCGCCGCTTTGCTAGAGGGGCCACAGGGCGACATGAGCGAGTGCCCCGGGGAGGGATTCCGTCCGACTGCTGCTCGGGGCTGGGCGAGGAGCAGCTCGACTCGGCCGCCTGCCGAGGGAGCTTAGCCCAGCCTGACAGCCCCCCAGAAGGCTCTGCCCATGGACAAGGCTGCTCAGCGGGAAGGAAGGAGGGAGGAACCAAACACGAGCTGAACTGCGAAGACAAGAAGCCCCTGCAGCCACCTGGCTGGGCGGGAATCCCGCAGCGCGCTCCCCGGGTGACAGCAGGATCGCGTAGTGAGAGCCGCCCGCACAGCCCTCTTGGCCGGGTCAGCGCTCAGGTCCATGACGGACGCAGCCTGCCTCTGACCCACCCACCCCGCCCGGCCGCCCCTACCTGGCTCTCAGGTAGTACAGAAGGTGGTAGCCAATCTTGGGCTGTTTCTGATAGAGCTCAGACAAGAGATCGAGCAGCAGAGAGAAGCTGCTGTTGTCTTCCTGCATCTGGCAGAGGTTCCTGGACGGGGGTGGGAGGAGAACAGGGACATTCAGATGGGAGAGAACTGTGCTGAGTGCGAGGGGTCCCCTGCGCAGCCAGCGCAGGGAACCCCGATTCCTGGTCCTGCACGGTCCACAGGGCTGATTTGATAGGGGATGTCTTACCCCGCTATGGCAGTGCCCCCCCCGAGGATGGCTGCGGACATGCAGCACGGCGCCTGGGGAGACTCTGGCTTAGGACACCAGGGCGAGGCCTGACTCGGGGAAGAGTCTGATGTTGTGCAGAGCAGGAGGAGCTGGGATTTCAAGGCCTTGTTTGAAAACTCCTCACTACACAGAATCCACGGAGCTAAATTCCTCCCGTGGGGAAGGGCTGAGGGGAAGCGAGGGGGCCTGAGACTCCACAGCACTCTCCCCCCGCCCCCAGAAGTCCCCACTCAGAGGGAAAGGGCTAGTAAGACACAGCTCCAAGAGCCAGGAATCCCCGGGCTGGCGTCACTGCAGCTTAATGGGGCATTTTAAACAGCAGGTAACTGGTGCAGACCCAGCCTTGGGTCAGCAGTGGCCCAGGACATCGCCACTGTCCAGCCGCCATTTGGGGCCGTGGGGAGTGAGCTGGGGGCTTGGCGTGCACACGGCCACGCAGCATTCTCTTGTGGGTGCCTCTGCATGGCCTTCTGCAGACAGCGCCTGGAACTTTCCTGGCCTGAGCGCGCACAGCAGGAAATCCCAACGGTCCTGGGATACAAGGGGGCAGAGAGCAGCAGCGACTGTATTAAACCCAGCTGTGCAGAGTTCAGCTAGAATGATGGGAGACACCAGAGAAAACCCCAACCAGGGTCAGTTAAAGCTCAGAAAGACTCACCTAAATATTAGGTAAAGTGGCTTCCCCACCGATTCCTCCAGAGACCTGCATGGAAAGCGCATCGTCAGCCGGGCGGCCATGACAGCTTGGCAACGGTCATTTGGGGCTAGAGGAAGCTAACGGTCTAATACACTGCCCTTCAAGAGCACCGCACTGCCCTCCCCAGCATTCAGGGTCTGACCGGCAGCACCCCATCGAATGGGCACAGATGGGGGGTGCGAGAGGCCACTGGCAGAATGGGGAATAGAACCCAGGAGTCCTGACTCCTACAACCGGGGGAAGACTAGGAATTACCGGCTCAGCCTAGGAGGTGCAGGGTGGGGTCCTTGGATCTGGGGTCCCCAGGCAGCAAGGGGGGGCTCCCAGTGGCGTGGCGCTAGCTGCCACCCGTTACTCATGCTAAGCAGCGTGGTGGGGGGTGGTATGTGGTGCACTGGGGAGAACGGTCTCATTCAAGCCCTGGGTGCTGCAGCTGTCTGCTCTGGCTTTGTGCCGTTCGTGACAGCTCTGGTGGTGCACGCTGGGCCAGACGCCGCCGGGGTTTCCTCTGCTCCGTGAAGCTGGGGCCTGCGGAGCAGTCACAGGGAGCAGCGGAAGTTGTAGTGAGAAAAACCCAACGGCCAGCGCGAAAGGATGAGACAGAGAAAAATAAATCCGTACTCCTCTGTGATTTCTTCTGGCAAGACCTCCCCGCGGAAGTGAGCCTTAAATAGCTCCTGCAGGCAGGACGCGAGGATGGATAACTGCTCGGAGTCAAAGTCCTCCTGTGGGAAAGAAAGGCGGGAAAAGAGAAAGTCACTTAAACGAAGCGCGATCTCCGAGCTTCACCCACCAGCTCAGGTCCAGTCGCAAGGGGCAGGGTGAGGGCCTGGCACTGCTGTCTATGGCAAGACACACGCGAGTGCCACCAGATCCATCCTGTTGCTATGGCACAGCGACAAGAGCCGGCTGTCCGAGCTGATTACCAGTGAGACGAGCCCCTAACAGACGCCTGGGTCTGAGCACTTCACAATCACCGCGAGACACTCAGCCACTAATGGCTGGTAATTCAGGGCGACCGGAGTCGGAGCCACACAGCAGGCAAGAGTACTCTACTCCCGCATGGGCTCAGCGCACGGGGCTCTCGGACGCAGCCCCCTGAGGACACACGCAGCCTGGAGATGCTGCAGTGGGCACTGGCATGGAGCCCCGTGTGCTGCCCCATTTGGGACATGCTAGGTTCCTGGCAAGTGGCCAGCATGACCCCTGGCTGGCAGAGCATGGCCGAGGCCCCGCGGGAGCTCCTTTGGGCTCTCACCCTGACGTGTGCCCCAGCCCAGCACTATCAAAGCAGGGGGAATCTGTCATTTGGACACTTGAGATAAGCAAAACTGACAGGCCGCCCCCTTGGCTCAGTGCCCAGGGGCACTTGCCACAGCTAGCAATCAGGGTGGTAAATACGTCACTCAGACGGCCAGCGCGCCCCTCCTCAGAGCAGCTGGGTCACCTTCCCCATGCAGTAATAATCCCCCCAGCCTCTGGCAGCGTGCCTGGGCACCCCACACTGCTCTGCAGCACCAAGACACTTGCACACGGGCGTGCTTCCCCCACAGGATGGTGCTGCTTCCAAGAGGTCTTTGCTTAGTCACATTTCTACGTGGAAACATGAGTGCTTGGATCATGAAGAGCCACCTCCGAGCCCCCCCCAGCTGCTCTCATGTCACCCAGCCTGAGGCAGGAGCGTCGCGTCCGGCTCTGGGCAGCTACCTCCAGGACTTGATCCACAATTTCCTGCATGACCTCACACTGGGCTTCCGTATCGCTGCAGCACAAAAACAAGAGGCAATCCAAGTTACAGCGGGAGATAGCGAGAGCGGAGACAATGGTGCTTTGTACCCAGCCGGCTCTGCGCAGGGGCCCAAAGGACCCCAGAGCTGGAAGGGGGAGTTTTGGAGGCCCTGCTTTGCACAGCTCCGGCACGGGCAGGGAGGCAGGCAGGCCGGCCTACAAGCGCACACTGCAGAGAACATGCTACATTGCTACAAAAGCATTCTGCACACTTTATGGAAAGGCAAACAAACGAGCTAACAGCATAAGATTAAACGCACTTAAAGCCGCCAGTGAGATCAGTGCGGCGTGCTGGGGTCTGGGAAGCAAAGAGCTTCGTCCGCCTGCTTGAGATGGAGCTAATTCCAAGATCGCTGAGGTCAAAAGGGAGGACAGAGCATTCTGCCGGGTGTGGGGACAGAGGGAAGGGAGCTGCTCTCCCAGGGGACAGAGAGCTATCGGGACCCTGACTGGCCAGTATCTGCAGCGATTGTGGAGCAATGCCCCAGCGGCCAGCAGGCCCAGCTAACCAGGTGTCGCGGAGTGTGGGGGGACACAAGGCCCTGCACCCCCGGCTTCCTGCGATTCACCATGACTCTCAGCCAGCCAGTAAAGTAGAAGGTTTATTTCGAAGACAGGAACACAGTCCAAGACAGGTCTTGCAGGCACAGACAACAGAACCCCCCCGCCAATTAGGTGCATCTTGGGGTCTCAGGGGCACCACAGCCCCCTGGGGGGGAAGGTCAGAGCCCCATCTGCCTGCCAGCCATTCCACCAGCCAGCTCCTGAAACTCTCTCCCCAGACTTTTTTTAGTTTCCTGGGGAAAGGTGTCACCTGGCCTCTAACCCCTTCCTGGGTTCTCACATTACATGGTCAGGTATCCTCCCTCACGGCCAGTCTCCCATCCCCCAATGCAGACCGTCCTAGCCAACCTCCCCTGCCTTCCCAGCCAACACTCCCCACTCAGCATTCAAAGATCACATTAAGAACAGTCCCAGTTCGTCACACCAGGGAAAATCAATCCTCCCACCACGGCGCCTCTTTCGCACGGAGGATTGCGCCGCTTGCCCCGGCTATCCTGCAGCTGTTGGGACGCGTGGGCAGGGGGGATAAACCCAGGCCCTGTGAGGGCACCAAGGATTGGGTGTGGCCCTGGAGATGGGGCAGGCTCCAGGCACAAGAGGAGAGCATGGGAAGGCTTCCCCTGCACTGTTGAGGCTGCCCTTGTTCGGGGGACAGAGACTCTGGGGTTCTCAGCCAACATCCCTCGCGGCGTCCCACAGAGAGCGGCTCCGAGGCGGTTGCTCTGATATGCCTGGACAGGACCCCAGTGCCTGAGGGAGACCCCCGATAAAAGAGACAGCTCACGGACTTGTCCGAAGGAGGTGTGGGGGTCAAGCCCTCCTTCGCAGGGCTTTTGGTGCGAGTGTCTGCAGCGTTGCCTCGACAGCGCTGAAGCACCCACATGCTGCTGCATGTAGAGACCTACAGAACACAGCGCGACTGGCCAAGACCAACCTGCCCTTCTGCAGTAACAGGACTTTATCCTTCAAAGACTCGTCCAGCTGGTCCAGGAAAGGTGTGATGTCAACGGGCTCCTCAACGATGGTTTCTTTGATTGGATGGAACCTGAATTCCCTCTTCTTCCCTGCAGTCGAGAGAACAACTGAGGCTCAAGTGAGCTGCCTGCGTGACGGGGCCTAGAACGTGCTGGCACCACTGCAAACCCGAGCCACCAGCCAGACCCGACGGAAACCACTGTGCCACCCCTGTGCTCAGCGCGGCACTGCTGGGTACAGGAGCACGCCACATTCAGCAGCCCGGTTTCCCGGCTCCACCGCCCCAGACGTGTGGTGTACGAGGTGGGACCTGGATCCCAAGTTCGGAGGCATTCAGGGCTGGGGCTCTGGGTCAGGCCCATCCCCAAATATTGGCCCTCTGCCGGTTATCCAAAGACCCCCAAGTGCTTTACTAAGTCAGAAGCCTCACAACCCCATGGGTAGGTAAAGGGGAGTGCTCAGAGACTGGTAAACTGAGGTATCCCGGCTGCCTTCTACACCCGTCCCCAGTCCAGCAATGTGCCCCAAGTCACAGTGCACAGCAGGGGCGGGAGGGACAGAGCCCAGGACTCCCAGTGTCCTGCTCTGATCACTGAAGGGCGCAGTAGAGATGGTGCATCATGGAGCTATGAGGCTCAGATTGTCCAAGGTAACTGATCGCACTTTCAAGCTTCCGGTGTGTGGGGATTTGGGGCTGGCACGCCCAGCGCTCTGCAGGGCACCAGCCTGCAGCACTGCAGACAGCAACCCACCCATGGTCAGGCTGGGCTGCCCCACCCCACCCCATCCCTCTAATCAGAGCGCTGGGGAGACCACAGAGCTGTTCCACCAACGGCCAGCTGAAGAAATGATCCCAGGTGCCTGCAGCTTCTGAGAGCAGCAATTCTGGCCTCCAACAGACCAGCCAGCCCCATGGCCCCAGTCCAGATTCCCAGAGAGGCCTGCTGTGAGTGTAACGAAAACCAAATGTGCCAGGAGTTGTAGGGGCCGGAGAGGGCTGCCTGAGAAAAGAATGAGCCCGTTCCCAAGCCAGTCATCCTGGGGTGGCCAGGGGTTCCCCAGCCAGCAGCGCACCACGTCTCGGTCTAGCCTGGTTCCCATTTCGGCGGGAGACTCAGACCCCAGGAGCCCGTGCCCACGTGACCTTCCCCGGCGCTTGCAGGGGTCAGCTTCCCGGCACCGGTTAATGACTGCAGAGCGCTCGGTAAATGCCCAGGGCCCCCTGCCCTGGGCTCAGCGACTGCTGTTTGCAGGGAGAAGAGGCTTTCTGGGAACTGCTCGTGGCTTGTTCTCTGGGGCCCGATCACTGGGAAGGAAAGGAGGCAGTGAGCGCGCAGAGAGGCAAGAGGCCGCTAATTGCGCTGGGTAAAGATAGCAGCACTTGGAGGGCATTACAGGCCAGTTCCCGCCGCACACAGCCGCTCACCTTTGCTATTCAAGTCCTCTTCATCGTCACTAAAGGCAGCCTCGGCGTTGTCATAGCAACTGTCATCCTTGTCAGACATGTGATTGTCCATTTCCATGGAAACCGGCTCCTCAATTTTGACTGCAGAAACGAAGGCACAGGAGTCAGAATGGGAGCTGGGTTACCCTGGCCATTCAGAGCGCCCTGCGGGCAGGGCAGAGTCCTGGGGCCACTCCACAGGTCTCGGAGAAGGGGGCAGTGCTGGTGAGGGACCCGGCAGTTTACCTGGGGGTGCCCCCAACCCACTGACACTATCTCGAAGCCCCACGCAGAGCACAGAAGGTTTCAGAGCCATGCACCGCCCTTCCTGCTTAGCCATCATCCAGGCCGGCAGGAGAACCTGAGGCCAGTCCCGGCTGGCGGTGCCCAGCGAGACGCGAGGCAGAGTGGAGTCCAGGGTAAAGGGCTGGCCGTGGTGGGCACCCAAGTTTGAGAGCTTTGCCCTAAGAGCCTGGCTTTCAGCGGTGCTCCCATGGCATTCAGCTGCTCTCCAGGGCTCGGCACCTCTGAAAATTGGTCTTGGGTTCCTAGATTCATGGCTGAAAAGCTCCAGCCCCACAATGTAGAGCTGCCTCAGTGAGCCTGCAGCTCCAAGAGCCGTGAGCTGGCCAGGAAAGCCCCCCTCTCCCGGAGGACCCGGGTGCTCTACCTTCGATGGGTGGTGAGGGAGAGCTGCAGAATTCCGGGAATTTCTCCCTCAGCATGGCACGGAGCTCCTTGTCCAGCTTGGGGTTGTCAAACAGAGGGGCCAGGGGTCTGCGTGGGGAGGAGGAAAGGGATAAGAAATGGCCAAGCTAAGATGCATTTCCCGATCCTGCCCATGCACCAAACCAACTGGCTCCCTACACCTCCCTCCTGGAACTGGGAGCCCAGAGCAGGAGCCCCCAGGCCCTGCGGCTGGTAGGCAGAGGCCCAGGCTCCCTTGCCCTGGAGGAAGGTCAGACTTTAGTGCAGAAGAAGGATCAATCGGCACTGGCACTTCCTGCCTGGCTGCTGGTCACCCAGCGTGCATGTACTGAGGGCAGCACGCCCACCCCCAACAGCGCCACCCACCCCATCTCAGAGCCTTTCAATCCCCCCAGTGACAATGCCCCGTTAGGGGAACTAGTCAGGGGCCTGGGCTCCAGGTTCATCCCCCCCTGGGGCTGGGTGTAGCCTCACTTCCAGGAGAGCGCTCGGCTGGGTGAGCTGCAGGCCTGGGATGTCCCCTTCCCGCCTAAGGATCCGGTGGGTCTGTAACTCCGCTCTGAGGGCAGGGGGACCCAGCTGTCGCTAACAGCTGGAGCGTTTGCAGGCTGGCAGCAGATGTGAGGCAGGCTAGGAAGGCACCTGCATGTGAGTTCGTCTGGCAGTGCAGTGACATGTGCCCGCTGGAGAGGGCGGGAGCTCATCTAACCCACCCCTGGCCTGAGCTGTGGCTCTCAGGACCCTCACTCCCGGGCAGGATAAATCCATGGCTGCGTCTTATGCCACGGGCCATAGCCCAAATCAGCCCCCTGCTCTGTGAGGAGCCGTGAGAGGTTTGTCTTTGCTGGGCCAGAGACCGACGGAGCCTGGACAGGGCAGGGGAGCGCAGCGCAGCGGTGTGATCGTATTGAACCGAATGCCTCCTTACGCCAGGACTCGCTTCTCCACGATGTGGGTGAGGGAATTGAACACGCCTTGCCGGACGTGAACCTCCAGTGGCGGGTAGAAGTTGGGAATGATCTGAAAGGGGGATGGAGAAAACAGAATTAGTGCAGCCCTCGGCCTGGCCCAGCTGTTTGGGAGGCCGGGAGGCTGCAGACCCAAGCCCGCCAGCCGAGGGGGTTTAGCAGCTTGTCACGAGGCCAGTTCACTGCCTGTCTGGAATCAAACTGCCCTGGCCACTTGAGCAGCAGATGAACACACCCCGCTGAACTGAGAGGGGGCAGCAGGAGAGGGTTTTACTCCCATCTCCCCTTCCCTCTCCCGTCCCAACGCCCACGCCAGGTTAGTAAAGAGGCAACCCCAAAGCCTAATCTATGGCCTGGCTTAAGGGCCTGGACAACGAGCAGCATTTGGCTGCACACCCTAACCCCGCGTAGGAGTTTGCCCCTCGCTGCTCTCGTCCGGTTTTACTGCAGAGCCGAGCGTCTCGAGGGTCAGCCCCTGGGGTCGGGAGCGAATTGGGAGTTTCAGGGCAGCAGGGACGAAGGGGGCTCTGTGAACAGGGAGCGGTGACGGTAGGCAAACACCCACATTTGCTGCGCTTGGCGAGTGCCCTTGTGGATCGTGGCCCAACAGCAGGCTGTGCTGGGGCTAACTGGGGACAGAGGGAGCATCAAACCCAACCATCCTGACTCAACCCACTAGAGCCCACTGCTGGGAACAATCGCCAGAGTGAGGCATTACCCTGAGCCTCTCAGGTACCAATTCCCCCCACTTTCCTCCTGCCCCAGGGCTGGCAGCGTGACGAAAACAGCTGCTGTGCGGGTCCGGGCTGGCCCCTCCCTACGCCAGCTCCTTGGACTGAAAATACTGGGCGTGTGGAGACTCCAGGTGCAAAGCCTGACTCACTGCTCTGTCCACGCGCCGTGCGCACCCAGCCCACGCTGCCTGCCCCACCAGCTACCCAGCTGGGCGTTTCTGCTGCTCTTCCATGATCCCCTCTCTGGGGGATGGCGCTTCGGCCTCCTCCTATCCCTGACACCCCCCGGAGAGAGCCTGCACTCCCTAAGGAGGTGAGGCGAGGCGTGGGCGGTAAGGTTAATTACATGCAAAGGACAGGACAGCACAGACCAGCTCTCCAGCTGGATGACAGCTCCTGTAATTGCTGCCGGCCTCTGCTCTGGGGCTAAATGCAAACCCGGTGACCTGCGCGAAGATGCATTAGTGCCACTGAGTATCACCGGGCAGTGATCAGCAGTGCCAAGGCGCTGCCAGCCTCGGCAGCTGGTCAGATCACACTGAGTGATGGGCCACAACGCAGATCTCTCAGAGGGAGCCCCTGGGAACCAGCGCAGCGTCTGGGTGACAGGCTGGGGGGACATCAGGGAATCCCCCCCGCCCCAGTGACCAGACAGAATGGTAGCTGTGCCCTCCACCCCTCTGCATCCTTCCCCCGCCGCTCTCCTTACTGTCCCTTCACACCTCTCCAGCTATCCCCGTGCTAAGATCAGCCTCCCGGCCTGTGGGCCAAGCACTAACCCCTGCCTTCACCCTTCCCCAGTGCCGCCCCTGTACGCCATCCTCAGGGGGCCCTCCTGGGTCTGAGCTGTCGCCCCGCTTGGGGGCCTGAGTTTGCTTTAAGCTCTTGGGGGCAGGGACCTTCCTGATAGCCCCCCACTGAGCCGGGCTGGGGCTGGTTTCAGCAGAGCCGGGTGAGGGCTCAGCCACACACCATCTGCTTGGCTGGTTTCCCCACCCAATGACATCGCTGTCAATGCAGCGAGGGTCCTCTCTGCCCCGTCAGTGGCTAGGAAAGGTCCCAGGGCGGGCAGGGGGTGGAACTGAGCCTGTCAAAAGAGCTGCCCCTTGTGAGCCCAGTCCCGCTGTACCAGCCGGGCAGTGCAGGGACCTGGGGCAGGGTGTCTCTGCAGCTTACCCGGCACATGAAGTCCAGCAGCGTGGCTGTGATGGCAGGGTGGGGCTTCATGGAGTGATTCATCACCAGAATGGCCGGCTCTGGAAGGCAGAGAGCAGAAGAGCCGGTCACCCTACACTCCACACTGCGCCAGCACCTCATGGGCCCCCGCTGAGAACGGCAGACGGGACTGAGTGAAACCTCCTCCACGCACCCAGGAGCAAAGGGGGCGCCTTGCCCTCACTCTACACACCCCAACCCCATTCACACTTCCCACCTCCCTAGAGCGTGCGCTTTGGGTCCAAGCAGGCCCTGAACCAGACCCAGGTCAGAGCAGTGCCATCTGCTGTCAGTCCTGCCCTTGTGCCAGTGGATCCCAGCAGCCCCCCACCCTGGGGCTTGAGGGAAGGCTGTGTGATCAGAATGCCTCCCTCCCTCCCCCGCGCTTTGGCCCGCACAGGCAGGGGCGTTCCATGGCCAGCCACAGAGCCCAGGGGAGACGTCTGCTGCTGCAGGCACGGAAACCACAGCTCAAAGCGGCTCCATCAAAGCAGCTCTCGTGCCAGCTTGCAAAGCCCTGCAGGATTCAAACAGGGCCGGGGAGGGGGAGCGGGGCTGTTTGGAGACGAGTTATCAGGCTCTAGCTAGTGAACAGACCCCGTTATCACCGCCCGCTTTGGAACTCCTGTCCAAGCGGAGAGCTCCTGGCTTTGGCTCCGGCTCCAGGGGCCTGAACTCCGGAGAGGACTGGGCTGCACACTGCCAGGGGAAAGAGATACATCCAGCGCTCACCAGCCTCCCTGCTGCTTTGCGCAGAGCACAGGCCTGTGTCGAGACACGGGGCACGTGGGATGGGACCTGCCTGTCCCTCTAGGAACTGGACCGAGAACAAATGAACACACTTCACGCAGGGTACAGCTGAGAGTCACTACTGAGCGAGAGGCGGAAGACTCCCCTCTCCCAGGCCACCCCCGTGAGCTGGCCAGACCCTGCCTGGCTCTGGGCTAGAGGCTCTGTGGAAATTTCAGTACTGGCTGGGAAAGCAGGAGAGTTGGGCGTTGGGGTGGATGCAGGGAAAGGGGCTGGTGCGTCTCCCCCGGAGGAGGGCGGGGAGGCGGCGAGCACACGGTACCTATGTTCATGATGTTGTCCTTCTCGGGGCTGAAGAAGAGCCAGTCGTAGAACAGGGCAAGCTTGGCATTAGAAGCAGCAACGTTGGACTAGGGGAAGAGAAGCCACGTGATCAGGACGGCAGCAGCCTTCCCCCAGCCCGCGCCCCCACTTATCTTCCGCTGCCCCGGTTCTGCCCTGTCCCTGCCTTGTTTTAAAAGAAGGAAGAGTGGCTGGAGCCGGAAGCTGGGAGACAGAGATCCAGCTTCCTTTTGGAAAATCCAGCCCATGTCTCTGTCACACGCTCCCCCAGCGACTTGCCCAGACAAAGATGAGCACCTTGGGCATGTTACCCCCTCGCCCCACACACTCACCGTGCAGGTGGTGAGCAGCCAGCCAATGATGGCCCAGCGAGGGAGGATGTCGGAGCTCAGCACCTCGTTGGACGGATGGACCACCCCACAGATGTAGCGGATGAGGTCGCAGCGCAGGGACTGGCTGTCTGGGGTGGACAGGTACTGCCGCTGGAACCAGTCCTGGTACCGCTTCTGCTGGCCAAACCGCACCTGGAGGGGGAGGAGAAACACACTGGTAGTGGCAGACACACGGAGTCTGGTTCAGAGACAAGAATATCTGGTAGGACGGGCCTGGGACACGGAGCCTTCATTTCTGAGCTGCCGTGGTTCCAATCCAGCGGAGGCTGCAAGTGGCCAACAGTAGCCAAAGTGACTCTCCAGCACATCCCTGGGCAGCATCAGCAGAGGCTGAGGAGTGAAAGGGCCCCAGAGAAAAAAACTCCTGCCACCATCCCCCCTGCTTCACTAGCTGGATGGACAGAACCGAGCTTCCGGCCAGAGACGCCCTGCGCCCCAACAGCCCACGATGCACCCTCTGGGACCCAGGTCCAGCTCTCAGACCTTCGTTTCCTTCCCACGGCAAGCGGCCGCAGCACGAGGAGGAGACAAGCTTCGCTTGCAAGGGGAAACGAACCCTGCCTGGTGTTTGGCCACCGAGAACGGCTGACCCTGGTGTCACTGTGGGGTTCCCATCCCCTCTGGGAAGGAGCTGCAGCTTGGCAGAGCTCAGCTCACCCACCACGCAGCAGCCATATAGAAAAAGCAACCCCCCAGAAACCAGCCATCCCGCCGCAAAGCTCCCCTGCCAAGCCAATGTAATGCCTTTTAATGAGCGTCTCGGCATGCTTCGCTCAGCTCCGGCCGGCCACCCTTCCTTCCCTCCACCGGCGTACGGTGGCCAGAGTGGGGTTAAAAACATGAGAATTCGCCAGACTCCTGACTCCAGCTTCCATACACCGCCCCAGTGCAGAGATCTGCTACCCCAGCCACACAGAAACCAGCAGCAGAGGCATGAGGTCTCCTCCCCCCGCCACCCAGCAGCACACACTGACACCGTGGGGCGAGAAGGCGATGCCTGGCCCATTCAAAGGCCACTAAACCAGACAGCCTAAGGAAACACTCAGCGGGAAGCCCTTCTACATCCGGGGCCAAATCCTATTCTTGGCCACACTAGTGTGAACCCAGAGCAACTTCAATGAAGTCATATGGAGTGACTCCAGATTGACACGGCTGTCAATGAGCAAATCAGCTGGTGCACCCGCTCGCCTCCTGCCACACCCCTCTCTCGGGGATGCTGGAGTTGGCGGAAGACCCAGCTTTCCTGGAAAAACTGAAAGGCTGAGCAGGCCGGCCAAGGGGGCGCCGCTTCCCCCATTCTGCTGACCCCAGTGCGCCCATGGCAACCAGCAGCTGCTGCTCAGTCACTGGGTCAAACCCAGACCAGGCCGGTGGCAGCCAATCTCTCGTGCTCAGGCCCGTTCAACCACCGCCCTGGCCCCCTTGTAGGGAGAAGAGTACCTGGGTCCCAGGCGGCGAAGCACTCTCCCAGCCCGAGGGTGGGCTCTTCAAGCCAGGGCTGAGCCACCCCAAAGGACACCCTGGAGGGACCGTTCTCGTACAGGGCTGGCTTTGGGGATTACCAGGGGCCTCTGCTTTCCAGAGCTGTCAATCTGGCACCTTCCCCAGTGCTAAGGTCACACTTACTTGCCTGCAACTTCACCTGCAAAGAAACCGGCCTTCGCCCAGCCGGCTGCACCAGGAGGATGGATAGGGCAGGGTAGAAGCTCTCCAAGGGCCCCCACCCTCTAGAGCTCATGCACCCCCAATCCCAGTGTGACCGACGGTACCGATTCCCCTCTCCCCTGGCTGGGATTCCTCTGGAAGGGCAAAGCTGTTACCCGGGATGTCATGAAGAGCAGCTTAGTTTCCATGTCAGGGGTGAGACGACAGGCCAGGAACTTGCGAGAGGTCCTCAACTGAAGGAGCTGCAGGACACCTAGAAAGAGGAAAAGCCAAGAGGTCTGTACCTGCGCACCCCCAGCCAGAATCACCATGGCATCTGGGGAGAGCTGACCCCACTGTCCACACTGGCTCCTGGCCTCACAGCGGCTCCGAAAGTTCCTGTTAGACCAGGGCTTTGGGTATCGGGGGGGGGGGGGGGGATTTCGCTGAGGCTCCAGCGCTAACCACTAGTTCTGGGGTCCATTCGCACTGACCCTCTCCACCAAGGCTGCCAGCAAGAGACCAGTGAGTGTCAGCTGTGACGCAGCCACCTGTCTGCCATGTGAGCCGCCAGCTTGTCTCAGCTGCCCACGAGCCAGCAGGCCTACGGCAGCCTCTACTCCACTGCCAATCCGAGCCACCAGCATTCCTTTGGGCCCCCATGGCATGGCTGTCCAATGGCACTGGGGATGTGGGTCCTAGTCCTCAGGGCTAGACGGGAGAGGAACCCCCGGAAGGCGAGGGGAAAGCTCCACCCGAAGACAACGAGGGGGAGAGAGGTCTAGATGAACTAGGTCCCAGAGGCCGGAGCCAGGCGAGGTGTGAGAACGGGAAGCTGTGATATCGGCAGAGGCGGTTTGTTGTTCCCTGGCAGGACTTGACTGATTTACAGATCTGCTCGCTCTGACGCAGGTGCAAGGGATCAGAGTTATGGACACCACGTGCA
This sequence comes from Trachemys scripta elegans, assembly GCF_013100865.1. Taxonomy (NCBI): domain Eukaryota; kingdom Metazoa; phylum Chordata; order Testudines; family Emydidae; genus Trachemys; species Trachemys scripta. The sequence goes on from NC_048313.1 coordinate 10,370,893, forward strand.
CTTTGGTCTGTTGGCATTGAAACCATTTCAATACACCCAAAACCCCATCCTCACCTCCGGAGGGTGGGTGGAGAGGAGACAGGTTTTGCCTGCTTACAAGCAGAGAGCCTGAATGCTGGCTCCCGGGAGCTCTGCATGGAGTGAGCTGCACATCAGGGAAAGGCAACCTCAAAGAAGCCTTGCTTAATAAATGCTCCCAGCTCCCACCAGGTGCTCGGGAGGGAACAATCACAGCTCCCTGCGTGCCCAGCTCTCCTGCGGGGCAAGGCCTCCCTTCTCTGCCAGCCCCAGCACTTTGCGACAGGCTCTCCTGGGCCTGCCCAGCCTGGTGAGGTTCACAGCACATGGGATTGAGTCAGGCTCAAACCCGAAAGCAGACGTGAATAGCCAGCTGCCAGAGGTAACTGCGGTCCTGCATCGTGCTCAGGCCAGGCTCTCAGCAGTGCACGAGGGCAGAGAACAGCAGCACAAAACCAAACACCTCCACCGAGGCAAAGATTCGGGGGGGGGGGGGAAACGAGGACACACCGTATGGCCCTACAGCACGAGGCGCCAGCTGTGTGGATGCTGGGGAGAGGAGACAGACGGGGACAGCTGCGGACCGATTTCCCCGGGTGAGGGGGAAGTTGCTGGGAAGCTGGAGTAGCGCCTGTGAAGTGCCCAGGGACGAACAGCTTCAGCGGGAGGTCGGGGTAAATTCTCAGTGAGTTTAGAGTGGTAGGAAGAAGCAGGACTGAGCACCTGGAGACCGAGGACCTCTCCCTACCCTAAGGATGGGCAGGGCTACGCACACCAAAGCCTCCAGAACCGCGTCCCAGCCCCAGCACCCAGGGACCCTCCTTCAGGGACGTGGAGAGCTCAGTTATGGGGCCCCTTCAGCCCTTGGCCTCTCCGCCGAGGCTGCCAATCATGGGGGTGGGCCTGGCAAAGGGGAAGGAGGCTGGGATCAGGAGGCTTAATGAGGTTTTGATTAGAAGATACATGTTGGGAGCTTGCCTGAGTGGAGCCAGAGTTCTTTAAAGTGCCATTAACACGGCCCCCCGGGACAAGGCACTGGGATAGTGGACTTTCAAGTCCTCCTTCGGAAAGCTCATTAGAACTGCTGCAGAACAGCTAACGAGGAAACGGCCTCCAGAGCAGGGAATAATTTATACTGAGACATAGAGAGATCTAAAATAAAACAAGCCTATTTTAATCAGGCCTGTGCGGCGAGCTCTGTAGCAGAGTGTTCCTGCTCGTCAGGTGTGCCAGCACACTGGGGAAGGATAATCACAGCAGCATCTGCTGCCCTAGCTCGATAGTTCAAAGGTTCCCCAGCTCTCTTTCCGGGGAGTTTGCAGAACTCAGACACTTTCCATCACTGGGAACCACCTTCAGCTTTGTTTTCAGCTCAGACAATTAAAAATATTCATTACAATGAAGGAAACTTTTAAGTCCAGAACATGTAATCAAACTGCACCATGTTTTCCTGGGGTCTGCCTGCCTTCTCCCTACTTGTAATGAAGGTTGGCTGAATTATTGATCATGCCATCTGGAAGGCTGAGAGCCCAGATGTGCACCAGGCCCTTGCGGTACGTAAGGAAATGGGGAAGCCACTTGGGGGACAGCCTGTGGCAGAAGCCCAGCCCAGCTCCTTAGCTGCCCATGGCCAAGGGGGCAGCAGCAGGCAGGGCACATCTTACTGTGTTTAAGCGTGGGCCAAGAGTGGCTTTGGAGGGGAATCGGGCTCTGCTTAGAGCTGGACTCACAAATGCCCTTTTAGAGGTGTGCGCGCAGGGGAGCCCAGCCGAACAGACCGGGATATCGGAGCTGAGAAGCAGCTAGCCGCTGGAACTCTGCTGAGGATTTATGTCTGGCCCCGGGCGAGTCATGGAGCCCCGAGGACGAGGGCTCTGCTGGAGGGGAACAAGCTACTGCACTGGATTCTCCCCACACGGCTCTGCCCACAGTCCGGCAGCGCAGACTAAGCGGTGCGGACAGTCCTCACTCACAACCGCCTGGCCCTTGCGCTTGGCTGTGCCTAGCTATGAGGATGCAAAGGTGTGTGCGCACAGGCGCTGGGACACCACGCGTGGCTGACCTGCGGCCAGAGAGCCCTGGCAGAGGCTCCGCAGGGTAACCTCCCGTCCGCCCCCGGTGCCCCACCTACCTGTGAACTGGGCGCTCAGCGCCTGCGGATTGTGGATAATGTCTTTCCAGAGCTGTTCAAACTCGGGTATCCTAGCAACATTCTGCAAGAGTCTCACCAGGTCCCGGCCAATCATGAAGCAGTCCATGAACTTGGGGAAGGGAGAGGGGAGATCATGTATTGTTTCCCTGAGGAGGGGGCTGTGGGGAGGGGTGGGGGAGGGACCGGGAACATTCAGTTCTTGAACCTGAGAGCAGCTCTGGATGATTCACTCTCCTGCCCTGGCAGGCTGTTCTGCTTTTGAAGACAGCAGGTTCTAAAGAGGCTGGGTGACAGGCGGGAAGGTCAATGGCTATTTTAAAATGTTCTCTGGTGTAAAACAAACAATGGGGCCATAAATCTAGCCCTTTATCTCCACAACTGGGGACAGGCCCTGAAGCTCAGCGCTTGATGCTTGAGCCGACATGCCCAGCTCAAGAGAAGGCGGGTGGGGGGGGGGGGGGGGACAGATGTGGGGTGCAGGGGCTGACCCCTACCGGCTGTGGAGAGCCAACCCCCAGAGGCCTCCAGCCTCCTCTGCCAAACTGGGGGTTCTGTGGCTTCTAGCACATGGGTGGAGATTGGCTGCCACGCTCCACTCAGCCAGCTGCACACCTGAGATGCTGGCATTTTGGGCAGCTGCAGCTGGCCAATCAGAAGGCATCAGTGCCGGTGATGAGCTTGGGCCTGGACATGGGACAGAGGCCCCACAGGAACTAGCCCCATCAAACCAGCTGTTCTCAGTGCCAGGGGGAAGAGAGCTGGGCTGAGAACACGCCAACCAATGGGCAAACTTCCAGCCAGGCATGCAGGGAGCAGAGCCCAGCGAGCCGCTGCGGGTGCTGCTGCCCGCACCCCAGACTGGCAGGGCTCAGGGTTCTGGCGGAGGAAGGACCACAACCAGGTGTCTGCTAGGACAAACAGGTCTCCCCCCCCCCGCCTCCACAGCTGCACCCAGACACTCCCGCTGCCAGCACCCCCTCACCCGTTCCCGGAGCAGGGAGATGCAGAAGTCCACCTCCTTCTGGCGCAGGGCCTGGAGCTGCGAGGTGCCGTGATGGTCCACGATGAGCCGCAGGTAGGTGTACACGGCCATGGCAATCAGGATACTGCTCTTGAGCACCCACTCTCTGGAAGCAAGCGAGGGACAGCGCCTTGAGCCAGCACCACCCTCCTGCAGCCGAGACCTGCCCAGCGCTTTCCAGCCCAGAGGTGGGGAAACTGAGCCATGGGAGGAAGCAACTTCTCCACAGTCCCAACTCAGCAGGTCCTGACCCCCAGCCCTGCTCTAAACACTGGATCACATGCTTTCCCGGAAGGGGTCAGGAGCAGGACGACACAGCTTACCCGGACTACGGTGAGAGCCACTCACCTCTCCCCTGCAGCTTGTTATCTGTCGAGGCCCCAGGCCCATCAAATCCAGCTTCTTGTATCCCCCAGCTGGCACATGCTCAGCCCGGCTCACCCCGGGGGAAGCACTCGCCACATAGGGACACAGGCTTTTTCACCCAGCACGAGTGTGCAGGGTCCCCCACTTGGGGACTGCGTTACAAGCCCCAGGGCGTCTCTCCCCCTGCAGAAGAGCAGATGGCACCGCCCTAGGCTCAGGGAGCCACAAGCTAGCGTTAGAACATCCTCCTCACCCCGGTCCCAGCTCTGTGCCTCCCATGCTGGCCATTTGGTCTATGCCCTCATCCACCCAGTGCTGCGTCTCCGCCACATCCCAGCCCTGCCAGCGACCCCTCCCCTCTCTGCCAAGAGCCTGGCTTCTCCCATCTGCACTGCCAGCAGTCTGGGGCAGGCCGGGTTTCCCTGGGTGGACAGACAGTTCTGCATACATTTACAGGGCCGGCTGTGGCACCCCACACGGTAACTGTGTATGCCGGTGACAAGGGGAATCAGCTGTTGGGGCAGAGAGAAGCTTTCAGCACCCGGCAGCTCTCATGGCACCAATAGCCTGGACCCAGTGCACACAACACAGGGTAACTAGACGTAGGGAGATGCCCGATGCCCGGCATTAGATGGCACGAGCTCAGCCTGTCGGAGCAGATGGCTCCAGCAAACGTTGGGAGCATCCGGACCAGACAGTCACACGCCACTGATGTTAACAGAGCATCAGCTTTCGAACAGCAGCTCCTCGCATGATCAGGCTGCAGCTCCGTGCCGCCGCCCCGCTCGCATACTGCGCACATCATACAGTGCGCAATCTGGCGCTGCAGAAAGATGCTGTGCCCCGCGGCTATGGGACGAGCGGCCGCGCGGGAGCAGGCTGGGTGCGTACCCGTATTTTCAGTGAGCACAGCAAGAACGGCTCTGGCAGCCTTCAGTGGCACGCCAGCTAGCAAGCCAGGTGCTCCCCTCGCTCGGCGGAGCAGGAACGCCAGGAGAAGCAAAGGAAAAGGCTGAGTTTAGGAACGGGAGGGTGGACGGACTGAGACCAGCGTAACAGGCTGCCCACCAGGGAGATGCACGAGGTTATCGACTTGGCTCCTCAGCAGAGGGGCTGGGAGCAGCATCAGATGAGAGACATTTGGGCAACACACTGGACTCAGCGCTGCAGGGACCAACCCTGCCTCGGAGAAGGGGGAGGGGCTGGGAGACTAATCAGACCTTTCCCTCCAGTGCTAAGTCCTAAGCACCTGCCCCCCTCAACGCCCGGGTCGCTAACCCAGGCAACTGCCTCCAGCATCCGACAAGGATGGGCCCTCGCACGCTGCAGACAGTGACCCTCCTGGCCCATTACAGGACTGAAGCTGACTTCTCCCAGATGCATTAGAATCATAGAATCTCAGGGTGGGAAGGGACCTTAGGAGGTATCTAGTCCAACCCCCTGCTCAAAGCAGGACCAATCCCCAACTGGCCCCCTCAAGGATTGAACTCACACCCCTGGGTTTAGCAGGCCCCCTCTGGAGCCAGGCCAGCAGGTGACTAGGTTTTGCTGCCCATCTAGCTAGTTACTTTGACCACCCTCCCCGTGCAGTGCCCGGGCCCTAACAGGCTCCAGAGGACAGGCACACAGGAGTTCTGGGACTGAGACCTTTATCCCCTCACACGCTCTCACCTGCAGTTCCGTACTGCTGCCATTTACCTAGGGTGACCTATTCCCTCCGGACCCCTGCAGCATCAGAACCGATTCCCTCCAGCTGAACACAATGACCAATACTGCCGGCCAGTAAATTACCCAGCCTTGCTATTTGCAGCCATGAACTGGGAATGGGCCAGACTAGCTCGGTGCCTTTAGTGTGATTGATAATCACCCCCATGGCTCGGCTGGGCGAGCTGTAAATCAGAGCTCTGCACAAGGGTCACTGCGTATGCTACAGCTGTAACTCCAGGAGATAATGGCTCAATGGCAAATGAGTCAGCTGCCCTAAATCACCCGGGGGGGGGGGGGAGAAGAGAGCCCACGAAGATGTGACACGTGTTTGCTTTCCCAGGCACTCTAGACTGCCCCTAACCCCTGCGCTAGCACGCAGCTTAACCAGGCAGTTGAGCTGTCTGGACTGGCAGCAAGAAGCGGGGGGGTTGAAGTTGCATCTGGGCAGTGCCTGGAATCCTTAAGGAATGAAGCCTGGTAGGCTGTCAGATCAGTTTCCTCCTCTCGCCGACCAAGGTGCGTACAAACATAAAACCATTGTCAGAAGGGGTCAAGAGGCCGCCTGCAGCCCCAGGATTAATGGATCCGGCAGGCAGAGCAAATGAGCTTTTTCGAAAACATTTAGAGGCAGTGTCATGTTCGCTTGGCCATTAGCGGCCAGTGGCTATATTATCCAGCCTAGCAGAGGTGGCGCGCTCGCCTCCTCTCCAAGGCAGCCGGAGCTCAGGGAGTGGCTCTGCTGTTGCTGTATTTAATTAAACCAAGCAGTCGACATTCTGAATGCAGAATTAGATTTTCTCATGTGCTGTTTAATTAAAGTCTTGGCTTCCCCCTAATCAAAGGATATAAATCCCAGCAAAGAGCTGCAGGTTCTCCCTGCAGGCGCATTCCCAGGGCTCGGCTCTGCTTGTGCTCAGGCATTCTCTGATCTGCTACAGACCGTGCTGTGGAAAATCGAGCAATGCCTCCAAATGGGGCTTAGCCTTTCCCCTCACATCGTTTCCCCGACAAGCTCCTCTCCTCAGGGGAAATCTCCTGGGATTGAATGCGCTGGGCTGGCTTCTGCAGATCCCAGGCCAAATGTGGCTTTGAATCACATGGGAGAGAAGTTGCTTTTCCCCCTGCAAACATTTTCTAGTCATTTGTTCGCAAGCAAAACCAGAACATAATTTGGCAAGATGTGCAGGCTGCTTCAGAGGAGCCCCTGGAGCCGAGCAGCAGTGGTGCCGGGACAGGACCTGGCAGGGCCACGCTGGGGCCCAAGGACGGAACAGCGGGGATCGGGGGCAGGGGCAGGGCTGAGGTGCATCAGCTGAGCTGGCGGAGGGAAGCCCTAACCGTGCTGCCCGCTAACGGTTACATAAACACGCAGCCTAAGAACTCCCAGTTGTTTTCTAGGCCATAGCAACAAGTCCCGGCCCCCGGCCCCCTCCGGCAGTGCAGGTTCCCAGCAGATGCACTAGATGGCACTGCACGGCAGTGCGTAGGGAAAGGTCCCTTGCACAGTGGTACGCGGGAGCTGTGCTGTGATTGCTAAGCGCAGCAATCAGTGATTTTAGGAGAATTGCTGTTATTATAAACAGCGAGTCGTGAAAATCAATCATCTATTTAAAAGCAATGACGCCGCCCAGCTGAGGGCTGCGCTACCAAGTCTGTTTATCATCAGTTAGCCCCCACGTTACCAACAAAGGACAATGCCGCCCCACTGTCTGGCCACAGCAAATCACTGGTGGTTGCAGCCCCAGTGAAGCGGGGAGCTGTTGTTTAAGCACAGGAAGCTGTCAAAGATCAGCTCTTGGGCAATGAATTCCAAACCACTCCTCTAAGAGGAACACCCTCCATCAGGACTTTGAAAAGTCAGGAGAAAAATATTCCTAGGAAACTGCCCCAGAGAGTCCTGGATGTTCTGTCCATGCCACAAGGTGACCAAGTCCCATTGTTTCAGCGGGAAGCTGGTCACATACAGGGGAAGGCGTCATGACAGCGCATTGCACAACTGGCTAGGAGCATTATGGGATATCAGCTTCCTGTGACCCACCAGGCGCAGGTCACCAGGCTAGAAGAACCGATGGTCTGATCCCGCCTGGCTTCGCCAGCTGCATTACAAAATCCCCAAGAGGTTACAGCCAGTTGTGCCAAGCGGGACACTCGGGAGGCAGCCAACAACTGGTGCACGCTGCCGGCCCCAGGGCTTGGGAACGAGGATTTCATGCCACAGCTGAAGATGTGCTTACGGGCGTGCTGCAGCCGCACAGTGGATTTCATGACAGGAGAACGAGGTCCATGCCCTGCCGTGGACTCGCGGCGAAGCCACGTTCTGTATTGGCCAAATCCGGTCCCGAGGGGCGGGGCCAGTTACTTGCAACCCCAGTGCATCGCCCAGCTGACTGTCCACAAGCCAACCTATGTGAAAAGCTACCAACATGTCCCCACCCACCCCAAACACGCAACCCCTCCCACACCCCTTGCCATGCCCAAGCAGGGAGGTCTCCATTAGCCCCTCGGATGGCCAAAGAGCCAGTTCTCCCCATCACCGGCCAGCCCGCTGCTCCCGCCAGTCAGGAGACATCTCCCAGCGACACCGCTGCGGCCCACTGCACCATACCTTTGCTCAGTCAGTATGTCAAGGACATTCTCTGCCAGCCAGATATTCTTCGCCGTCACATCCCCACCTGCAACCAAGAGCACAACATGGGAGCAAACAGCCACTTACGTTAATCGATGTAATTGTCTGTGGTGTCAGCTTTATCCCAACCAGCCACCGTCTCAGCCCCAGCCCCCGCGCAGCAGAGCGCTATAATTACAGTCTTTTCCTCCCCAGCTCAGCACAAGCCTCACATCTGGCCCATCCTGCCTGCCACAGAGGTACCTGGCTGCTTCCAAGCACGTGTTCAGCGTGTTCCCAGAAACAAGTATGGCGATTGCCATCATTTTCTGTTGTATCAAAAAAATGGAGGGGGTCTTTGTTCCTAGAGCGTGCTTCAGAATGGAACTGTCAGTTTCTGGAACACAGAGTCAATAGTGACCTTTCTGGCAAACAGAGCGAGAGCCAGAAAGGGAAGAGATTTGGTGTTTAGGGGAGAGGGGGAGTAAAAGCCAGACACTTCAGAGAGTGCCTGGGACAGGAAAGCAATCCGTCTGATAGGAAACCGGGGAACACTGCTCCAGGCATTTAGGTATAAATGTAGCACTGTGAGTAGAGCAGGCAACTAGGACTCCTGGGTTCTATTCCCAGGTCTACCACTGAGTCACATCATGAGCTTGGGCAAGTCACTTCTCTCTGGGCCAGACAATCTGCAAAGCTTAGCGGATGTCTGCAAAGCGCTCTGAGATCTTCAGCTAAAGGCCTGATGGGAGTGCAAAGTCTTATCGTGGATTCATAGATTCCAAAGCCAGACGGGATCATTGTGATCATGTCGTCTGACCTGAATAACACGGGCCAGAGAGCTTCCCAAAATAATACCTAGAGCAGAACTTTTAGAAAAACATCCAATCTTGATTTAAAATTGCCAGTGATGGAGAATCCACCACACCCCTTGGTAAATTGCCCCAATGGTTAATAACCCTCTCTGTGGAAAATGTACACTTTATTTCCAGTCTGCATTTGTCTAGCTTTAGTTACCAGCCATTAGATCATGTTATGTTTTTCTCCGCTAGACTGAAGAGGCCCTTATTACATGTGTTCCCCATGTAGGTACTTACAGACTAATGAAGGCACCCCTTAACCTTCACTTTGTTAATCTAAATAGATTGAGCTCTTTGGGTCTTTCACTACGAGGCAGGTTTTCGAATCCTTTACTCATTCTCGGGGCTCTTCTCTGAACCCTCTCCAATTTATCAACGCTCTTCTGGAATCGTGGACACAGGATCCCAGCGACAGTCACACCAGTGCCAGATCCAGAGCTAAACTAACCTCGCGGCTCCTACTCAAGATTCCCCTGTTTATGCAGCCCAGGACGGCATGTGCTCTTTTGGCCACAGCGTTGCACTGGGAGTTCAGGTTCAGCTGACTGTCCACTACGACGCCCAAATCTTTCTCAGTCGCTGCCTCCCCAGAGAGAGAGCCTGGCCTACATTCTTTATTCCTAGACATATACTTTTATATTTAGCCATCCTAAACTGGCCAGTCCAGATCGCTGTGAATCAGTGACCTGTCCTCTGCATTATTTATCGCTCCCCCAATTGGTGTGTCATCAGCAAACTTTCTCAGTGATCAGTTTATGTTTTCTTCCAAGTCATTGATAATGTTAAATAGCGTCAGGCCAAGAACTGACCCCTGCAAGACCCCTCTGGAAACACACCCGCTCAATGACAATTACATTCGGAGATCTGAATGCAGTGTTGTTGTAGGCTGTCAGTCCCAGGATATGAGAGAGACAAGGCGGGTGAGGTAATATCTTTTACTGAACCAACTTCTATTGGTGAGAGAGAAAAGCTTTCAAGCTACACCGAACTCTTCTTCAGGTCTGGGAAAGGCACGAAGTGTCACAGCGAAATACAAGGTAAACAGCTAGCACATACTGGTCCCTTAGCACATGAGCTAACCTCGCTCTTTGATCTTGTATTTAGCTGTGACACTCTTAGAACATTTCCCAGACCTGAAGAGCTCCGTGCAGCTCGACAGCTTCTCTCTCTCAGTTAGTCCAATAAAAGATATCGCCTCACCCACCTTGTCATTCCAAAAGCCAATCCTTAGCCAGCGTTCAATACCTTTAATGCGTGCTATGTTAATTGTACATCATTTTCCGTCTTCATTGACTGAATCCCGTATTAGCTGCTCTGAGATGAAGGTAAAGCTGTTAAGCCTATAATCACCTGGATTATCCCATTTACCCTCTTTAAAAACTTGGCACAACATTTGCTTTCTTCCAGTCTTCTGGAACTTCCCCAGTGCTCCAAGACGAATTAAAAATTAATGTTAACAGTCCCGCAAGCTCCCAAGCCTGATCTTTTCAAACTCTTGGATACAAGTTATTTGGATTTGCTGATTTAGAAATGTCTACCTTTAGTAGCGTCTGTATACCATCTCCAGAGATATTAGTGGAATGGAAAGTGTTAGCATTACCATATGATGAGACTCTCACCTGTTTTCCCCCCAAACTCAGAACAGAAATTTTTATTGAACACATCTACCTTTTCTGCATTATTATTGATAATTCTAACATTTCCATCTAGTAATGGAGCAATACCATTGTCGGGATTCTATTTGTCCCGAATATATTTCAAAAACACCTTACTGTCCCTAACTCTGGGGACACAGATTTCTCCATGTGTCCCTTTGCTTCCCTTATCAATTTTCCACCATTCCTGAGTGAAAGTCCCTACTATCAACTTCCCATTTCTTACAGCTGCCTTTACTTCCCCTTTAAACGAGGTCACCAACATGAAGCTGGAGCACTTTGCTAACAGTGCTAGAAGCTCAGAGCTGTACTCAGACGTTTGGAAATACAGACACGCATATGAGGCACATTGCAAGCAATTGCAATATGATCATATCATAAAAATAGCAAAATGCAGGACAGCAGTGTCATTAGAGTAGAATTGGGCCCCGCACAGGGAAACAGGGACACCATCACCAATGGTTTTTTAAGCTATTCCATGTTTATCACATCGTGCACATCGGGGGAGGGGGCAAGACCGGGGAGGCTGGTTCGTTCTCAGCACTTGGCCCTCTGAACCCAGCCTTGCCCACCCTGTCCCTGCAGCCGAGGGGATGGTTTCCATTTCCAACTGGGCCAGCCCACGTCACAGATGTAACCAATAAAAAAGAAATGTCAAGTTTTATTATGTGACGCAAATTCCTCCTCCCTGGACGTAGGTGCCTAGCACTGACGTGCAGAGAGATGGCTCTGTGGACCTGGAATGGCACAGAGGGGGCCACGTGGCCAGGCCCTGGCCCTGCCCATCTGGAGGGCATTACAGGCCCTGCATGGGAGAGTCCTGGCTCACAGGACGCGAGCGTCTCCCTTGGCTGCCCGGATGTCAGAGATGGGGCGGGGCTGGGCTGGGCTCAGTGGTTCTACTGGGCTGGGCCACAGGGACTGAGCTGCTGACAAGCTGAGAAATCCACACGCCCGCTGGCTGTTCCCGAGGCTTTATTGGCACTAGCTGCCTAACCTCACCCTGCTTCTCGCCGGCCCAACCCGGGATTAACCCCTCACAGGGAGGACGCTGGGGCTATCGCAGATTCCCAGGCCTCGGCAGCAGCCCCACTAGCCCCTCCATGCTCGAGCCAGTCCCTGACAGGCAGGTTTAGCCGGCTCTTGGAAATGCACCACTGCTGCAAAGCGAGGCTCTGAGAGGTGGGCGTGGGCTACCTCCATTGCAAGCCCAGACCCAGCCCAGCTCGGGCAAGGTGTCACGCCAGATTCAGACCTGGACCCCAAGCCAGGCAGCGCACGGTGTTCCAGCTGCCATGGGATGGGCCTCCTGCTGCTGCAGCCATTGCTGGGCCGGGCCCTGGAGCAGTGCAGCGCGACGCGACAGGGGCCAGTCCCTGCTGCTGCCCAAGGCAGTACTCACCTGCAATCTGCTTCATGAAGGTCATGCAGACGCCATCTGCCCCGAGCACCCCGCTCTTCACCAGCTCCCGCAGCAGCCATACCAGCTAGAGACAGAGACGAGCAGAGCCAGCATGAGACGGGGAATTTGGTGCTGCTTCAAGCGCAGATTTCAGCACAGCCTTGGCCACGGAGCCACGACTACACCTCCGCAGCACAAGACACACACCCACAGCCCCAAGGTCACATCTCAGAGGGTGTTAGCAGCCATTGGGGTGGGGGGGAGAACACCCATCCAACATTGCTCTCTCCTCCACATCCCCTTCCTGCTTATGCTTCCAATCCCATCACCAAACCCCAAGATGCTGAGTCCCCTCAGGGCCTGCAGTCCCCTTTCCGCTCTCACCAGGGCCGATATCGGGTTCCCCTCTCACCTGAGTCCGACAGGCATCCTGCAGCTTCAAGTACTTTTCCATGAGAATCTGGTTGATCTTGTTTAGAACAATGTTCATGCCATCTCGGCTCACCAACGCCAGGTCCCGGTAACACTGCAGCAGAGACAACGCGGGGGGAGATGGGTATAGGTACAGCATAATGAACTCATTGATTTATAAAGCCCCTGAACCTGCCTGAGGGTTTGGGACACTAAATAAACTAGCACTCGAATCGGCACGTAAAGCAGGAGCATCCCCGGGGATCCAGACAGAGGGAATAGCCCAGGTTCTGCAGGAGAGCCAAGCTCTCTTCCTCTCAGACTTGGCCTAGCCACTGTCACACCAAGCTAGAGTAAATTCCACCTGAGTCCCCTCTCAGGCTAGGTCTACACTACCCGCCTGAATCGGTGGGTAGAAATCGACCTCTTGGGGATTGATTTATCGCGTCCCATTGGGACGCGACAATCGATCCCCGAATCGGCGCTCTTACTCCACCAGCGGAGGTGGGAGTAAGCGCCGCCGACAGAAAGCCGCAGAAGTCGATTTTGCCGCCGTCCTCACAGCGGGGTAAGTCGGCTGCGATACGCAAATTCAGCTACGTGAATAGCGTAGCTGAATTCGACGTATCTTAAATCGACTCCCCCCTGTAGTGTAGATGTACCCTCAACCTCCGTGCTCACGCCTTTAATCCCTGGTTCATGGGCTAGCCCAGTTCTCCTGCACTCAGAACTCCCCCGCAAGGCAAGGCTGGTTCGAAACGGTGCTGAAAGTTGCTGGATGGACGGAGCTGGGGCCCAAAGCGTCCCCCACCCACGCTTCTCGCCCCCCACGTTCCAGCATTGGTCTCTGCAGGGCAGAGCAGAAGTGAAACAGGAGTTCAGTCCTCAGCCTCTCTGCTTGTGGGGCAGAGGGTAGCGCGTGTGAAGGTCTGGCCTTGTTAAAAAAAACAAAAAAACAGCACACATCCCGATCTCCAAAGGCCACACACACACACCACTCCTGGGTCTCAGACACCAGCCACAGCTGATGCCGCACCAAAAAGACCCACATCAGTCAGGGTAACTAACTCAAAGCACAACGGGGCTCTGGCTAATCAGTGGTGCCCGGAGATGCAGCAGCAAAACCAGCTACTCCCATGCCACCTTCTCCTTCCCACAGCTCTGCTAGCCAGGGATGGCTTCCCACTCATCAAGCATTAGCCCAACTTCAGTTCACAGACCAACCAGTACCACTGAAATCCAGACCCCCTCCTCACCCAGGGCAGACCCTGGAGACAGCCAACTCTAGGCCTCACATTCTCAGCAAAGGAAGGACCTTCTCCACAGCAAGCGGCCAAGGTGTAACCAGAGAGCAGGGCTGACGGCTCTGCCCGGCTTCCTCTTGCCCCCTCTCCCTGGGTCGGCGTGGTGGGGGATGGGGATGATTAGGAAGTAATTTGCTAAGTCATTCCACATGAATGTTAATCTGTGCTGTTAAATGTCATGCTATTGCGGAGAGCAGGGCTGTGGGTTCAGCATTCTGCTCTGGAGAGTTAATGAGGCCTGGAAAGAGCTCTTTGATTAGACTCCCCACGCTCAGGCAGCACCTGAAGGGATAAAACACTCACGCAACAGGTGGCGGTTTCGTGTGGCGTTTTATCAATCTGAGATGCTAAAGGAGCTTCCGCAAACGGGAGCCAGGGCCCAGCCCGCCGAGCCGCCTGCTGCCTCCCCAGGGAACGCTGGCCTTTAACGCCAACCTCAGGCAGCTGCCTGGCTAGCCTCAATGTAACACACACCACTGCAACTCCTGCGAGTCGCAGAGCTGGAAGGGGCTGATGGGATCCGCTGGTCCAGGACTACACCACGTGCTAAGCTCCCTACTGCTTTGTCCAGTCTCAGATGACCAGGCTGCCTCTTCCCACAGGACTATGCCAGAGTCAGCAGATCTTGCCTCTTCCTGTCCTTAATTACAGCCCATGACACTCTGCTACTAGTCCCCTGAAGGCCTTCAGTGACCCCCAGCATTTCCCCTTGCAGCCAATTATGTCCCCGTGTCCTCACTAGTGCTCGCAAGATCCATGTCTGGCCTTCAGTATCTTTCCCTGAACGCAGCATTGTTGCAGCCACGTGGGTCTCAGGATATCACCCCACCCGCCTTATCTCTCTAGTATCTTTCCTTCTCAGTCAGTAACGTCTACTGCTTTTCTCAGCCTCCTCTCCTGTGCCGATAACCTCCTGCTGCTGCGAGCTTCCCCTCCCTGCACCCAGAGGTGAGGCCTGTCTGCAGTTAACCCCGGGCACGCTGACTTAGCGACCCAAGGAAGCTGCATGGTCAAGCCAACCCCTACCATGATACCCCAGGACAGTGGAGTTCAAAGAATTGCTCTGAAAGAGAAACTTGCTGAGGTTCCAGGACTCGAACCTGCTGGCTTCAAATAGCTACCGCTCCCTGTGACAGCTACCTTGTGGCCATGCTCCATGGGGGTAACACACCTGAAGCTCCGCAGTGCAAGCCCAGCGGGAGCCTTCGCTCGGACTGTGACGCGACACCCACGGAGCCCAACCCAAGAGCCCCGACCGGTTCCTGACTCTTGGAAAACGGGAGGCCCAAGCTTGGAGGAGGACACACCGTGTGACGGGTGCCTGCTTCTAAAAGGCCCCAGAGGAGGGGGAAGCAGCCAGAACAGGGACTCCGAGGTGCTGTCTGAGAGCTGGGTATTTTGGTACCGGCCCACCCAACAGGTCCTGCTGTATTTCAGCTTCTCACCCCACATGGGTCCCAAAGGGTTGGGGAAATGTTTAAGAGCAGGTCTGGAACTGGACTCAGCTCCAGGTGGAATTGGGACGGTCACTCAGCCCCTGGAGTTCCACCCGGCACCCACAGAGACCCAAGCAGATGAGATGGGACTCCTTGTTAATCCCGCTGGACCATGGGACGGGGAGCAAAGGGTGGGCGGCACGAGGAGAAGCAGCTACCCTGCTCAGATGGCGAGGGGGAGGGAGGGGAACTTGAATCACCAGATTAGTTTCAAGGATGCAAGTGCTCCATCATCTCGTCCCTGCTCTCGGCGGGTCAGAGCCACCCCTCAGACAGGCCATTTAATTAATAGGAAGGGAACAGCCTGATGGATGTGCAGTTTAAATAGATAAATCAGGCCATGCAGCAGGAGGGGGGGGGTGGAGCGTGATGGAAACCCCAGGGAAAACGGGCACTTTGAACTGAGGGGAGAGGCTCTGTTTGCTCTCCAGGCCAAAAGCAGAAGTTAATTAAAGCAAAAGGGCACAGGGCGGAGGAGGCAGCTGCTTGCACATCATCCGCTGTCACTTGGATATTTGAAGGGCCGAGTGTCCTGGCTCACAGCTGGACAAGTTTACCACAGCTAATCTCTGCCAGCCTGGGGGAGGGAGATTGCAGCCCTCAGCTGATCCTTAACAGGCTGGGAAGGGGGCGGCTGTGATCCCATTTCTTCTTCATCAGCCAGCAAGGTGTGGTAGCCGCTCGACTCCCCTCCCACGCCAGCAGTGGGAGGCAGAGGGCTGCCTTTTAACAAGCTGCCCACAAAAAGCAGGGGAAGTTGTAGGTCCAACCCGCTTTTGGCGCTGGGCTCCCCCCCAGGAGAGAAAGGGACGCCAATGCGTGGAACTGGGACACAGGAAGGGACGACCAAAGGAGCCGCCCCAAGGAAGCACCGTCATCGGAGAACAAGACGGCTGGGACGCCGGGAGGAATGGGGAGGAAGACACAAGTGGAGGGATTTGCGGTGCCTCTTCTGGCCGCACAGCGCTCTGTTCTTCGGGGGGGGGGGGGGGACCCGCGTGTGTAGGGAGGGATGTTTATTTGCTGCAGCAGCACAAGTGAAACTGCATCCAGAGGCAGACTGCCCGAGTAGCCCACGGTGAGTCTGCGGCTCTGGGGAGGGGCAGAAAGCAGCACAACCCCGAAGCCTCTTGCTGCAGACGCAACATACACCTGTTGTCAACTTTGGGAGCAATCGGTAGGAGGGACTCCAGACGGTGCTCATGTAACCGGCGGCATCAGCCAGCCCTTTGCTAGCGAGAGGCCCCAGCACGCAGGATTTTCAATTCAGGCAGTGGCAATGAATGGCAAGTACCAAGTCAGCCACTTTCCAGCCAACACACATTACACCGGTGCGACTTGCAGATCGGCCCCACTGGTGTCCGAACTCCCCCCACCAAACGGCCAGAGTCCGTGCGCCCAGCCAGTCCCCATTGGAGCACGGGAGTTACGCAGATGTCAATGGATCCCAAGGAGATCCGGGAGCAAGGAAAGGAAGATGATAGATTTGGGGTGGGGGGGGTGGAGTCTTGGGGGGGGGTCAAAAGGTCAAACTGCAGATAAAGAGCAGGAGACACTAAAAGTATCCCAGCCCCTCGGCTTTAGCACCCAGAAATCCTCAGGCAGCACATCCCCGTTTTTGCAGGAGACTCAATGCCGTGGCCCTGGCTCTTGTGATGATTACCGAGCCCACCCCCTTTCTGTGGGTGCTGACCCCTGCAACCTGGCCAAGTTCCAGGCCAGGAGTTACCTGCTACCAACCAATTCACCCAGGGGGCCCCGAGCCCCGCTCTCCCTCCTTCCCTTCCGGAGCGCTGCAGGGCTCTGGTGAACAGCTGTCATAGGCCCCCCACAGCTGACTGCGTCCGTGATGGGGGAAGGGATTCCTGAACCTGTCAGATTTGGGGGAAGGGAGCTTTGCCCCTCATGCAAGAATCTCAAAGCTCGCCCCAGCAGCGAGCCACACAGCCCCCTTCTCAGCTGGGCAAGCCATGTCCCCCCTTTACAGACAGAGACGGGAATCACAGAGGGATGCGGGTCTTGCCAAGGTCATGCAATGAGTCAGTGGCAGAACCAGAAGTCAAACTCTGCAGTCCTGGCTCCAGTCGCCTGCTGGCGGCATAACCCGTTGGGACTAGGTGGGGGAAAGGAAGGAGGCAATGACCAACCACAGCAGAACCCTGTCCCCATCCCGCTGCCTGAGCCAATTACCCCCTAAGAACACGGATGTGCTTGTGAGAGCAAACTCCATCACAGCAGCAGAGCCAGCCAGGTGGCTAATGAGAGGGCCCTGAGCAGCTGCTGTGCCCTCCACTGCCACCTTGGAGGCAGAGAGATTCACTGCCTGTCACGGACGCAGGCTCTGCCCCTCACTGCCCTTCCCACACAGGAACAAAGCAGGCGGGAACTTCGCTGGCTCAGTGGGGCAGCCATGGGCACAGCACAGCTGAAAGGGAAGGAGGACGCTGGGGCTGCAAACACAAGGAAGAGAGACTGGAGAGCCCTTCGACTGGGTACAGGCCCCCCCTTGCCCTGCTGGAGGTATTGTTTATCACAACTCACCAGAAGGGGGTTTCACTCCAATTGGAAGAGTTTAACCCTTTAAGAGACTACACTGTCTCCATACCAGAGCCTGTGGACTGGGGTGAGCCACGGAGCTGGAGACGAAGTTGTGGGAGGCAGGAACCAGTTACGTGATATTGGTCCCTGTCTGGGGCCTAGTTCAGAACCAGCCTGGGAGAGATTTTTCCGAGCCCTGGCACCACAGGTGCAGCACCGACGGGAAGAATCCGTTTGCATCCTGGCTGCACCAGCAGCTCCGGAGTCAGGACGTGGAAGCAGCTCTGGTGACTGATGGGAGAGGCGGAACGGAGCCCAGCTCAGAGGAGGGGAAGCCTGCTGGCATCAGAAAAGGGTGTGTGCGTGTGGGGGGGGAGGGGGTCTAGTGATCAGGGAGGGGAGTGGTTTGCTTTTTTAAGAAGAGTCATAGCTACAACTCCACTGAAAGAGACACGCCCCGCTTGGCAATCCCGGCTCGGGGTGAATGGGGACCTGTGGCCCTGGTTTCGAGAGCCCGAACCTTATAGCACTGGCTCAATGAAGAGAGAACTCTTAGTCCATCAGTGCCTCCCTCAGGCTTGGCCACTCAGCCCTGCTCGCACCAGACCACGGAGAGCCCTCCCCTCGAGCGTTTACTTCGATCCCTTTACGTTCGGCACGTTGCCGAGCCACTGAACGGCATTCGAACCAAACACCCCTCAGCATCACCGAACTCGCAGCCGGGCCAATGCGGCAAGTGAAAGCCACAGGTGTGTGTCATGGTACTGAGAGAATGGGCAGGTCACTCACTCCACAACAGAACGCTGCCCATGACCCATTTCCGAACGTGCAGCCGTCAGGAACAGTGCCAGCGTTCCAGGACCTCCGGGCAAGGCCTGGGACACCTGCTGATCCAGCCACACCCTAGCAGCAACAATGACCTTTCCGAGCTGGAGAGACAGCCCCACCCCCTTGAACATGCACATGCTCCGCTGCTCCTGTTTCTCAACGGCTCAGAGAGCCTCTGTGCTCCCCCAGCTCTTGTCAGTCCAGGTACCTCAGGTACCTTCGAGAGGAGCCTCCCCGCTCACTGACACGGCAGCCACTGGCCACCTCACTTTGTGGAGAATCATGAGGCTCTGGAATATTTTCCAGTGCAGAAGAACAGATCACAATCTCCAAGGGGCTGCATCCGAAACCTCCCTCCCAAAGCAACCAACGCCACCAGCAATTTCAGATGTACGCTAATTTTAAACCAGTTTCAAACCCATTTTCAGGCTGTACAAGCCACAAACAAGAGTGCCATGTTTAAACAAAACGCACACTGTTGACTCATGTTCTTCATTTCTATATGGCAGCCAAGGCTTCCAAAGAAGTGACAGGAGAAAAGGGGGAAATGATTGAGTGGGTTCAACAAAGAGCTGCTTTCCCTGCCAATCCAACGATTAGACAGCAAACCCATTTCATTAACACAGCTAACAGCTCTCAGCTAGTCTCGCTAATCACACCTCCCCAGCACTCTTCTCTCCGTCTCTTATACACACTTGTTGCCTTTCATCTTCACTTAGACTGGGGCTCTTCAGAACAAGGGACTGTCTCTTACTGTGTGTTTGCAACATGAATAATACAGCAAAACGCTCTACTCTTGTTTTCAGTGACCTCCCGTTCCCGGCTTAAGATGACCAGGCAGACAGGTTCCAGCAGGAAGTCAGTGTCAGTCAGTGGCTAGTGCAAAGGGCTGTGTGTAAAGAAGCCCAGGATGGGAGTTTCAAACACTACCAGACGACCCGCGGTTTCTGGCAGTGTCGCTTGGCCATCTTGGGCCTTAGCTACTCCTGCTGAGAAGCCGTTCGCAATCTGCATCTGAAAGTATTTGGATGGCATTTCATTGCATTTGCAAAGCAGGGCAAATCCCTTTTCTAAATCCTTCTACCTACTACGCAGTCAGTTTCTACAGAATCATGCTCGATTTCATTCCCAAAACGCTTCATTGGTTTGCAGCAACATTGTCTAACCTGCATCCAGGAAATTAAATAGCCGTTAACAGGTTCATTCCAAAAGATATTTAAAAATAAAATCCAGCTTGCCAACTTATTAGAGCTGGGCTGCTCTCACACAGTTTTGCTTATGAAATGAGTTTGTTTATTATCTAGATTTTAGATAATTACTTTTGTATGCAAATACATCTGGCCAGCCAGCAAACATTTCCATTCTGCAACCGCAGGGAAAGGAGCTAAGGGGCCTTCCCCAGTTCCATCGGTTATTTAGGACCCCCACACAGCCCTCCACCAAAAACAATTAACCCAAGATCTGCCAAAGATACTGCCACCAAGACGCCGTTCCTTGGTACGACAGCATTAGCTCCTGCTGCAATACAAGGCCAACGTTTGTGCCGTGTGAACACACTGAAAGTAGAACAGTGGGAGCTGAGTCATCTCCTCCATACGATCAGCTGAGGACTCCAGCCCAGGGAGCCCTCAGTGCCTGCAGGCGCCTCTGGAAAGCCGCCACAGTTAGAAATGCCTTGTCTGGCAAGCAGAGCGCCCAGTGAAACAAGCCATCCCAAGGCAGGAGCTGGGCATGCCGTGCCTTACCTTCTGTGCCTGAGCCGGCTCTGTGAGGACCAGGGTGAAGAGGCCAAGACAGATCTCCTCATGCTGAGGGGCTCCTTTGCACACCTGCGAGAGGAAAGGGGAAGCAACACGGGTGAGCAACACGAGGCCTCGCTCAGGTGGGGTGTTGACGACGCGAGAGGCTCTTCTCAGTTCTAGGACAGGGACGCTCCAGTCCAGCCCCCAGCCACCCCCAGGGAACTCAGCAGCAGGAAATTACAGAGCTTCCCCATCGTTTATATCTGCAAAGTCCTCTGAGTCCTGTGCCTCCTACACACCCACCCACCTGTGCACGCACACACATTTTGTGGTTAAAATATGTAGTCTAAGCAATGCTTCAATGCTCTTCCTAAGTGAGAGACCCCATGGCGGTGGGAGTGGTCTGAAGGTTTTATTGGCAGGACTTCCGGACGCCCACATTACTCACAAGCAGCGAGGCCACACCTGAGTGATGCAGGTTACCTCACAGGATCACCCTGAAGTCCTCCAGGGCACCCCGTGCCGTGAGGCACCCTCCCACACCTGGGGCTTCACAGGGTTGTGTGAGACACACTCCATTGGCCATTCAGCCATACGGGAAAGGCTCCCACTAGACCAGTGGGCTTTGGCAGGCCCCATGTTTGTATCCCTCCTCCTGCTAAGCCAGGCTCCCCTAGCGCCATGACTCCAGCTAGCCAAAGATACAAGGGAGGAGAAAACTGCAGCCAATACATTTTAGAACCTCTACAAATTACTTGGGCTTTCTCTACACAGTAACATCATCGGGGAGCAGGTGAGGATTTGGGGACTTTTCAGGACTAGAAGCAAGTGCAGTGGGAAGATTGTACTACTGGGAATGGGGATTCCAAGGAGCTCAAGCAGAGAAACTGTGTATGCAGAGGGAGCGTATAAAGAAGTGCATGATAACTGCAATCCCAGGCATGTCACCACCACCACGAGCACGTGTGTATTCACAAACATGCACATGCCCCCCTCTCGTGGCAGATCAGTACCAACAGTCCAGCACTCGTGAGCAATCTGACAGGGTGGGTTATGATGGGGGAGGAAAAAGCCAGCCAGGTTTCAGCAAGGAAACCCAGCGTAGCACTGCCGCCAGAGGATTTTACTAGACATGGAGTAAGCGTCTTTCTTAAAAAAAAAAAAAAAAAAAACACAACTCTGGAAAACTTCTGGTCAGTGTTCAGATTGGTGAAGATGGCACAGCGCCCGTGCCACTGCTCCTAGCAGGGTTACAGATTGGCTTGCTGACAGCCCCCATGGCTGCTGTCTCGTGGAGGAGCCTCTGGGTGAATTATTTCTTCTTGTCAGAATTAACTTCTGCGACCAGAAACCCTTTGGCAAAGGGTCCCTGGTTCTTTGCACACAACTCTCACCTCAGACCTGACAAACTCCCTACACCAAACATGTCTTGCAGAATCCTCATCCGTAAAGAGTAACACGTAAGGTATCTACAGAAAGCTTGTAACTTGCCAAGACAGAATCAATGCGACATGTATGTGTGGATAAGATTTAAGGAATCATGTATTTATATTGAAAGTCTGCTTTATGGACTTGGAGTAAAACTTAGTTACGAGGGGTTATGCTGCATTAATGGGTTATCACCAAACTGGGAGGAGTAGCCATCCCTCGCTGGTCAGCACACAAGCCCTCGCCTACCCCTGGCTTACCCCAGAACAGATAATGGAAAACCATGTCCGGCACTTACGTGAGCATTTAGGGCATCGTTAGCTTCCCTCTCCGACACCCCATTGGTCAGCGACGTCACAATGCCCATGCACCTCTCTAGTCTCTGAAATAGACAAAACAAATCAATACACCAGCTAGCAGGAACAGGTATCCCAGAGCCCCAGCTTCCTTGGCCACTCGTGGTGCCTAGTGCAAGTAACAAAACACAGGGGCCAAGAGTCCCAGGAGTGATTTTGGGAGCCTAATCTGAGACGCCTTTAAGGGGCCCAACTTTCCAAACACACTGGTTTCCTGCCTCTGAAAACAAGGCCACTCGGATGTGTCTCAAGTTGGGCACCAAAATCATTAGTCCGCTTTGAAAACCTGGGTCCTCCCACGTCCTGCTGCCATGGAAAGGGTGATGAGAGAGGCAATGGGAGACTATTGCCATCCATGCTCATGACACCACATATACACCAGTGATAGGGGCCACGCAAAGCCACAGTGTAAAACCAGCATGATAATCATTCTTCCCCTGCGCCAGGGCCCCAGAACCAGCAGCTGACTGGAGAAGCTACTGCCTCATAGCTGCTCGTATATTCCTAGTCTGTGTTGGAAATACTCCACCGCCATTCCCCTGCCTGCAGAGCCAGCTAGTGCCAATACTGGCATCCTGTGGATTTGGGGCCAAACACAACGCATGGGCCAAGGTGACAGGGACGTCAGCCCCCGTTCTGAGAGCAGAGCTCTAGTTTCACAGGTTCAATTCTCTCTGAAGCTACAATTCACGGACAGTGGCAAAGACCATTCTGGGCACGTACTGTAGGGCTGTGCCCCTTACTGAACGGCAAGTGGAGTTCCCTTGAAGACCCACTGCAGACATACAAGACGCTTTCATTTTATGTGACTTTCGTGAGTAAAAACCTCACTTCTTCGGATGCATCTGTTAGTCTTTAAGGTGCCACCAGACTCCTTGTTGTTTTTGCAGATACAGACTAACACGGCTACCCCCTGATACTTGATATGTGACTTTAGCGCTCGGGCCAGGTGCTGGAGTCCAAGGCCTTCCGTTTGAATTACTAACTTCGTAAGTAGCTTCAGGTGCGAAGAAACCGCCGGAGCAGATGTTTTCATGCGGATGTCCCAGCTAATGCAATGACAGCGAGAGGGACACAAAGGCAGAATGCACAGCACATGGCAAAACTGTTCATTTGCCACTGCAAAACCCTGATGGGAACTTTGGAGCAGAGTCTGACTAAGACAGCATATCAGACACGTGCACTCCCAGGGTGCTGTCAGCTGCTCATGTCCTCTCCATGCACAACAAGCTCTTCTAGAAGCACAGCTGTCTTCTATGACAACAGCCGAGGACTGGCTTCTCACGGGTGGTGCATCAGCTACTACAACGGGGCCCTGTCCCTGGATTGGGGCCTGCAGACATGACTGAAATACAAATAAATACATACACACCACCACTGCCAACGGCTCACAACACTGAATGACACTCAGGACTTTTGTTCCAGTGGGCTGTATGCTGCTCCAAGCACTGCGGTTACGTCTCTTCTTTGTGTTACAGCAGCACGAGCCTCAGCCAAGAGCAGGGGGGCCCCGCGCTGGGCCCAGTGAAGACCATCAGAGACAGTCCCTCAGGAGAAATGTTTACACTCTCAATAGACAAGACAGGGCGAGGGGGCACAGAAGAGAGCACCACTGTCACCATTTTGAAGTTGGGGAACGGAGATGTTAAGTGATTTGCCCAAGGTCACTTTGGGAGTTTGTGGCAAAGACAGGAATGGAATTTGGCTCTTCCAAGTCCAATGCCAGTGCCTCACACCCAGAGCACCATCCTTCTCTGAGGCCGTCCCCAGCCTGCCAAGCCCCACTCACCTGCCTACTCATGAAAAGGAGCAGACTGCTTGGGGTGAGCAAGTAAAACATTTGTTTGTTCCGTGGTAAACAGAGGGCAGGAGCATTTGGCACTTGGCTGGTACGTGCGTCATGACAGTTTCTGCACGTCTAGTGCAGCAGCTCTGGCTAATCACCAAGACAGGCACTTGGATGGCACTCACGCTGGTATTGGAGTGAGAGGCGATGTGAAAAGGCCTTACAGATCTACTGTGGCTCAAGGGAGAACGTCAACTTAAAGTATGATGATTCCGCTGGAACTTCTGTGACTTGCTGAAAATCACGACAAGTGATTTCACTTCACTTTGTGCATTTGACAGCGTTGGGTGCACAGCCACTTCACTTTTCCTCTGTAGTCAGCCAGTCAGCCAGCCAGTTCCTTTGCTGCTGTGGGTCTTGTATACAGCAACACGGGAGAGGAAAGCATTTTAAAATAGAGCAAAAATGTGATTGTAAAACCGCAAGAACTAGCCAGGGAAGTGGGAGCAGGATAGTACGTGAAACTATTTTCCTAGTGCTCAAATAATGCTTAACAACAGAACGGAGCCAGCACTGGGGAAAGGGACAAACATCCGACCAAGGCAGCATCTAGTGAACTCAGAACACTGGCTTGTAAGTGCCTTCAGTTTCTCAAGCCGTGTGCACGACTCTGCCATGGGAAAGGAGCAGGTCAGCCAGCAAGGTGCTAGGAACATCGGAAAAGCAGAGACTTTGGGGTGAACAAGGCTCAGTAAGTCTGGTAAATGGCACCTAAGCAGAGCCAATGAACCCTGCCTTGGCAACAGAGAGGCCTGTTTCTTCTGGGGGTGGCTCTTTAGAGAGATGACGAGATTGTCCTGAGGACATTGGGGGTGTTCTCAAGTGGAGGCTTTCTACGGGGGCTTGTCCATGGGAGGTGCAGGATTCATTCTGCACAAAGCCAGGCTAAGCGCTCCCAACTGTCGCACAAGGCCCCAGAGCAGGGTTCTGAGGGGGAGGATGTTTGTCAGTGGACCATCGCTCTGACTGAGGGGACAGATGGGTCCCATTCTGGAGCCACTCAGGGTGTACCTACACTGCCCACTGAGCCCAAGCCCCCCTTCTGGCTACTCACCCGAAAGCACTCAGGACCTGCCAGGGGGTGGGTCAGAGCCCGAGTCCTGTTGTGACTCAGGTCCAAGCCCTGTCATTTTGCAGTGTGGATGCAGGCCACGCCCCAAGCTGAGTCAGGAGAGCTGCTTAGTGCAGTATGGATGTGTTAGCACAGCTGTGACACATGGCTCCAGCCCTGTAAACCCAAATTCATAATGCAGTGCGGAAACTCAAGCAGGGGCTTGGAAACACCAAGTCCACAAGCCTGGGTCACAGCCCCAGGCCTAGCGTGTAGTGTAGACACACCCACAGAATCACTACGTGCACTGGGCTGGAGGGGGGATGAGGGAAGGAGAGAGCACGCTGGCTCTGCAGCACCCCAGACAGCTGCCACCGATCAGAACCAAACCCGATTCCCTTCCCTCCCGAACAAGGCACTGCACTGGAATGGCCTAATAAGACCTACTTGCCGTTGCTAAGTTATAACAGTGCAAGAGGGAGAAGTCTAGGCATGAGCGGCAAGAGCTTTCACTCGACCTCGAGAAATCCACAGGGGTTATTTTAATTGGATTTTTGCAAGTTAACCCTCCCATAGCACCAACCGACTGACGTCTCTGGGTGGGTTGGCCGTGAACGTCCGGAGGCCGGCGTGCTGTCATTTCAAGCCAGCGTTTCCAGCTAGCACTGGGTAAGAACTGTAGGTGGTGCCTCACCTCCCAGTGCACGTGCAGGGCCTCTCACGGACTTCACCTGAGGGGCTCCAGGCATGTGCCACGAGGACAACAGACCCTTCCGAGCGCACGTCTGCAGTAACCAGGCAGACATTAGAGGGGAAGAGCTGGTGCTGGGTTATGCCCTGTCCACACTACAAGAACCACCATGGTCAACCATCCTTTATTCTTGCCTACGTACACAGAACCACACACGTTATGACCACCCTTCGGAAACCACGTCCTACCTACACTAGGATACGGTTAATGCGTTTCTTTCCTGTTCACACAGAAAAGGAGCAGCCACGTTTTAGCTACAACCATGTTCACAACATGGCTATTTTTGTAGTGCAGGTCGGGCCTGATCAGCGGGTCGGTGACTGAGAATTAGGAAGAGTCTGAGCAGTGGAACAGGAATGATGTGGAGTTAGAGAACGAGACAGGTCTCCAATGGCCCCAGCAGGGCAGCTCCACAGACAACGGGAAAAGCTGTAGCAGACAACGCTCAGACATTACCACCAGCACCCCACCCCCCCACCTAAATCCACCCCAAGCAGGGTTTTGTGACATGGTGACTAAAAACCTTAAGCCCACCCAAGGACTGTATATGCTACAGCTTCTGCTGCTGCTATTGTGCAGGGGGGCAAACCCGGTTCCCACTGTTGCCAGTGTAGCTACAGCCCGAGTATAAAAATGACCCTGCAGGGTCCCCCCTAGCCTGTAGTGGAGAGGTGGCTTCACTGCAGTTAAGGTTCTTGTCTCTCCAGCCCAGCGTTTTGCTGTGTAAGCTGTAGGTTAAGCCCTGGCATAAACAGGTGCATTGCCTTCCAGGGGAGATGTGCCCCTTGTCACTTGGCCCAATCATTCAAACTACCAGTGCCACAAACTCAAGGCAGGATCTGAAGCCCCAGCTGGAATGTTTCTGGCTCTGCCAGCACCACTGACAAGAGACCTGCAACTGGAACACAGCCACCTACTCCACCTGTGAGAAGTGAGACAAAAGGACCCGGTCTCACTCTCCCGCAGAGCGGACGGGATAATGACTTGTTTGTGCCAGGGAAAGCTGGCAGATGCGACTCCAGGAGCTGATATGAAGGATCTGAAGGGGTTATTTCTACACAATCACTTCTGGATTAGCACCACTTTAAAATACAAATCTGCCAGGCTGACTATGGCACTGGCTAGTGACAGCCCCCCCGCCCGCTAACATGAATGAGGAGGAAGCGATTGGCAAAGGGGAACATCTCCATTTCACAGTCTGCCTTCTAGGGTGATGCAAATGAACACGCATGGGTCAACAAGTGCAGAAGGGTAACCCTGCTTTTCAGTAAGGCTTTTTTCAGGGCTGATCTACAGAACTATCAGAGAGGACCAAAAGAATTTGAAAGCCCAGATCTCAAGTAGACTCATTTCCATTATTTGCAAAGGCAGAACAAGATCCAGTGAGCACAAACTGAAGTCAGAAAAATTCACACTGCAAGTAGGACAATGTTAACAGTGCAGGTTCCCAAAGGAGCGTGTAAGCTCATCATCACTCAGTCTTTAAATGGAGACCGATTGACTTTCTAACAGTACACTCAGTTCAACCCCAAGTCACTGGGCTTGACAATGTCACTTATACGGTAGGAAGAATAATTCCCTCCAGTGCAGGATTCACCGACTGAAATTCCGTGGTCTCTGCTACGCAAGAGATCAGGCCATATGAACACAGTGGACCCTTCTGGCTTTAAAATCCATGAATATTTTTGAGGACTAGCACTGCTGTCCAGACACTAAAACAACAAATATATATAGCAGCTAATTCTAAGGGATCAATCTTAAAGAAAATGGCAACAGATATGGTTACACCTTAGGGATCAATCCGCACATAAAAAGCGACAGAGGGTCCTGTGGCACCTTATAGACTAACAGACGTATTGGAGCATAAGCTTTCGTGGGTGAATACCCACTTCA
Organism: Trachemys scripta elegans; assembly: GCF_013100865.1. NCBI lineage: Eukaryota > Metazoa > Chordata > Testudines > Emydidae > Trachemys > Trachemys scripta. The sequence goes on from NC_048313.1 coordinate 10,398,323, forward strand.
GCAGACACATGCTTATGCTTCAATGCGTCTGTTAGTCTATAAGGTGCCACAGGACTCTCTGTCGCTTTTTACAGATCCAGACTAACCCGGCTACCCCTCTAATCCTCACATAGTTATTCTCTACCCTGCTGGGTCACCGGGGACGTGACTATACACATTGGAGGAACTGCGGAATCAGTATTAGAACAGTAATTTCTTTAGCTATAGAAAAAAAAATGCACATACACAAGTGTGTGTGCGCGTATATACGCACCCCTCCCCCACCACACACACCCAGTTTCAGTATCTCCATAGCAGAGAAAGGGTCTGGGTATTTCTCTCTCAGCAGGAGCTGCCGTTTTGCAGATTTCTAACACGGGGTCTAGGGAGGTGAGAGTTAAGACAGAGAGTGCAACCACCTGTCACAATAAATAGGAGACACACAAACTTGAAGAGTGGCTAAATGGTTAGTCTAAAAGAAAGATGTTACCCCGACCTTAAAGCAACTTTACAAGCATGCAGCCCAGTGATGAGCTCGGTTTCCTTTATCAGAACTCACCGCAGGCTGGCAAGAGGTCAGCTCTCTCTCTGAGTTTTAGTTGACGATACCATATGTAATATGTTTTGGAGGAACATTGTCACTTTAAACACCAATCCTCGGCTTAACCTATTGCTGTCATAATCCGCATCTCACATTGTTATAAGGAGAAGATTAGAAAAGACACTTCTCTTGAGTTTGCCACTATGTTCACTTGGGGCATTTGACAGTTCCCCCCCTATAGTCAGTTTCCCCATTTGTGGGAGTCTTGCATGGCTCTGCATGGAAGAGGATTTTTTTAAAACATGCAAATGTGACAGTAAAACCACTAAAACTGGCTGGGGGACTCAGGAGCAGGTGTAATAGCTGACATTATTTTTAACTAATTTCTTACAAACTGACTAGAATTCAGGTTGGTGACCCTTTAACTGCTTTAGTGATTTAAAGTACATGCACAAAGGAGAGATTCCTAACAGTGAAAGCAGGGGACCATTTGTCAGGACTTCTGGATTCTCTTCCTAGTTTTGGTCCTTACCCAACTTTATGACCTTGAACAAGTCACTTCATCTGTCCGTGTCTCAATTTCCCCAGCTGTAAAAGAGCAATACCTACCTCACTGGATAGGCAAGGTTTGAGAGTTGTAGTGCCCTGAGATCCACGGAGAAGAGGCACTACAGAACACTAAATAATAGTGCTACACGGATTCCAGACAAGCCCCGGAGAGAGTACTTGGCGAGGTTTCAAGGAGAATTTGAGTTTTCAGCTCTGACAGGCACACAAAGTGGCATTTCTCTGAGGACTGGGATGTTTTATTCAGACCTGGACTAGTACCAAAAATACACTGGGACAATTGAGAGTTTTGCCAATGGTATGGGAGTTTCCAGGCCCAGCAGGTTGATATATATCAGACCTTGAGACCAAGTAATTCCAAATACCTTTGGGTCTTTCTTTTCTACTTGATTTCCAATAGGATTTTAGCGGGCACTGTTTCAACAGTCCCGAATACATTTGCTTCCGGCTCATGGTAAATAAAAGCTGGCTCTGCAAGTCCAGTAGTTCATGAGACATTAGCCACTCAAATCAAGTCACAACTAAAGTGATAGTACTTCACCCTACAATAGCTTCTTTCAGAGGATCTCAAAATGCTTTATGAACATTAACACCCATGTGAGACAGGTACAATAATAGTTATCCACATTACCGATGAGTAAACTGAGGTACAGGAGATTACTTGCCCAAGGTCAGGCAGAAAGTCTGAAAGAAGAGCCAGGAATAAAACCCAGAACCTGTTCAGCTGTTCTGACCACTATACTCCAATGCCTCAGCACCAGGAACAGATCCCAAAAGACTTGACTCCCAATCCTTCTCTGACTACCTATCCATAGTGGAGAAAAAAGACAATAAGCAGAATGACATGATTTCAAGGTCTCATATCCTGGGTCCTGCCAGGGCTCCAAAATGCTTTGGCAGTCAGTAGAAATGCGTTCCAGAATGACACCGTTTTCCTGTTATCAGAAAGAAAAGATGAGGAATCCTGTCAATGCTGAAATCCGAAGCAAACTTTGTGATCCTGTTCCACACTTGCACCTCCAAAATGCCCACACATGAAGCAGCAGGGCCTGCCGCCAATGAAGGTGGAGAAACCGAAGACGAAGTGAAGAACCACTTGCCCATGGGGAACATTAGCAGGCCAACATGCTGCCGCTTGCCCTCCAGTGTAATGGAGACAAAATCGAGGGAGCTTTACGAAAATACACACTGGCTTCAGATTGCACCTTACTACGAGCTGCCTCTCTCTTCAAGGAAAAGCTGAGGCAGGTGGAAGTACATTGGAGAGTGAGAACCACCCTGTCCTAGCGCAGTGTGTCCCCATGTCAGCTTCTTGCCCCAGCCTCCGTCCCACCCCTTATAGCCCCCCCCCCAGCACCCCCCCTGGCCAGGTCCTTGCCCCAGTCTCCGTCCCCCCCCTTACAGCCCCCCGTCCAACACGCCCCCCTGGCCAGCTCCTTGCCCCAGCCTCCGTCCCACCCCTTACAGCCCCCCATCCAGCACGCCCCCTGGCCAGCTCCTTGCCCCAGCCTCCGTCCCACCCCTTACAGCCCCTCTCCAGCATCCCCCCTGGCCAGCTCCTTGCCCCAGCCTCCGTCCCACCTGTTACAGCCCCCCATCCAGCACGCCCCCTGGCCAACTCCTTGCCCCAGCCTCCGTCCCACCCCTTACAGCCCCCCATCCAGCACGCCCCCTGGCCAGCTCCTTGCCCCAGCCTCCGTCCCACCCCTTACAGCCCCCCATCCAGCACGCCCCCTGGCCAGGTCCTTGCCCCAGCCTCCGTCCCACCCCTTACAGCCCCCCATCCAGCACGCCCCCTGGCCAGCTCCTTGCCCCAGCCTCCGTCCCACCCCTTACAGCCCCCCTCCCACGTGCACCTACCTCCTCTAACTCATCCTTGGCATCCAGGATGGTGGAGAGCAGCAACTTCCCTCCTCCTCCTCCTCCTGCTGCTGCTGCTCCCCCCTTCCCCTTCTCCATGGCGGGGCAGGGGCTCCCCCGTCACTCACACCCCGGGGCCACACAGCTCTTCCCCAAGGGGGGCGAGGGCTCCACGGGGGCTGCCCCGTCTCCCCCCCAGGGGGATGGGATGGGGGGGGCTCCTCTCTCCCCCCCGAGACTCCTCCCAGCACCTGCCTGGCACCTGCAGGGAGGGCGGGGGGGGGGGCTGGGGGACGGGGGGGGGGGGCCGGGGCGGCGGGGGGGGGGGTCCCGCCCCCCGGGGGGGGGGGGCTGTCTCCTCTGAGGGGACCAAGGGGGGGGCTCTGTACCCGCGGGGAGGGGGGAGCAGGCGCCTCCACACCCCCCACCCAGCAGCACAGACCGGAAGTCACTGGGAGCGACAGGCGGGGGGGCGGAGGAGGAAGCGGCTCACGCGCCGGAAGGACCCGCCCCCTCCGCCCCTCGCCGGCCAATGGCAGCGGGGAGAGGCCCCCGAGCGACAGGCGAGGAAGGTGGCTCCGCCCCAACGGCCCGTCACAGCTGGCTGGCCAATAGGGAGGGAGGGGGCGGGGTTTCCGTAGGGCTGGAGCGTCTCGCCCTACTAGGCTGGGGCCGGGAGAAGCGCGAGGCCGGGAGTCTGAGCGCCCCTCCCCCACCCCTCCCCTCCCCGCGCAGCGCAGCGCGCGCCCCCCTGCGCCGCGTGCACGGCGCTGTACGATTTACCTTCCCCCCCGCCGCGTGCACGGCGCTGTACGATTTACCTTCCCCCCCGCCGCGTGCACGGCGCTGTACGATTTACCTTCCCCCCCGCCGCGTGCACGGCGCTGTACGATTTACCCCCCCCCGCCGAGTGCAGGGCGCTGTACGATTTACCGCCCCCCCCGCCACGTGCACGGCGCTGTACGATTTACCTTCCCCCCCGCCGCGTGCACGGCGCTGTACGATTTACCTTCCCCCCCGCCGCGTGCACGGCGCTGTACGATTTACCTTCCCCCCCGCCGCGTGCACGGCGCTGTACGATTTACCTTCCCCCCCCCCCGCCGCGTGCACGGCGCTGTATGATTTACCGCTCCCCACCCGCCGCGTGCAGGGCGTTGTATGATTTATGCCCCTGTCTCCCTGCTCCATGGTCAGCACGCCTGGCCCCCCAGTCCTGTCCACCCTGCAGCGCTCTGCACCGGTGACCAGGTGTCCCGAGATCTGGGGCTTTGTCTGATATAGGCGCCTATTACCCCCCACCCCTGCCCCGATTTTTCATACTTGCTGTCTGGTCACCCTACGCTGACCCTCCCCGCCCCCGGGCTCTGCACCGACACCCCCTCCCCCCCTCCGGACTCTGCCTGGCCACTCCTGGGCTCTGCACTGACCCCCCCCATTCATACAGGGCTCTGCACCAACATCCCCCCCCCCGGGCTCTGCAGTGACCCCCTGTCCCCCATCCATACAGGGCTCTGCACTGCCCGCCCCAGGGCTCTGCACTAACCCCCCTCCCCCAGACTCTGCCTCCCCCCACCGGGGCTCTGCAGTGACCCCCTGTCCCCCCGTCCATACAGGCCAGGGCTCTGCACTGACACCCCTCCCCCTCCCTGGGGCTCTGCAGTGACCCCCTGTCCCCCCGTCCATACAGGCCAGGGCTCTGCACTGACACCCCTCCCCCTCCCTGGGGCTCTGCAGTGACCCCCTGTCCCCCCGTCCATACAGGGCTCTGCCCATATAGGGTTCTGCTCTCCCTCACCCCATTGACCCTCCCCTGCAGCTCTTCACCATAGCCACAGGTCTGTGGCCTCACAGGCCGTAGGGCTGCCCCCAGCAGGGCTACTGGCACGGCACAGAAGCTGCAGAGCGAAAGGCTGGATCCCGCTGGATCCCTCCCAGGGTAGCCAGCCGAGCCCGTTTTGCACAGAACTCGTTCCACAGATTCACTAGCCGCCTCCCCTCCCCTCCGTCCCAGCGCTGACCAGCTACAGGAGTGCAGGGAAGTGGGCGCCAGAAAGGGAAGTGAACAGCTCGGTGCGGGAGGAAGCCGGGCACAGCAGAGAGCACCACAGCCGGGGTGATAAACCCGATCCGCTGGGCGGGCGGCGCTGGGTCCCTGCCAGGCCCAGACCCAGGCCCAGGCCCAGGCCCAGGGGGACTTCGAGGGGGCTTAGGGACAGCGAAGGCGTGAGGGAGATCTGACCACAAGTGCCTGAGTGACAGCTGTTCGGGGGGGGGGGGGGAGGGAACGGGGTACCAGGGTGCAGCGCCCCACCTCCAGGCCCGTTCGCAACAGGCCCATAGAGGCTGAAAGTCAGGCCTGTCTGGCAGCCGCTTGGTAGCCCCGTGTGGGTCTCAGCCCCGTTCCTGGGGGGCAAAGCGCCCATGTCACATGAACCACCATCACGGCTGGTGCTAACTGGCCCCTTTGCCAGCCACCTCCGCAGAGAGGCCAGAGGCTGCCTGGGCCACGGAGACCAAGCCCCCTGCACTTGGGCCGTGCGTGAGGGGAGCCTGCCGTGCCCAGCCTGGGCTGCTCAGCTCCGGAGACGTGCAGAAGCTGCCAGTCTGGTCAGGGGCCGTGCCTGTCTTCCTGGGCCTGGAAGGCTGGACGCTGCAGTTTGCCTGGGGCCACATCCCAGGAGGCCCCAGTGCCCGGTGGACGTCATGTCCCAGGAGGGCCCAGTCACAGCACGATCCCAGGCAGGGTCCCCCTTGCCCAGGATGCCCGCCCCAGCCATGCTCCATCAGGGCAATTCCTGGAGTGGGCTGTTCATTGCCTCTCCCTGCCCCACACAGGACCCCGGCCTGGCTGTGATGCAAACTGCAGTGGGAGCAAAAGTCTGGCTCTGGAATCATGCCCCCCAATCGCTCCCCCATGGCAGCTGTAAGGATCACAGCCCCCAGCCCATCCCCCCAGCTCGGTTCCAGGCTTCCTGCCATTGTCACGGGGGTCAGCGGGTGGCTCTTCTCTGCCTGGGGTCAGGGGCCCATGGCTGGCAAAGTTACTTCCTTCCCGGCTCACCCTACAGCCCCGGGCCCCCCCAAGAGACCCTGCTGTGGGCCACAGGCTCTGGGCCGGGGCGGGGCTGGGCATGATGGGTCCCGTCTGTGGCTGCAGCTCGCCCGCGGCTCAGCAGGACCCGCTCCCTAGGGCAGGCGAGCCCTGAGCTCCCAGGGGCCAGCTCCCCTCGGCCTCTGAGCTCCCACCCGCTGTCCGTCTGCCTCGAGATCCCCTCCGCACCCTCCAACTGCAGAGTTAGCCCCACAGCAGAGCTTCCCATTATCTGACCCTCCCTGCTGGTTCCGCCCCCCAGTCGCAGGCGCGGTCAGGTTCCCCATCCCAGCCTGCATGAGGGCAGCAGAAGGGCGACCCCTGGATGGGGCTGGCCCAGGGGACGCAAGCCCTGTCCTTCTGCAGGTACAGCATGTTACAAACCCCACCCTGCCAGGTGCATGGCCAGCCCCACTGCTGCCCAGCGCTGCCCCTACGAAGCCTGGGTTCGTCCCCACCTCAGCGCTCGCTCGCTGGGCTGCTCTGGCCGTCCCAGGCCCCAGGCTGTCCCCCACCCCGCGATGTCCTCCATGCAGCCTGTCCTGGGGAGCGGCCGCCTCTGAGCTGGGGTGAGGGCTCCCGCGCGAGGCTGTGGCCTGCAGGGGGGCGGAGTGGGCTGCCGCAGCTCCCCATAGCTCTCCAGCCCACGTGGCTGGGGCCCAGAGGCTAACGGACCAGCCTTCCCAGCCCTCAGGGGAAGGCGTCATCAGCCCACTTTACAGGTGGCTAAACTGAAGCACAGAAGTCAGCAGAAAAGCTAGGACCAGAGCCCAGCAGTCCTGACTGCCTCCCCCACTCGAGCCCTCTCTCACCCAGAGCCAGGGCAGAACCCAGGAGTCCTGCCCACCTCCCCTCCCACCCAAAGCTGGGGATAGAACCCAGGAGTCCTGGCGCCAAGCCTGCCGCCCTCACTGCTAGACCAGGTTTCCTGCCATGACCCCAATGACCAGCGGGGGAGCCAGGAACTCCAGTGAGATTCGCCTACTGGGGGCAGGTTACAGGAGCAGGTAGATGGGGGGCGGGGTACAGGGCAGAGTCCCGGGGACCCATGGTGCACAAATGCTGTTCCCCGGGGCGGGGGCGTCAGAGGCAGGGTTTTGCAGCCCCGGGCCCCCAGCCAGCCGGGCACTCGCCCAGGTGGGGCGGTGCTGCGGGTGGGGGGGAGGACGCTCTGTGGTTGGCCTGGCTGCTGACTTTGACAGATGAGCCCAGGGAACGTCCCGTTCAGGCCTGTGCGTTCCTGGCAGGGCCGGAGGTGCCTGCTCAGCCCTGCTGCCTCCCTCGCATTCCTGGCAGGGGCCAGGGCTTCCCGGCTCCGAGCGGGGGCTGCCTGGCTCTCCTGGGGCAAGACTGGGCTGAGCCCCCCTCCCCCAGTGTCCCACATGCCCAGCCAGCCTCCCAGATTGGCTCTGCAGAGAGGTGCCCCTACAATCCTGGGGGGTCAGGATCAGGGGCGCTGGCATGTGTATGAGGTGTAGGGGGGAGGGCAGGAGCGGGGGCGCTGGCACGTGTGTATGAGGTGTAGGGGGGAGGGCAGGAGCGGGGGCGCTGGCACGTGTGTATGAGGTGTAGGGGGG
>NC_048313.1:10415903-10444274 GCF_013100865.1 Trachemys scripta elegans
GCTCTCACCCCGCCCCCCCGGTTACCTGCATGGGGGGGCAGCTCTCACCCCGCCCCCCCGGTTACCTGCATGGGGGGGGCTGCTCTCACCCCGCACTCCCAGTTACCTGCATGGGGGGGGCTGCTCTCACCCTGCCCCCCCGGTTACCGGCATGGAGGGGGCTGCTCTCACCCCGCACTCCCAGTTACCTGCACGGGGGGGGCAGCTCTCACCCCGCACTCCCAGTTACCTGCACGGGGGGGGCAGCTCTCACCCCGCACTCCCAGTTACCTGCATGGGGGGCGCTGCTCTCACCCCGCACTCCCAGTTACCTGCATGGGGGGCGCTGCTCTCACCCCGCACTCCCAGTTACCTGCATGGGGGGCAGCTCTCACCCTGCCCCCCCAGTTACCTGCATGGGGGGCAGCTCTCACCCTGCCCCCCCGGTTACCTGCATGGGGGGGGCAGCTCTCACCCCGCACTCCCAGTTACCTGCATGGGGGGGGCAGCTCTCACCCCGCCCCCCCGGTTACCTGCATGGGGGGGGGCAGCTCTCACCCCGCACTCCCAGTTACCTGCATGGGGGGGGCAGCTCTCACCCCGCCCCCCCGGTTACCTGCATGGGGGTGCTCTCTGCCGACAGGGCTGTGAACCCCACGATGTCGCTGAAGTAGATGGTGACGTTGTCAAAGGCCTCGGCCTGCACCGTCTCCCCGCGCTTCAGCTGCTCGGCCACAGGGCTGGGGGACAGGGAGAGCGGGGTGAGGGATGGGGGCAGAAGGGGCCTGGATGTTCAGGTATTTGGGGGGCTGGGGGGAGGAGGAGCGGGCCCCCATAGCACTGGAGCCTGGGTGCCAATGGGGCAGTCTAGGCATGAGGCCCTCGGGAGTACGGGGGGTTAAGGGGCCTGCCTGGGGCGCGTGGGTCCGGCCCATCACTCACTGGGGCAGGATCTGGTAGAGCAGGGTCTCGGCCTTGCGCTTCTCCTCCAGGTAGGCCTGCGTCCGCTCCTCCACCAGCTCCTCCAGGTTGTTGGCGTACTGCTCCATGCGCGACAGCAGGTTGTCCAGGATGTTGCTGGTGTTCTCCCTGCAACGCACGGGGCCGTGAGGATGCTGGGCCACGGGAATGTCCCTTTCTCCCACCCACGCAGCTCCCTCTCCTCCAGACCTCGCCGGGGGTGGGGCACCCCACGCCAGCCACGCAGCCAGCACAGCCCCCCACTCGCTCCCTCTCCCACCCGAGGACAGGGACTCGATGGAATCACCAGGGTGGAAGTGGCCAGGGGCAGGGCCCCACGACCAGCCAACAGGGGGCAGGCTCCAGGGGCAGGGGGGGTGGGCAGGGGGGCAGCTCGGTCCCACCCGTCCCTCCATGGGCTGGTGACATGAGCGGGGCCTGTGCCAGAAGGAAGTGGGGAGCGTCTGATTGAGGAGTCTGTGGCTTGGGGGGGCTGATGAGGGGGCTAGGAGTGATGGGGGGGGGGACACGGACAGGGGCGCTCACCTGTTGAACTTGCGGAGCAGGACCTTGATCTGGTTGAAGTCCGGCCGCTCCAGCACGTCCTCGGCCCAGCAGTGCTGCATGAGCTGCCCCAACTCCTCGATGTGGCAGGCCACGTTCACGGAGGGCCGGAAGTAGGGGCGCTTGCCGCTCTTCACCCGCTCGATGATCTCTGAGGGCAGGGAGGGGTGGTGAGCCAGGGGCCCCATGGGCAGCAAGGCACAGGCCCAGATGCCCCCCCTGCATCAGCCTCCCCTCAATGCCCCACTTGGCTCTAGTGCTGAGCGCATGGGATGGGACTCAGGACTCCTGGGTTCTCTGCCTGACTCTGCGGCTTTCCCCTCGGCCGGCGGGTTGGGGCTCTTGGCTGACCACCCCCCCTCCTTCAACCCTGTCCAGGGAACGGACCCCCCCATCTGCCCCAAATACGGGTTCTCCTGGGGGGGGGCCAAGCCCGGCTTCCCTCAGCCCAGGATTCCAGCCAGCACCTGCCCCGCTGGCACTCCGCTCCCTGGCCTCCACCAGCCCCACAGAGGCTCCTCTCCCAGCACACTGCCCCAGGGGAGGGGGGAACGCCCCATTTACACAGCTAGCTCCCCAAAGGGCACTCCCTCTGCTCTGGGGCACCAGCCCCCCTGCAGGGCTCACCCCCCCCACACTCTCACCTTTGGGGCTCAGGTCCATCCCCTCCACGTAGAAGACCCCGTTGCGCAAGGCTATCTCCTGCAGGATGATCCCAAAGCTGTATACGTCGCCTTTCTGGGTGCCCCGGGCCAGGGGCACCTCCATGCGCAGCAGCTCGGGCGCCGTCCACAGCTTCTCTGCGGGGGGCGAGGAGACAGGGTCAGCCGGAGCAGGGGAAGGGGCATGGCCAGGCTGGCAGGAAGGAAGACACCAGGGTTGGCGTGGCTGCCCTGCTGCATTGTGGGTACTGCCGTCTGGGGCCTTCCAGCCGGGCTGGGGCTTGGAGGGCCTGGATCCGAGCCTTAGGGCTTCCCCCCCAGCTGACCCGGCCTGGGACTAGCAGGGCGGGATGGGGTGGCTAGTGAGGGTCGGGAGGCATGGCTGGGACCAGCTGGGGGTTGGGGGCCTATGGTTGGTGAGGGTCAGGGGGGCATGGCTGGGACCAGCGGGGGGGGGGGAGGCTTGCCTGGGATCAGCAGGGGTTGGGGGCCCATAGCTGGTAAGGGTCGGGGGGGCATGGCTGGGACCAGCAGGGAAGGACGGGGGGGCCGTGCCTGGGCCCAGCGGGGGTCAGGGGCCCATGGCTGGGACCAGCAGGGAAGGATGGGGGGGCCGTGTCTGGGCCCAGCAGGGGTCAGGGGCCCATGGCTGGGACCAGCAGGGAAGGATGGGGCAGCCAGTGGCCAGCCGAGTGAGCAGGGGCTGTGTCCACCCCCGAGGGACCCCCCACCGTTTCCAGGGGCCCCCGGGGCGCCGCGGCCCTCACTGGCGAAGAGCGCGTGGGAGTCGTCGGAGTCGGGGGCCTGGCGGAAGCTCTCCAGCCCGTAGTCCGTGATCTTGAGCACGAAGCGGCTGTCCACCACGCAGTTGGAGGACTTGAGGTTGCCATGGGAGACGATCACCCCGTTGTGCAGGAACAGCATCCCCTGGGGGGCAGAGAAGCGAGGTGGGGGGTGCCGGAGCCTCAGCCTGGGACCTTCTTCAGCGAAGGCCAGATCCCCTGCCAGGCCTTGCCAGGGGGCAGCAGGGGGGCTGCAGAGCTGGTGCCTGGGTCAGAACTGGGCTCAGAGGCCCCGTGGGGAAGGCAAAGGACTGCGTATGGGCATTGGGCACTGCAGGGAGCTGGAGGGGACACTGCAGGGGCAGGCAGGTGGGGGGAGGCAGAGGGTCTGGGGGCTGCTGGGGGCCGGGGACTGCAGGGGGCAGGCAGAGGGCTGGGTGCAGGAGACTGGGGGGGGGGGCGGGGACTGCAGGGGACAGGCAGAGGGCGGGGTGCAGGGGACTGGGGGGGGCGGGTGCTGCGGGGGCAGGAAGCTGCAGGGGCTGGGTGCTGCAGGGGCTGGGTGCTGCAGGGGCTGGGTGCTGCAGGGGCTGGGTGTGGGGCACAGGCGGGAGGCCGGCTGTTACCTTGACGATGTCAGTGGTGAGCGAGTACCGGAACATCCAGTCCAGCGTGATGCTCTCGTTTTCCAGGATGTCCTGCACGGGACGGGCACAAGCACAGAGAGGGGTGGGGGCTGAGCTACTCTCCCTCCTCCCCCACAACTAGGGGTCTGGATCCTTCTGCAAACCCCCCGACAGCCCAGTGAGACCTGCTGGTAATGGGGGTCGGGTGGCATCGGACTAGGCTTGGCTGGTCTATCCTGGGGCCAACCCCTGGCGTGGGCGCGGGACTGAACCAGGGCCACGTGCAGCCGGCACTGGAGTGGGGGGGCTGCACTGGTGCAAAGCGCATGTGGCACGGACGGGGCTCGGCAGGCCGAGCGGGCGGAGGGCAGTGGGGGACTTGACGGCTCTCTGTGTTCAGAGAGAGCCGGAGAATAAGGGAGCATGTCCCCATGGCGCCTGGCTGGCCGACAGGAAGCCCGGCGGCCAGCGGGGTACCCGGCAGGGACCCCCAGGGGCCTCTCTCTCGGTCATTGGAGGAACTGCATCTGCGCCGGAGCGCGCGGCCAGGAATCCAGGCCTGTCACGAGAGAGGAAACGTGGGAGGGGAGCGCCCTCCCCCCCATAAATCATCCCGCTTGGAAACAGCCCCCGCACCAGCACTCGCTAGGCCCTGGGGAAGCCCAGCCGTGCCCCCTCCTTTTAATTCAGACCCCGCCCCTGCCATCGCCGCTGCAAAGCGTGCCCCTCCCAACGCAGGGACCGTCCCATGGGCACTGCTGGGGCACAGACAGGCCTGCCCACTGCTCTGCACATTTGCACCGAGTCCAGCCTGGACGCCGGGTCACAGCCCTTCTCCTCTCCCCGTCGCCAGGAGATCGGTGCCTGGCGACCCCACTCGGGAACAGCAGCACGCAGGGCACTGGGCATCAGGCCCCTCCCCTGCTGCCCCAATGCCTTCCAGTTCCAGCAGGCTCTGCCCAGCACCAGGCAAACCTTCGCCGGCTGCCACACGGAGCCTCCCCGCCACCTCAGCTGAGAAGAGAATCCAGGAGTCCTGGCTCTCAGGCCCCCTGCTCCAACCCACTGGAGTCCCCTCCCCTCCCAGAGCCCGGGAGAGAACCCAGGAGTCCCAGCTCCCAGTCCCATCCACTACCCCCCACCGCCCCATAGCCCCTGCGCAGCGATACCTGGAGGCTTCCGCGTGGGCAGTACTCCGTCAGGATGCAGATGTTTGGGGGGTCCGTGCAGGCTCCGACGAAGCGGGTCAGGTGTTCGTTCTGGACGTCCCTGATCTGCAGGGGGATGGAGAAGGCCGGGTTAAGGGAAGGCCGCTTGGAGTCCATATTGTCTTTCCTCCCAGAGTGCTTTTCAGGCCACTCAGAGGCATTGCTTCACCCAGCACTGGGATGCAACCACCTCTGAAAGGCATATATGGGGCAGGCCTGTCTGTGCCCCGTCAGTGCTCATGGGAGGGGGGCCCCCCCAAGCGGGATGGTCCCCGTGTTGGGAGGATCACACTAGGTCAACAAGGGACCCCCTCCCTTGGCTCTGAGATGCAGTCACCTCTGGGTGGGGCTCAGCAGCTGTTTAACAGCCGTGAAGGCAGACGCTGCGGAGGAAGCCTCCGCTCAACCTAATGAAGGATTTATCAGGCCAGTCAGGTGGGCAGGAAATTGCTTGGCCGGCATCCAAGCGCGTGATATTTACGAGGCGAGCTGAGTGCGGGGGGGTCGAAGGTCGCTCCATGATCAGCAGCCCCAACTTCGTGTGCTGAATTCCAGTCCCAAAAGCAGAGGAATGACCCAATGCAACCCCCCACCCACCCCGCATCTCCAGCTGCAGCCAGATGTCAGGAGATGCAGCGCAGCACCCTGCAAGCCAGGCCCTGCGTGTGCACCAATCCCCGTGCACAGGACACGGGGATAGTGGAACATGTGGCCAGTTTCCTCTTGGCCTGTCACCTCCCCACCCCTCCCGCTGGCTCAACCCCTGCATGTTTTCCCCACAGCTGGCGCAGGGACAGAGGGTCTCCGGCCAGCCCAGACATTTAAAAAGACCTGACGTGCTAAAACCTCTCTCCATGCACGGGGGCAGAGGGAACGTCCCGGCTCGGCTCGGCGCCGCACCAGGCTGCATGTCCCACGGATTGGGGCAGCCCTAACCCAGGAGCTCTCCCCGCCCCACGGCCGTGTCGCCGTGGTCGGCGTCTCCCCCGGAGCCGGGACCGAAAGGGAACAGGGCCCATAAGCTGCGGTCATGGCTCTGGGGCCGCACGGGGGTCGCTGGAGCTCCTGCAGCCTCCCGCAGCCCAGCCGAGAAAGCAGCAGAGATCCCGGTTCCGAGGCCGGGGGGAAGCGTTGTGATCACGTCGCCGCCCCAGGCCAGAGCGCTGCCCCACGCCCCATTCACCCCCTTTCCGAGGCAGTGCGGCCAGATGGGTCACGCGGCTGATGGGCTCTATCGTCAGAGCGCCCTGAGGCCCGGCCGGTGTCCCTGGCATCCCCGCCCAGCCTGAGAGGGACGGGCAGCCCCCGCCCGGTGCAGGAGCCTGCGCTGGGGGAGACCGGCCCGCACAGAAGGCCTAGGGCTCGTTTAACCCAGCTCCTAGCCTGGCCTGCTGGGTCCCTGAGCTGGCCGGAGCCCTGAGGGGCCAGGCCTTGCCCTGCACTCGGGCAGCGTTTGTCCAGCCAGTGACGTCCCATCCGGCTACAGACTCTGCCAGCCCTGCCCTGCCCGGCCCCAGGCCCCCAGCTGCGGTGCCAAGGCTGGGCTGTGTGGGGGAGGGGCACCTCTGTACTCACCGGCGCCAAGCACCCACGGCTCCAGCTGATGTCAGCAGGAGCACCCGGTGCCCAGGCCCAGGGACCAGCTTTCGTAACGCCCAGCAGCTCCCATGGGCCTGAGTGGGGGGAGGGAGGGGAGCCGGACTCCAGGCGCCTGAAATGGAGTGCTGGTAACCAGCCTCAACCCCCAGCAAAAGTCAGGCCTTAACCACCCTGTGCCTCAGTTTCCCCCCGGGAAGTGGGGAGGATACTGTCCCCACGTGGGGCCTGGCAAGTGCCCCATATGGCAACCAGGGATCCAGGAAGCTCCCCCTCCTCCCGGTGCTGCCCCTTGGCTCAGGCTGATTTCTAATTAGCAAGGAAAGGACAGTGGCTTCCCTGTTGCTTCCTTGCTAATGAGTAATTAGCCTGGCGTGGCAGAGCCCGGAGCCAGCCCCGCCTGCCTGCCAGGGAGCGGGTCCCTCCCCTCGGCACAGAAAGGACCCAAGTGTGCAAAGCCGCCTCCTGCTGGTGCCCCAAGGCGCCCGAGGAGTTTACTGGGGTGTGGGGGGGGAGCCCTAGGAGTGGCTGCCATCCAGCACAGTCCTTTGGCCTGTCCAGCCCTGTCTCCTGCCCACTGGCTCGGCCAAGTGGCCAGGCCCTGCTGGGCTGACAGGTGGGGGGGCATTTTGCCTCAGGCAGCAGCTGAGAATTGCCCCCGCCCCGGTACTCGCCCAGCGCATCTCGCAGCGCCGGGTCAATCTGTCCTGACGCCGGGGCCTCGATGGTGCTTGTGATGCCAGCAGCAGTTGCTAGTGGCGGGGTCCACGTGCCCTCGCTCCTCTTTGCACCGACGCCATCCCCTAGTGCAGAGACGCTACGCGCCTCACAGCGCTGCCGCACGTCTACACTAGGGCTTTGCACTGGCGCAGACACACCTCCCACAGAGCCGTGTCCCTGTGGGGGCCGGTCCTGCTGATTCACACCTCCCCGGGTGAGCTGGCAGGCAGCCGGAAGCTGAGCTGGCTCAGTCCCTGCTCACCAGGTGTCCTGCAGCAGGGAGTCCCACAAGTGGACCCGCAGCCTGTGAAAGTGGCACGTTGCCTTTAGCCCCCCTCAGGTCCACACCCTGGTGCCCAGCACAGCTTCGCAGCTGCCTCGCGCAGGCTGGGCGGATGGATCCATTCCATAATTGGATGCAAGTGGATCAAGCATCAGCGCGAGCCCCCAGGCCCCTCCCAGCTCCAGCTGCCCCCCACAAGGCCTTGCCTTGGGCCCCCTGCTCCTCGCACAGCCATTTACAGCAGCTTCACCCCCCTGCTCCCTGGTGTCAATGGGGGTGGAAGAGGCAGGACAACAGGGAGTCGGCCTCTCCCTTGGGACGGCTGCCTGGAAGCTGGGGGGAACCACAGGGTCTGTCTGCGCCCAGCCACCCCTATTAAAAGCCTCCAGCATGGCCGGTGCCAAGGGGTGTGGCGGAGGAGGGGGGTACAAGGGAGCCCCAGGCCTTAACAGCTCTCCCGGCCCGTGGGGGCTCCGAGGCAGGGCGGCTTGGGAGAGCCCCCGACACACGGAGGGGAGCGGGGCCCAGAGCAGGGGGGCAGGACACGCCAGGCTCTCGCCTTCTCCAGGGGCGGTGGCTGCCCTGCAGGGACACTGCGCTGACCCCTCCCGCCCCAGATCCTCCGCTAGGGACTGATCAACCCGCGCCGAGAGGCTGGAGGGGGCTCTCCCAGTGCCCTGGGGGCAGCCGCAAGCGCCAGAGACCTGCCCCGCCCACTGGGCGCCCGCGGGAGGCAGCAGGCTGCCAGGTCTAACGGGAGGGGCCAGTCAGAGCCTGGGAATTCAGTGTGTGCGCGTGACTCTGTACACGTGTGAATCCGCACACGCGTGTGCAGGGCCAGGGAAGGCTCCGGGCTGGGCTCCCAGGAGGGAGCCAGGGCAAGGCCGGGCGCTCGGCTCGCTCAGGGCAGGCTGGGTGGGGCTAGAGCAAGGGGCACGAGCGTCTCCTGGCGAGGTCTCTCCCGCACTGCCCTTCGCCCCCGCTCTCGCTCCCCCCTTCCTCCCCCGCGCGGCCCCCGGGGTGGGGGTGGGACTCGTGCCCAGAGGCCCCGCTCCGGGCGTGGTGGCTGCAGCCCAGGCCTGGGGCTGCCAAGAGGCTCTTGGCATGAGGCTGGGGGGTGGGGGTGGGGGTCAGTATTTTTCTCCTCTCCGAACACAGGCGCACAGGCCCAGGCACTAACGAGAGGCAGGAGCATCGTTAGCAATGGGGATGCTGGGTGGGGGGGTCAGACCTCACCCCCACACACAACACACCACATTCTGGCAGTGAATAGCCGCTGCAGAGGAGTGGGGAGCTGGGCCCCAGGGCAGGGAGGGGTCCCACCAACCCCCTCCCATCCAGAGAATTCGGGAGCCGAGTCCGGGTCCCCCCAAGCTGGGGTCTGTGCAGGGGGAGGAAGGCGGAAGGCAAGAGAGCCCAGCCCAGCCTCCTGCTCGCGGGTGCTCCGAGGGGGGGCCCCGTAGTGCACGTGGGCAGTTGTGTAACGTGGCCCCTTTGCCAGCACCGCCTGGATCCTCAGCCGTGCGAGCCGGGCAGCCCCCGCGGAGCCGAACAGAAACACCCGGCCGCACCGAGCCCCTCAGCCCAGCCACCTGCCCGAGCGCTGGCCGGGTACCTACGTGTTTCAGCTCAAACAGCACCTTCCGCGTCAGCTCGATTCTCTTCCGATTGATGTGCTTCACCGCCACGATGTTCCCCTGGAGAAAGAGATTGGGGGGAGCTCAGATGGGGGGGTAGGTCCTGTACCTCCCCGCCCCCGGGCAGCTGTTTAACATTTATGGACACTGATGGTCAGGGGAAAGCACCCCCTACTGACCCCACCCTGCCCCCGCAGCGCCCCTACTGACCCTGCCCTGCTCCCCCTACTGACCCCGCCCCGCTCCCCACAGCACCGCGCCCCCTACAGACCCCACCCTCCCCTCGCAGCGCCCCCTACTGACCCTGCCCTGCTCCCCCTACTGACCCCACCCCGCTCCCCGCAGCTCCTGGCTGCTCCCCCGTGCGCTCAGGCGGGATCCCCGCACCCACCTTGTAATAGGCCGTCTTGGCATAGATCTGGAACTGCCCCTCCGTG
Source organism: Trachemys scripta elegans (assembly GCF_013100865.1). Lineage (NCBI taxonomy): Eukaryota > Metazoa > Chordata > Testudines > Emydidae > Trachemys > Trachemys scripta. The sequence goes on from NC_048313.1 coordinate 10,425,358, forward strand.
GTCAGCAGGGAGCCGTAGTTGGAGCCTCTCTGTGCGGAAGCAAGCGCCGGTGTGAGGGGGGACAGCGGGCAGCGCCGACACGCCCAGGGTTTCTGGGGCACCCCCCCTCACAGCCCTCGGGGAACCCTCCCTCCCATCTCCCACCCCCACCACTCCTGCTGCAGGGCTCGGGGGGAGGGCAATGGCTTGGAAGGGTGACAATGGCTGGAGGGGGCCCCAGCAGGCCGCGGGGGACCCCTCCCTATCACCGCTTCAAAGCCAGCTGGACCTGGGCGCCCCCAGCCCCCCTCTCCCCCCACACCTCCAATGCCTGGCTGGGCTCAGCACCTGCTCAGGGCTCCCTGACTGGATTTGCTTTGAATTAACCTCCCTGGATCTACAGCTGTAACCAGGGGCCCCGGCCTGGCTGCCTTCGCCCAGTGCCGGCTGGAGAGGGGGTCCCTCGGGGGGGCTGCTCGGCCCGGGGTCCCAGCCAGACACCCACCCTCCTCCGCCAGGTCGCCGAGCCCCGGGAGGCTCACCAAGGACAGGGTCAGTTTGCTCCCGGTGCTACGCAGGTGTTTCTCCAGGCTGCTGGACTGGACGTCCTCCCAGCGCACACGCCACAGCTCGGCCGCCAGCTCCTTCTCCAGATTCAGCTTCCTGTGCCGGGGGGGGGCGGGATGTGAGAGGGCATCAGGCGCCAGCCCGGTCCCAGTGCCCCCCATGCTGCTAGTTATCTGTATGGCGGTAGCACCTGCCCGAGCCATGGCCAACCATCCCCTTGGGCCAGGTGCTGCCCAACCCCCCTCCCGGGCCCAATCCCACCTCCACCCCCTGCTGTCGCCTCCCCCCACATCTGCCCGTAAAGCAGGAGCATTTCCCCTGCCCTTCCCCCCGCATTTGCAGTAGAGCCCCCCGCCCCATATCCCCATCCCTGCATCCCGGCCAACGTCAGCCAGACGCAGCCCCCTCCCTGGCCCAGCCCTGGGGGTGCAGGGCCCCTCCCCGCACCTGTAGATGAAGAAGGAGGTGACGGTGATAATCAGCAGGATGAGGCTCACCATGACGGAGAGGATCTCCAGGGTGGTTAAACTGGCTGCAAAACAAGGCAGGAGGGCGATGGTGGGGAGCGACTGGCTCAGAGTCCTGAGTTCGAATCCAGCCCAGGGGCTGTATGTGCTGGTCTGTGCTGGGGGGGGTCTCAGCCAGGGAAGTTCCCATGGCAACACCCACTAGGCAGCAAAGCCCACAGTGGGATGGGGGGAGCATGCCCAGTCACTGGGCCTGTTCTGGGGGCACAGGGTACCAGGTGCAGAGAAACACCAAGGAGACTTGTCCCCCCTCGTGGCTTTGCGGGTGAGGAGCCCAGGCCGAGCTCGCGGGAAGGGGGCAGCTCCCCACATCCCCGTATGGGGTGCAAAGCCCGCTGAAGGGGGAGGGATGGAGCCGCACGGCTGGGCTGGCTGGAGGGGCTTGTTTTCATGTGGTCGGCCCAGTGCAGCCCTTCCCCGCCGGGGGAGGCTGGATTCTGCCTGCGGGAAGGTATTTATGCTGGCGGCGCTCCAGGGGCGAGGACTGCCTGGAGCAGCACCATGGGCCTGGGCAAGGGAATGAAACCCTCAGAACTTGCTCTGCAAAGCCCGGGGGCGGGATCTGGGACGCTGGCCCCACCTTTGCGGCACAGGGGGTTGCTGTTGTCGAAGCCGCAGGGCGGGACGTCCCTGGGCACGCCTTTCCCCGGCCAGTGGATTTCACGCCCGGGCACCGCGCTCATCTTCTTGGTGGTGCCATTGTAGATGTAGACTATCTGCAGAGGGCGAGAGAGGGGGGCTCTGGGAGGGGGCCAGTAGCAGGAGCCCCCCAGGGTCCCAGTCTGCCATCACCCCCTTCCCCCACCAGCTATAACGCCCAGGTAACGGGGCCCTGGGTTCGGCTCGGAGCCGTCCCAGTCCAGCCTCAGGGGGTGGCTGCAGAGGACAGAGCTGGGAGGCTGGGCCGAGACCCACTGACCTGGAACGTGCCCGACATGGGGTCCATATCCCACAGTGAATAGTCGCTCTCCCGGTCTCCGTTCTCATCAATCTTCAGGAAGCCGGTGACTCCTGCGGGGAAGGGGGGGTGAGAGACCTCAGGACCAGCCCCCTCGCAGGGCAGCACCCGGGGTCAAAGGGCAGAAGGGCCCGAAAAATCAGGCTTTGAGGCTACAAGTGGAGAAGGGGATATCGGGGGGGACCATATGGCTCTGAGATGCAGCCCCTCTGGGGTGGGGCGCAGAGGCTGGTTATACAGGGATCCCTCGCCTGGTGCCGAGATGCAGCTGCCTCTGGGGTGGAGCGCAGCAGTGCTGGCTAAAAAGCGAAGGAGAAACCTGCACGCCGCTGGAACTGCTGGGGAATTTCACCCCCTCCCTGTGTTAGAAAGGGGCCGGGGGCTGACTCCAAAGAGCGCAGGCCCCTGGGCTGGGGCTCGTCTGACAGACCCTCTGGCAGCCCAGCGTCCCCTCAGCCCCATGGCGGAGGGGCCCCACCAGAAGGGGGAGCGGAGCCACGTGGAGCCCGGCCAGGGCATTCGGGATGCTTTCTGGCGGGGTCCCCAGCGTGGGCGTAGAGCTGTGAGGGGAGCGGCTCCATCACTCCACAGCCCATCCATCTCCCGCCGAGTAGCCCGGCCCAGCGGCTCCCGGCCCAGCTCACGCCCCGAGCCGCTAACGATCCCAGCCCTGGAATTTCTGGAGAGAAGGAACGAGCGGCTCGGGGAAAGGATCCGTCTGGCAGCGCTGGGCAGGGCAGGGCAGGGCAGGGAGGCGGCTGGCACCTGGCTCCGTGGCCAGCACCATGGGAGTGGCGCCCCTGCTGGCCCTGCCGGGAATCACAGGCCAAGTCCCCCCAGGGCCTCCCTTCTCCCCCAGCTCTTCCCCAGGGCTTCGGGCTGCACAAAGGGGTCTCTGCCCCAGGGGCAGCCACTGGAGACTCCAGCGTCCATATGCTGGGGGGGGCGCTCACCGTAGAAGGTGCGGTTCCACATGTGGCGGGTGATGGCGCTGGCGTTCCGGATGGTGCCGCCCTGCTGGAGGGTCTCGTTCACGGCCCGGGCGTATAGCAGCACCCCGTCGTGGAAGGCCGCCGCGATGTAGTTCATCTGAAAGGGATGGGCCGGCTCAGAACCGCTGGGGTGGTGCCATGGGCTGGGTGGGGGGCAGGGGGGAAGAGCTGAGGTGCCCATGCTGCCCCAGGACAGAGGGCTGCTACCCCATGCACAGACTGCGGGCGAGTCTCTGTGCCCCCCCCCCGGTTCCTTATTGGGCTGCTGACCGGCCCTGCTGTCTCTGGCCAAGGAGGGGCAGCCAGTGCGGGGGGAGGGGGGGGCCTTACCAGACCGTCCTGCAGGGTGAAGTTGAAGTGGGTGCGGGCCCCGTGCTTGAGCTGCTCCAGGAAGGGCTGATACTCGGGGTTCTCGGGCTCCTTGCAGGTGATGATCATCACTGCCTGGGGGGAGGGGGGAAGAGGGGAGAGAGGCTGAGCCGGGAGGCCTGGGGGAGGTGATGGGCCTGGGTTTCCCACATGGCGCCTGCAGCCCCACGGGTGGGCAGCTGCCAGGACTCCCCGTGGGAGGGTGGCTGGTGATCTGGCACCTCCCAGGGACTCCCCCCGCCACTGCCAGGCTCCCCTAGCCAGTGGGAAGAAGCCTCCAGGTCTGCCAGTCTGACCCCTTCCTCCACCCCATCTTGCTTCCAGGCTCCCTCGGCCCCTCCAGGCCTGGGCTCCCTGGGGAGGTTGGGGGCAGTGTCCCGCCCCCGGGCTATTAATAGCCTTCCCTGGCAGTGCTCAGACCTGGGGAAATTATCTCGCTTCCTTCCTCCCTCCTCGTTATTTGCTGACAGCAAAAAGCAAACAGGCAGGGGCTGGCCTGAAGCAGGGAGGGTGAGGGGCACTAGCTGCCCCCACGGCCCCTCGTCTCTAGAGCAACAGAGGGGCCTGGCTGGGGCAATTTGGGCTGAGGCCCAGCAAACTCATGTCACAAGTGCATTTGGCAGGATTCAAACCCAGGGCTCCAGAGCTGCAAACTGAGCCTGTCAGCCCAGTGCCCCTCCCCCAGGAACCTGTAACCTGCCCGCGGCACCTTTATACCAGTGAAGCTGGGTGCACCTTAGCACGTGTGCCAGTGTGACTGTCCTGAGCCAGGTGCAAACACGGCATGTTCTGGCTGCAAGGGGGAGAGCACCATTGCCCCGCTGCTCCGCGGTGCTGCCCTCTCCTCACAGAGCCAGGCCAGGCCCTGCACTTGGTACCTGGCCTCCCCAGGTACCTGGCTGGAGGGCACCATCCTGGGCACGCCTCACCTTAAAGGCCTCCCTGGCGTTGGCGTCATCCTTGTCCCCGCGTCTCCAGGGCCTCTGGGGGTCGGGGAAGCGGGAGCCCTGCAGGCTGGCCCCGAAGATGTCAATGTAGAAGAAGGCGAAGTCCCCCTGCGTGAGCCCCTCGCGCCGGGCCTGCAGCATGAGCTGGCGGAAGGTGTCCGGGGGGCAGCAAATGTACACGACTGAAGGGGCAAGGATGGGGTTAGCGGCACCAGCCCCTGGACGCGTGCCCTGTATCGCCGGGGGCTCCTCTGTCCTGGGGACCCTGACCCGGATTCTCTAGCTCCGGAGCGGTCAGAGCCGAGGGAGCAATGCATGGACCCCCATGTGCCCCGAGATCCTGCCCCCACTTCCCCTCCCCCGCTCCGCCGCCAGAGGGGAAGCGGCTGGACCGGAGCTGGGCAGGCTGGATGGGTCACTGCCCTGGCCCCGGCAGTCCCTCGGGCGGGCTGGTGCAACAGAGAGCCGGGGACGCCCTGTGGGGCATGGCGGGGCACAGGGGTTGGTGTGTGACCGCACACACACACACACACACTCATGCACATGCACACCAGACACACCCCACCCCCCGGCTAGCACTTCTCCTGCCCTGTGCCCCACACCGCCCCCTGTGGAAGAGGCCAGGGCTGGAGTAGCCAGGAGCCACCAGGACTTCCTGCTAGCCCATCCCGGAGCAGGGGTCCAGGCCCTTGGCAGGCACAGCCAGGAAGCCAAAGCCCCAGGGCTCTGCCTGCACTTTTCTCCATATTCCTCCTATGCTGAGCTGGAAAGACAACAAGCCCCCACCCCGCCGCGAGCTGCCAGAGCCGCCTCCCCTGGGAGCCCTTCGCACTACGCCAAGGTTGTGAAATCTGGAGGAGCTGAGTTTAACGAGCTGTTCTCCAGCCTGCCTCACAAGGGCCCAGGGAGGGCCGTGCCAGGCCCCCAGGATGCAGCCAGCGCCGGAGGGAGGGGGCTTGGCCTGGCTGTCCAGGTGCCCAGAGCTACACACCACAAAAGAGTTGAGGGGAAGGGGGGGGTGTGCTATATAATGACTGGGAACCAGGACTCCTGGGTTCTCTCCCTGACTCTGGCTGGGGAGAGGGGTCTAGTGGTTAGAGCAGGGGAGGGGCAGGGTTGGGAGGCAGGACTCCTGGGTTCTAGCCCCAGCTCATTCTGCGATTTGGGGGCAGGCCCCTTTCCCTGCACTTGCCCCAGCCTCCCCCCGCCATGAAGGGGGCGCATCCAGAACGGCTAGGAGGGTCACAAATGAGTGTGTGAAACAAACTGCGCTTCCCTGCCTCGAAAGGCGGGTGGGGGCCCCCCTAGGATGGAATCGCAGGCCTGGAAGGGACCTCGTCTAGTCCAGTTCCCTGCACTCTTGGCAGGACGAAGTAGATTATAAAATTGTAGCTGTGGGCAGCAGCCCCCTGCCCGCTCCCCCAGCGGGCACAACCCTCGCCTGGGCCAGGCGGGGGGCACGGCTGCCCGGCTGTCAGGTCGGAGAAGTGGGGCCCCAGCTCTAGGGCCGCGAACAGAGACAGCCCATCCTGTTGGCTCAGCCGGCCCTTCCCAACGACAGATCTATTTAGCAACAGCTGGTGTTCGTCCCCGTGGCAATAGCAGGCCCAGGGAGAGGTGGGCTGCACATGGGGGAGCACCACGCCAGCTGCTTCACCCGAAAACCCCCCCCACTGGTGCCAGCAGCCAGGGTGGCACCCGCCCAGCCCAGCCACCACCAGGACAGCCACTGCTCTGGGCAGGGCGGAGACCAGCGGGAGCTGGGAGCCTGACTCTCCCCAGCCGCGGGCCGCTGTGCCCACGGGCATGCAATGCCACAGCCCTGCTTACACCCGCTGTGCCCGGGAGCGGCAGTGCCACAAGCCACAGGTGGCAGGCCAGAGCGTCCCCAGCACAGCCAGCCCGGGGGCCGCCCCAGAGACAATCCCGGAATGAGCGCCTGGCACTGACGGGCTGGGGCCGCATGAGACACGGGGCCAGGAAGCCGACCAGCAATCTCGCCCTGGAGGAGACGCGAAAAAGCCCAGCGCCCAGGGGCTGGGGAGCAGGGAGGGGGTCGGAGCCCACCCTTTCCTAGGCCTCAGCGGGCCGGGAACATCCTGTTATTTTCCGGCCGCGCGCGACCCGGCCTGTTGTTTCCCTGCCGCCGGCCCAGCCGTGTCAGCCAATGTGGCCAGGGTCAGGGGGCGCGTTCGGTCAGCAGAGCCCCGGCTAGGCCGAGTCAGCGCTCGGCCCCTCCGCAGCCAGGGCGCCAGCCCAGGGGCTTCCTGTTGTGCTGACTTGGCGTCTCCTCCCCTCCAGCCCAGGCTTCAGGCCGTGATTTATCTGAGGCGCTCGCCCAGCGCCCGGCCCCAGCCTTGCCCCACGGGCCCCGGCTCCTTAGCAGGGCCGGGAGAGGAGACTGGCCGGAGGCAGGGGCCCAGCTCGGCTCGGAGAGCTGGGGAGAGTCCGGCAGGCCCTGGGGGGGTCCATCCAGGGTGGGGTGAGGGCCTGCGGCCAGGGCAGGGTGTGGAAGGGGGTCCTGCGCCCAGCCCAGGACACCGCCTCCTGCTGGGGGAAAGCAGAGAGGTGGGAGAGGCAGTCCAGACCTCCTGCCCTGTCGCTGTCGCAGCCCCGGGCCGTCCCACGCACCCCCTGGCCGAGGAGCTGCTTCGTGGGGCCATGCCTTGCCCAGTCCAGCAGCGACGGGCTCCGGGGAAGGTCCCTGGAGGGAACGCGAAGCCGGACAGGGAGCGCGCCAGGCCCCAGAAATAGCCGAGACAAAACAAACCGAGGCAGACACAGAACGAACACCGTGAAATAGGCACCAGGGACAGACAGAGCTCGGCAGTGCCCTGGGAGCCAGCCTGACCCCGGGGACCCCCACACCACGCCCAGCCCCACAGTGCCTGGGAGCCAGCCTGCCCCCAGGGACCCCCACACCACACCACGCCCAGCCCCACAGCGCCTGGGATCCCCCACACCATGGACTGTCTCTCTCCTACTCCTGCCATAGAGCCACACCCCTCAGAGCAAACTGCAGCAGCACCACTGAGCCACTCCGGCTCCAGGCTAGGCACTGCCTCAGTTTCCCCTCCTAGGGCTACTGAATAATGTCACCACAGGCTTCCCTGGCTCAGGTCACAGCCCTTCCTGGGGCCTGGGGGAAATCACAAAGTTCCCCAGGAAACCCCCAAACTCCTCCCCAGCCAAGCCCCGGCCCTGCTGTGGCTTCTTCCCACTAGAGGATTTTCTCTTTGCTGGCTTCTACTGCCTATGCCCCAGCCCTCTGCCAGCCCTTGGGACTCTGTCCAACAGCAACCCCCAAGACCTCCCCCAAGGGTCTTCTTGCTCACCTGGTTTTATTTCCACCCCAGAGGCCTGATTTAGCCACCTGACCTGCCAGTCATGTGACTTTGCTCCTGCAAGGGGGGGGTGAACTAAGTGGGTCACAGGTGGGGCTGTGCCCATCTCCCCTTAAAGGGCCAGGCACCCCTTAAAGGGCCACCTGGAACTGCTTGGCACCAGCGGGGATAGAACTCACATCCTCCTGTGGCACAAGCCCAGGCACCTGAACGAAAGGGAAATCCTCATGTAGCGACTGCAGTGCAGGGCCCATGACACATGGGTGAGCAGTGGAAGGCATACAGAAACCCCCACACGTTAGGAAACGAAGCAGAGAAAGAAGCGGATGGGAGTAAGTGGGCTCCGCGCCCCTGTATAAACGGCACAAGTGCCCCCCTGCGAATCCGGCACTGCCACGCCTACCCAGGGGAGCGGAACGCTAAAGAAGTTGCAGCTGCAAACAGGGAAGTGCCCCTCCTCCTGGAGACAAGATAATCACCCCTAATTCCAGCCTGCATCCCTGGACTCCCCGTTACAGGATTCCTCTTCACTTCCTGGCTTAAAACATCTGGCAGCGTTGCCATGTGGCTGTACGCAGCGGCCGTGGCCCACCCCAGACATGGCTGCATTTCAGGGACTGAGGAAGTTCTAGGGCCAGAGTCTCAAAACGATTCAGCTGCAGAAGAATCCGGCCTGCTGGGGGCCAGCTGGGGGCCGGGCTCCTGGGTAAATCTGGGCCCAAGGGTAGATGCTCAGCCCCGGAAAAGCTGGCACTCGAGGTTGGGCTGGGAGGGTTAATGACATTAATTAGCACCACCACAGCGTCCTCAGTCCTTCGCCCCCCGGGAGGAAGCCGCGTCCCTCACTCGCGGGACAGGATGGCGTGATCCACTGGCACCCTTAGAAAAACCTCCACTAATAACATCACCTCGCTCCGGTGTGCTCTGCCCAGCCAGGGTGGGGCCCGCTGGGCATCCGGCCTGTCCTTCTCTGTGGGCAGCAAGTGGGCACGGAGCCTGGCTCATCCCTCCTACAGGGAGACGTGGCTCAGAGCTGAGCTCCCCGTGTCTGTCAGGGCCCCCCATGGACACGAGGCATCCTGGAACGCCTGGTCAGACGGGGGAGCGGCTAGAAGGAGCAGGCTGCACAGGGAGGGATGACACCCCTGCTGCCCCCGAGCCCAGGGTCTCTGGCTGGCTGGGCCGCAGGCCCGGCTCCCCCATGTTTGCAGATGAAGCCGTGCGGCTGATTGGGATTCACTCCCCCTAGGCTGGGGGTGGGGGCATCTTCGGGGCAGGCCCGCGGCTGAGGTCTGGGGTCGCTGCTTGGATTCACAGTTTGACGTGGGGGGAGCAGGAGGAGAACTCTGGGCTGAATGCTCCCGCCACGCACCCGGGCGCTCTGCGCCCCCCCGGCCCATCCATGGGGTGCTCCCCCTCCCAGCTCTCACAGCGTCTCCACGGGAAGCCCATCACCATGGCGCTGGAGCGCCCGGCTGTCAGACGGGCTGGGGGGGCGTCACTCCGCTCCACTCCCTGCCTCCAGGGATCCGCACGTCCCGCCTGGGTATGGTGGGGGAAGGGAGGGGGTCACGGGCTGCTCCGTCACCCAGGGTCAGGCTTCCCGGCTGGCCCCACAGGAGCCAGGCAGCTGGACGGAGGCAGGGAGGCTGAATAAACAGGCTATTGCCCCCTGGGGGTGTCTCTGCTTACCCCAGCCCTCCCCCCCATCGCCTGCTATCCAAGCAGCGACTCCCCTCCCCACATGAAGGAATTCCTGCCTGGCTCTGACCCGGGCTGGAGCGATCGCCTGTTAACCCCTGGCTCTCATTAGGTGTGTTTGGGGAGCACGGAGATGCCCGGTCCCAGATCGGGCCCCACTGCGCCAGGTGCTGTACAGACGCAGCGCAGAGACGGCCCCTGGCCTGCAGAGCTCACAGCCTCGGTGGCCGGATCCTGCTCTGAATGACGTCGGCACAAAGCCAGGGCAGGCGCTGACGCAGCTCATTGCTGTACCGCGCTCCCCCGCAGCACGGCCCTGTGGTCAGCCCTGGGCCGGGCAGGCCTCTGGGAGCAGCCACGGGATGAGGCCGGGCGTTGCCATAGCAGCTGTGACTTCCAGAGGGCCAGGCCTCTTGCCTTTTGTCCCAGCCAGGCCAGGAGCTGGCTCTGTGGGATGGGCCATGGGGTCAGGGAGCACGGGGCAGGTTGGGGCTACGATTTTTCAGTGCCAGGTGCCCAGGATTCAGTGGGTTAGAAACCCAGTGAGGGTACAATAAACCCTGGGCAGGAAGACGATCCATCTGCCTGCCCCAGCTGCCCCTGAAAACACACGCACAAATCCATCCATCTGCATGCGCACACGCATGTACACAACCACACACACATCCACGCACGCTGCCTAATCACCAGGGATCCTAGTTGCCTGTGATAAAAAAACCCAACATTCTCCAATACAAACACAAAACTAGCCATGTTTTTCCACGGTTAAACCGAAGTGCTGACCCTCACTTTCCCTGGCCGCAATACACACGGGTATCCGCGGAACACGGGGTTTTAGTGACAGCCAGTAGAAGCCCGTTTATCCAGCTCTGCATCTGAACCGAACCGGGGCTGAGAGCTGCCCGAGGGAGCGCCGGATAAGGGGGGCTCGGCTAAACAAGGTTCTACGGTGCCTGTTTTTATTTTTTCACTAAATGTAAAAGCTGAAGATTCTCTGTCAAGGGGCCAGTTCCGCGTCTTTCCGTGGCCAGCGGATTTCCAGGCGCCCTGCGACTCAATCCATCTCCACACCCGCACACACACACACAGAGACACACGCCCGCCCGGGCTTGCAGCACTGCTGTGCGTCTCCGAGCCCGCGGGACAGTTAGACGTTCCCAAGCCCAGGGCTCCGTGGTTGGGCTGGACACATGGTGGGAGGCGAGGGGGGGGGGGGACTTTCACTGCCCATCTGTGGGGCACCTCCCCAACGTGCAGGTTTGAGCCGAGGCCCCGGCCCAGTTCCCTGCTGTCAGGGCCAGATCCAAGTCCATGGATAATCTCCTCCTGTAGCAGGGTTTGGATCAGGCCCTTAGAGCCGAGAGCCATGGTGCACAAGTGTCATCTGGGCTGGGGGGTTCAGAGCTTGTCTCCCCATCAGGTGCCCCTGCCCCGGGCTGGGCTCTGCTCGCTGCACCCCGGCAGGCTGGCGCCCACCTGCCAAGCGCCCACCTGCCAAGCGCCCACCTGCCTTCTGGTGGCCAGGCTGGGGCATTCGTGGAGACCGAGAGTTTGGAATTAAACCGGCCCCATGGGATCGCCCCGGGGGTGTGCACTGGGCCCTGAACTAGCGAGCTGCCCTGCACTCTGCAGTGGCTGGGTAACGGCTCTGGCAGGGGATTGTCCCACCTTACATCTCCCACGGGGAGCCAGCCCCCTGCCGCTGGCACAGAGCACTGGGGACCGGACTGTTGGGGGATTAGATGGGACCTGACGGGTGGATTGCACCTCGAGTGGCTTCGGCTGGGGCCAGATTCAAACCCCCAAGCAGAATTCCCCAAACCAGGGCCAGACCAAACGCACCCCATCTCCCTGCAGCCGGACTCCCGTTGGCTCTAGACTAGGGCTTGGAGGGGCCCCCAACACGACCTGTCCAAGCTCCCCTCTCTCACTGCCTGGGGGAGGGGTGTACATTTCACCCGTCACCCCCATCCCAGCAAACTCCTTGCCTTTTCCAATTCAGAGCCACCCCCCACACCGCTCAGCTCCCCCACTCCGTGTGCAGGGAGCCAGGGAAACCGAGCCTGCGCTGGGCTGGCTGGAGCGGCAGCACACCACAAAGTTAACACAAAGCAACTCGGAGAAAACTTTCCCCCCCGACCCGCTGGGAATCCAAAGGGCTGGATCTGTTCCATGTGGGGGGCTGGGAGAAGGGGGGCAGCGTTTCCATGTGTGTGGGGGTGCATTAAGGAGGTGGGGCGGCACCGGGGCCCCTTGCATTGTTCGGTTGAAGACGAGTGCCATGCGGGGGTGTTGCTGGGGGTGCCGTGGTGGGAAGGCTGCACTGGGGCAGCCTGGGGTTGGGCTGGGGGAGGTGAACCCTGGGGTGGCTGCACTGGGGGGGGGAAGTTGTGCCGCAGAGCAGGGGGCAAAGTTGCACTGAAGTGGCAGGCAGGGCTGCGGGGAGGGAGGAGCTGCAAAAGGAGATGTTGCATAGGGGGCTTGGGGCGCCGGGGGGGCAGGGGGGGCCCTGGAAGCAGCCGTACCAAGGTGGGGTGGGAGGGTCACTTACTTCTGCCCTTCTGCTTGATATCCTGGATTAGGGAGGTGTAGTTGGCCTGGTCTCGGTCCTTGAAGGAGATGTCCATCACGGTGAGGTTGTGGACGGTGGGCAGCTGCATGTACAGCCCCTCGATGGCGAAGAAGCAGGGCCGGTCGTCCATCTTCTCGTCCGAGTAGACCAGCACGGCGCGGTGGGTCCAGTTGAAGTGGCGCTGGAGCCCCACGACGTACTCACCCAGCTTGCGGTGGCTGGGCCCGGCCCGCGTGGTCAGGGAGAACATGTCCTTGTTGTCGAAGCCGTGGGCCTCGGCCCCGGCCGTCACCAGCGGCAGCTTCCAGTGGCTGGTCAGGCGGGCCACGGGCGCCGAGCTGTAGACGCAGCCGGGGCCGATGAAGGCGTCGGGGTTGTCGGTCAGCTTGAGGTCCACGGCGGCCACGGGGGCGTCCTGGTCGGAGCAGACGCCGTGCTTGTCCTCGCTGTTCCCGAACACCCAGCGCACCGTGTGGCCCGGCAGTAGGTCCGGCTGCCGGTTGATCCGGTCGATGGCCAGCCAGATGGCAGGGCCCACGCGGGGCCAGGCCCACGGGTAGGTCATGTTTTGCTTCGGCAGCAGCACGGCCAGCGTCAGGTTGGCCCCTTGGCCCCGCGACCCGCCCAACTGGCACAGGACCCCGCACAGCACCACCAGCGCCCACCGCATGGCGTCACTGGCGCATCGCTGCCCCCCGAGGTGCAGCCCCCCGGCTCTCCTGCTCCAGCCCCCTAGATCCCGGCGGGCCACCCCGTGACCATGGCCGGAATTCCGAGTCTGCCCGCGCCCGCTGCCCCTCCGCGCCCCGTCCCCCCACTGCCCTGGGCTCCAGCCGCTGGGAGCTCCCTTCCCTTCCCTTCGCTTCCCTTCGCTTGCTTCCCGGTGCTGAAAGTGACTGATTATCTCCCAGGCAGGCAGCCTTTTCCTTCCCCTCATTCAATGACAAAAGGGCTGTTATCATGCACAGCTCCTTAACCCCCTCCTGCCCAGAACCCCCCAGCGCAGGCAGGGAGCACCTGCCCGAGGGAGGGGACAGGGAAGGGGTGTGGGGGGGGGCGGTTTCCCAAAGCCCGGTGAGGAGGGGAGGAGACAGATGCTGGCCCCCTGCTAGTCGCCCCCAGGACTGAGCAGAGCTGCCAGACGCGGCCAGGGTATTTCGGGTTTTGCCCAGGAATTGAACTGAGAGGGGGCGTTCGACGTCTGGGGGCGGGTTGGCAACACTGCCTGTAACTTGTTGACCACTGGGGAGGGATGTGGGAGTTGGGGGTGGAGGGAAATCCCAACGGGCAGAGACAGGGACAGGGTGGGATGGGATGAGATGGGGGGGCCAGGGCAGGGTGGGGAGGGCCCCCTGGGGAAAGGGTGATTACCAGTCACCCTGGGCTGTGTGGCTTGATCCCGCCGTTTGCCCCACTCCTCCCATGTGGGCAGCGTTCCCGCTCGGGGGTGAAAGGGAAAGAACTGGTGCCCCCCACGTCCCGCCACCAGCTCCGGGGCTCTCGGGCCCTGCTGAGGGCACGGCCAGCGTGTGGGTGAGCACCGGCCTGGCTGGAAGCAGGGCTCAAGTGGGGGGTCGAGGGGAAGTTCCCGGCTCCCCCCTACTTATAAAACTTCACGCTGAGCAAGGAGTCAAAGGACCCCGCAATGCCTGAGACGGAGACGGTGGGGGGCGGCAGAGGCTGGGGCGGGGGAGCAGATGGGAGGGGCAATGGGCCGGGGGTGGGGAGAAGGGGCTGGGGAGATAATGAGGGGAGGGGGCGGAGGAGGGCTGGGGGGGCAGGGCTGAAGAAAATAAAGTATCCAGAGCCCTCCATGGATGCTGGAGTGGGGGCCCGATCCGGGCCAGGAAGGGGACTAGGGCCTGATCCTGCTGGGTCCCCGCCTCCCGCACCGGCCCCAGGTTCCAGCTCTCCTTCGCCCCCTGGGGGCAGTGGTGGGGACGGCAGCTCTCCTCCTCAGCGGTTACTGCATCCAGACCTACAGCATCACCAACTCTTGTGATTGTCTCATGATATTTGGTGTTTTCTCTTAAATCCCCAGCTCCTGGAGTCAGGAGACTCTCAGCTCACGTGTGAAATCCAAGTCTGGTTCTGGCCCTTGTGGGTGCGGGGATAAGCTGGAGAACGGGAAAGAGGGGCAGCCCTGACGGCCCCAGCACCAGAAAGGGGGAGCCGAGGAGCTGACCTCATGATTTGGGGGAGCGGGCTGGTGCTTTGGGGCACTGGCGGTGGGGAGGATTGAGTCCAGGACAGTCTTTGGCAGGGGTCCCTCAAAGAAAGAAGGGGAGCCGTGCACAAAGACCCCCCTCACCCCATGGCTGAGCACTGCCCCAGAGACACGCAGGGGCCTCACACACAGACACGGCATGCAGACCACAGGGCTGCTTCTGTGTCTGGTGCAAATCAGGAGCGCCCCGGAGATGAGCGCCGCCGCAGAAGAGGGGGATTGGGCCCCTTGGTGGGGGTGGGGGTGGGCTGGAGAGCCGGGAAGCAGACCTGGCGGCTACCTGAGAAGGAGGTAGCAGAGAGAGGGGCCCAGGAAAGTCAGAGGGGGCCCTGGTCTGAGACTCAAGAGGACGTAATTCTGGGCTGCCACAACCCTGCTGGTGCTGGGCGAGTCCTTTGCCCTCCTACGCTGGGGCAGCGGGGTCTCCAAGAGCCAGTCTTCCAGGCTGTGTCTGCTGCAACAGGCATCCTGTTTCGGCTGGAATTTCTAGCTGCCGCTGCAGTCCAGCAACTAGCACCCCCGGGGCACTTTATTTACGGCGCCGTGGGGAATGTGCCACCAGGGTCAGCGGGGGGCACGGATATGGCCAATCCCCCATTAGAGGAGAGGGAGTTAATGGAGCCAGTTATCGGTGGGGGGAGCAGAGATACAATAACGTCGCAGCGAGGCCGGAACCTGTGTCAGGGCAAGTTATTAACGGGAACGGGCGGCCGGAGCGTTTGCCTTGCAAATGGGCTTCCCATGCAAAGGAGTGAATTCGTTTCCAAGGCGCTGAGCTAGTTACCGCCGGGTCCGTATTGTCTGGGGAGAATTTGTTCCTGGGCTGAATGGGAAAAGCAGGCGGAGAAAGGATCGCTTTGTTAAATGCAACCTCGACCTTGCACTCAAGGCGGGGGCTGCATGTTGGGGGGCAGCTAATAAAGTCGCCCCCTGCCCCGGCTGGATTGCAAACCGCTGGGAAACAGGAGAACTCGAAGCACCCTGAGCAGCACCAGTGCTAGTGAGAGGAGTGAGTAGAGAACGCTGAGCCAGCTTCCAAGAGCGTGGCCCAGCTGCATGGAAAGCGTGTGTAGTGGAAGGAGCAGCGGAGAGGGAACCAGGACCCCTGGGTCCTACCCCTGTCTCCAGGAGGGGAGCTGGGTCTTGTTAGAGTGGGGTGGGGGTTGGGGCCAGGACCCCTGGGTTCTCCCTGATTACATGAGGGGAGCTGGGTCTAGGGATGGGGGGGGGGGGGGGGGGGGGGGGGGGGTAGGAGCCAGGACTCCTGGGTTCTCTTCCCATCTATGGGAAGTGGGGGCTAGTGGTTAGAATAACAGACTAGAAGACAGGACTCCTGGGTTCTTTTCCGAGTGCCTACCACTGACTGACTGACCTTGGCCGAGCCCCTTTCCCCTCCCCTGCCTCAGTTTCCCCACAAATGAAATATTGTAACGACACTAATCCTTCTCCCAGGAGAGGCGCTGGCAGTGATGTCACGGCTCCCAAGTGCTCAGAGATTCCCGGTCAGGCTGCCTTGGTCTTTCATTCCAGGGCGCGCCGTGGGATGTGTGGCCCGTTCCTCCACAGGCCCTGCTTGCTCTGAAATCACCCCCACGGGCACTGAGAGCGCATCATGACCCCCCCTCCCGGTGCCCTCCCCAGCCACATCTGCAGAGATGAACCTGAGGCTGGGGGGTGGGGGGGTGGGGCTGCAGCCTTAGCAGCCGGGGGGGCATGATTGGCTCCAAAGTCACTCTTGGCGGCAGGGGACTGAGGGAAGGAGAGCTGGTTATTTGGGCGTTGTGGATCAGCCAGCGCTGCCCTGGTGACGGATGGCTCCAGGGAGCCGGTTACTGAGCGGGGCCATTGGCGGATGGGGAATTCGTCTGATTTTCCCCCCATCCAAACCGCCTCTGCCCCCTCCCCGGGGCACATGGGCTCAGCCAGGAGCCACTCCAAGACCCAGTATTTTTTTGCAGGGGGCGGGGTTTCTTCCCCAGCAACCAGTGCTGGGGTGGGGCTCCCCGAACATCCCCTCCCCGCTGGGAGCACGAGAAGTTTCTGAACCAGTTCCTGGGCCATGTGCTTCCTGCCAGATGGGGGTGGGGGTGGGGCTGTTGGGTGACACAATGCACTTCACTTCCCCTGCCCCCTGATTTACCTGTCCCCAATGCTGCATCTACACTGCTCCTCTCTAACTCCGGCAGAGTTACCACGCTCCCACCATGCCCCTAAATCCCACGTGTCCCCTTGGAGATGCCCAGGGAAGAAGCCCCCAAAGTGGCCATTTTCAGTGCCCCGTTGCTGGCATTTCGGATGCCAGGAGCTGGAGGAAAGGGGCATCCACTGGTTGGGCTGAGCAGATGTTCTGTGGTGTCCCGGCGCCACCCAGAGGTCTGTTGGCACCAGACACACAGAGCTTATGCAGGGTGGGGATCCCAGCTGGTTGGGAAGTTTTAGACAAACTTTTTTTGCTGGAAAAGGCCGATTCATCAGACCCGAACCTGCTGACAGAACAGGGCCGGCTGCAAGGGATCTCCCAGCTCGACACGTTTGTGTGTGTGTGTGTGTGGGGGAAGCGTTGAAAGTGTCCACGTGTCCTATTCCGATCTTTCTGAAACAAAACGTTTCAGAACCGTTTGATCCGCAACGTCTTGTTTGGATATTTACACCGATGGAATCGACACGTCACCGGTGACCGGAACGGAATAGGCTTTTTTCAGATTTTTTTTTGGTTGGTGAAAATTGTCAAGGTTTTGACTTTTTGGCCCCAATTTGGGATGGGAACATTTTCCAGTATTTCCAAAATTCTCACAGGGTGGGAAAGAAGCTGCCGGCCCAGCCCGAGTGTCCGTCTGGTCTGGTTAGCTTGCAGATTCTTTGGGGCAGGGACTGTTCTCTTTGATGGTTGTAAAACACACAGCCCAATGGGGTCCCCGTTTTATCTGGGATCCACTCAATACTACGCGTATCTGATTGCCCCCTAATTTCCTGCCCTCGCTTTCTCATCAGTGTCTCTGTCTCCGTCCAAAGCAGATTTGTATCCTCCGACTTGTTTAGCTGTCAGTTCAAAATGCAGAGTGTACAGGAAGTGCAGTGCCTGGCACAATGGGCACATGATACGTGGCTGGGGCTTCAAGGCCACAGCACGATACCAGTTAGTAAATAAATAATAAATAACCAGGATCCTCACCCTGGCCCCGGGACTCCCTGAAGCTTCTCCAACCCCCAGGTGGTCACAAATCATGAGTCAGGGCTTCCAAAACCCATGAGATTTCAATCCATACATTAAATTGGGTTTGTGTTATTTGCCTTCTGGGTTCTGAGCCTTCTGGGCAGCGTTTTCCAGCTTTTCTCCTTCTAGCTCTGGTGGCTGAGTTTGTCCTATTACTTTTAAAAGGAAGCTGAGATGCTTGGTGCCCTCACCTGACTCCAGGAGCTGGGGCTTTAAGAAAAAAACCCACCCACTATTGTGGTAAAATTGCACAAGTTGGTATCCCAGGGACTGAGATTTCTGCGAGGGGGAATGGAGGTGCTGGCCCCTGTCTGGTATGGAGTGCAGATCCCGCTGACCCCGCTCCCTTCCTAGCCCAGCACCTTGGAGGGGGGTCACTTCCCGGCCTGTTTGGCAGCTCCAGCAGGCTCTAAGCTGCAGTGAAATCACTTGCGGGAACTGCAGGAACCACCACGTTGCAGCCAGACGCTGTTGCATAGTGACATTGGCACAGTGATGTCACACCCGGACAATGACATCATACCCAGACACCGCACAGTGACACCGGCACAGTGATGTCACACCTGAACAATGACATCATACCCAGACCCCGCACGGTGACACCGGCACAGTGATGTCACACCCGAACAATGACATCACACCCAGATGCTGTCGCACGGGCGACACTGGCACAGTGACGTCAACCCCTAACAATGACATCACACCCAGACGCCGTCGCATGGGCGACACCAGCACACCGACATCACACCCAGACCCCGCACGATGACACCGGCACAGTGAGGTCACACCCGAACACTGACATCACACCCAGATGCCAGCGCACGGTGACACCAGCACAGTGATGTCACACCCGAACAATGACGTCACACCCAGATGCTGTCACACGGGCGACACCGGCACAGCGACGTCACACCTAGATCCCGCACGATGACACACCCAGACGCCAGTGCAATGGCATCACATCCAAACACTGCAGCATGGTAACACTGGCGATGATGTCACACCTGAAGGTCTGCAACGCGATGATGTCACAACCAAAGGCCTGCAAGGTGGTGACATCACAAGCCAACGCCTGGGGAGTAAAATAGGACCCCCGTTATTGCCCTGCCCCAATGGGGAGCGCTGCGCCAAAAGACGTCGCCTAGCAGAGGATGGTTTCGATCCATCGACCTCTGGGTTATGGGCCCAGCACGCTTCCGCTGCGCCACTCTGCTGCGCATTCTAAGGGCGCCTCAAGCTTCTACACATAGCTGTGCGCTAGCGTGCGTGCCACATACGCATGCGCACTCGGTGCGCTTCCCCCCCGCCAGTCCTTTTCCACCTCCCCACCTAGCGGTCATTCCCCGTCACTGCAGAGCGCGGCCGCTCGGGCCGCGCGCCAGCTCCCCAACGGCCCCGTCTCGGTCCCGCCCCGGGCCGGCCTGTGATTGGCCGACGCCCTGACGCCTCTCGGCGCGCGTCACGACGGATAGGCGAGACGACCAATGGCAAAGGCGGAATGGAAGAGGGGCCTCTGGGGC
>NC_048313.1:10478910-10493173 GCF_013100865.1 Trachemys scripta elegans
GGGGCTAGCAGCAGGGCTGGGGAGAAAGGGGGGCAGGGAGTGGGGCTAGCAGCAGGGCTGCGGGGGGGGACCCAGTCTCTGGAGCTGGGCAGGGGGCAGTGAGTGGGGCTAGCAGCAGGGCTGGGGGGGAAGGAGGGCAGGGAGTGGGGCTAGAGCAGGGCTGGGGGGGGGGAACCCAGTCTCTGGAACTGGGCAGGGGGCATGCAGCAGGCCTGGGGGCGGGGGGAAGAGACCCAGCATCTGGGGCAGGGTTGCAGAGAGCCGCCTAAGGCTGCCCTGGAGGGGACCGAGGCCAGGGGACCCAGATCAGGAGAGGGGCCACTTGCCGAACGATGGGGGAAAGTGGTAGTTTGTAGCTGCCTCGCTCTAGTGCCTTCTGCTCTGGTCCCAGAGCCAGGAATGGCCTTCATGCAGCCCCCTCCTTGCTCCCGGCAGAGCTAGCAACGCCTGGGCTCCTCCAAAACCGCCCCAGACCAGAGGGACCTTAACAACAGTGGGTTTTAGTCCAGGTTTCAACCCAAAAGGCTGAGAGGGGAAGGGAGAGCAGCAGGGAGCCCCAGGGGATGGTGGCCAGCGCTATCCCCTTCTCCTGGAGTTTCAGCTTGTCCACTTGGATCGTTGACACTTTATTTTCACCAGGCAACTTGCACTGCCAATAATTCAGAGCAGTGAGACAAGGGCAGAGTTAGGGACTCAGGCCTGTCTGTCTACACTTGGGGGCGTGTCACTGGTAGTTATACTGCCACACCGGAAGGTTTTGCTGCAGTTACATCTGTCTAAACGTGCTTCTCTTTGCACAGCACAGTAACACGCGTTTAACAGCACCGGGCTAGGGCTTCCACCAGCAGAGCTAGGTCAGTAAAACAATCATACGCCTATCTCCCATGCCTATGGTGGGAGAACTTCAGATCAGGCCTCAGTCCTGGTCTTCCTGAGGCAGAAAAGGATGTTCCTCCCCTGTGGTAATTATACAGAGGTAAAAGCCAAGTGAAGACAGGGCATTGTAAATTTAACACGTTAGCAGCTCAAGGTAAATGTTAGGCTGTCACTCGTGTTTACCTTACCCTGCTAAGAGTGGTGAAAACGACAAGCTGCCTTGTCTTCACTAGGATTTGACCACATGTGAAACTAAGTCCTGGTAAGAATTGTTTTCCTGCTGTGGACGCACCCTGAGCCCCTACTGACACGTCTCATGCATGAGCGGTCCCATGGACTTCTCACGTGTGTTTGGAGGGTGGAGGGACCCTAAAAATCCTTGTTCCTAGAACCCTCCTGGCCTCAAAGTCAGCCTGTAACTATTGGGTGTTAGGATGGAAGTGTCCCAGGGGCAGGTTATCCCCTTACTGGGTCGTCTTGCGCCTTTCCTCTGCAGGAGCTGGGACTGGCCACTGTCAG
Source organism: Trachemys scripta elegans (assembly GCF_013100865.1). Lineage (NCBI taxonomy): Eukaryota > Metazoa > Chordata > Testudines > Emydidae > Trachemys > Trachemys scripta. The sequence continues at coordinate 10,480,306 of NC_048313.1, forward strand.
ATGGGATACAGGACTAGGTGGACCATGGGTCTGATCCAGGCTGGCAATTCCTAGTGTGAGGGCTGTGTGGTTGTTTCTATTTCACCTGGCGAGAGCTGAGGGCATGCCACACACTGCCCTATAGCAGCAAGGGACCAATATGCAGGCTGATGCAGAAGTAAAGGCACAATGGGCCATACCCACCAGCTTTCCTAGGCACCACAGGCCGTAACTCAGTTACGGCTCTGTTCCTCTACACTCCTGGCCCCTGCTAGGAGTGGTGTTCACACAGCGACAGCTAGGCCCTGCTGGCAGGACCTGCTTCACTTTTATGTTTTTAAATAAAAAAATGCCAGAGTGGAGAAGAGCTGCATCCCTGTGAGCCAACCTGACCCACGGAACAAGAGGCGTGGCAGGTCCAGCCTTGCAGGAAGACACCTCCAGGCTAACTAAGTCCCCATGCCTATTGCTTCTTTGCGGGCCCTCTTAAGACTGCCAGGCTCCTTGACAGACCCGTATGTGGTTGGAAGTACTCAGCAGAATCTCATTGTACATAGACCCAGAGGCTCCATAGCCCATTAGCAAGCCCTTTTCCCTGCCAAACGAAACCCTCCCCCTCCCCCTCCCCCAAGCTACTCCCTTCCAGCCCTCTCAAAAGAAAACTAAAAATATGCAGTAAAGTCTCGTTAGCTTCAGGTAGGTGAATTTACTCTCTCGGTTTGAAGGCGCTGGTGTGACAGATTTGGAAGGGGGAGGAGGAGATGTGTCTTATGAACTCAATCCACCATGAAACAAACATTGTTCGGAAAATAAGAGATGTGGGGAAAACGTGGCTGGAACAAGCTTTGAGAAGCCTTCTTACATGTAACATGGCTGGCAGAGCCGCAGCAGCACCTAGTACAGGGGTAGGCAACCAATGGCACACGTGCCCAATGCGGCACACGAGCTGATTTTCAGTGGCACTCACACCGCCCAGGTCCTGGCCACCAGTCCGGGAGGGCTCTGCATTTTAATTTAATTTTAAACGAATCTTCTTAAACATTTTAAAAACCTTATTTACTTTACATACAACAATAGTTTAGTTATATCATAGACTTATAGAAAGAGACCTAAAAAGGTTAAAATGCTTTTTAATACTAGCACGCGAAACCTTAAATTAGAGTGAATAAATGAAGACGCGGCACCCCACTTCCGAAAGGTTGCCGCCCCGACCTAGTGCCTGGAATAAATCAGGCAAGCTCATTCAGCGTTGAGCATTTCAATGTTTAAATTTAGGGACTGTGCAGAGATCCTGGGTAGTGCCAGGGCCTGCTTTTCATGCACAGTAGTTGTTGTTCTGAATCCTGTGCTCCTTTCTGTTCATGGAGTAGTTCAGCTAGGTGGTCAAATAATTTAAGGGAACATTTTTCTGTTCAAACAGCAAGACTGAACTGGACGCAGTGCAGTAAATAGACCACAGGAAAGAGTTTGATGTCTTACTTATAGTGTCCCCCTTCTCATAACCCAGTCAATTGAACCTTTTAGGTTTCATGTGCCCATTCAGGAAGCAGCATCATGCTGTTTGCACCTAACCCTCTCCTGCAGTCTCTGCCACGCACAAGGAGGGTTTTTTTTTTTAAATTTAATATTTCTAGTAATAGATTAGAAAAATTTAACACAATGTAAGTGTTGGGGGCTGTGTTAGCACCTCAAGTGCCCCTTTAATGAACGATTAAGATACTTGTTTAAAAGTGATATGATACCTTCAACTGGCAACCTTAAAGCACTGTCAGCAAGAGTTGTGGGGACAGTATTTTCAAGGGGAAGATGTCACAGGACTAACTGGAGGTTAGAGAAGAAACATCCTAGAGCAGTATTGAAATCTGTACTGGCCATACGTGTAGTAGGTTAGTAAAGCAGATCCTTGTTGAAAGTGCAAACGCAAAGTTACATCACAGCATGAATGCATGTGGAAAAGTAGTTGACAGTCTGAATGCCCTTGCATACTATAGTACAGGGGTGCCGAGTCTTCATTTATTCACTCTAATTTAAGGTTTTGTGTGCCAGTCATACATGTTAACGTTTTTAGAAGCTCTCTTTCTATAAGTCTATAATATATAACTAAACTATTGTATGTAAAGTAAATAAGGCTTTTAAAATGTTTAAGAAACTTTATTTAAAATGAAATTTAAATGCAGAGCCCCCCCGGACCGGTGGCCAGGACCCGGGCAGTGTGAGTGTCACTGAAAATCAGCTCACGTGCCGCCTTCAGCACGTGTGCCATAGGTTGCCTACCCCGCTATAGTAGTTATCACAGCCAGACACACTGAGATAATCAAGGAAAGCTGAGGAGAAACGTCAGTTTCCTTCTTTGAACTGGTATACAGGCAGTCCTTGGACTTACCACACAATTGGCTCCTGAAAATTGCCTCGTAAGTTGAAACACTGTAACCGCAATCCACTCCATTGCGGGACCGAGCATCGGCCAGTCGAAACCAATTGCCATAAGTTGAATCAGGGTGTCAGTTCAGAAACTTTGTGAGTGCCGTTTGTCTCGTAAGTCAAACATCGAGGACGCCCTGTACAAATTCGCTGGGAGCCCTTGATAAGCAGTAGCATGCATAACAAAGGTTGGAGGCAGTGAGGACCAGGCCCTCCCCCACCCTCCAATCTACACCATGAGAACCGGGGATTTAAATGAAATTCCAGCTATAATGGATTGCCAACCAGGGGAGAGGAAGCTCTATTAGGAATGTGTTCTAACCTAGAACGTTTTCTAACCGTAGTTGTGATGTTCCATTCAGGAGAGGATGATAGTTCACTGTCTTCTCATACCCACTAGAAAAGTTATTCATCCCACAGAGTTTACGATCAACAATTAATGCTTGAGAATACCATTTAAAAAATCCACAAAGTCCACATATTGTTTTTATAATTGTTTCTCCTTTGTCACAACGAACGAGAAATACAAGATTCCATTGAAACTGGAACAGTTCACAGGATGGTTGAACTTAAATCTTCGGGGGGTGGGGTAGGGAGGAAAGCAAACCCCTTCTCAACTTCTAAAGCCAACCTAGGTTAAATGCACCACAGAAGCCACCAAAGTTGGACTGGATTGAAAATTCAGTTTTGGTTACACTGAAAGGTAACAGCACTTGTTGATAAAACCAATTTTGGACCCGGTATTTTGGAGAGACTATTCTACCCATGATTTTCTTTCAGACGTCATTAACGTGCTTGTTTCAAGAGCCTTAAAACAAAAGCTAGTTCTTTTTCTAGATTTTGGTACACAAAAGCCATTAGTGCCATCCCTTCAAACATGATACCAAATAAATTCAAATTTTATCTGAAAAACAGCCTTTAACGTGGAAAATCCTCTCTGTACTACCGTTCGAATGCTAGCAACCAGTGGGGATGAACTTTTGGTACAAAATAAAAGATTAACCTGAATTTGATTGATTAGGCAGTCCTGGAGGGAGCCATTTTGGTATGTTTACTTCAAATGAGTTATTGCAACAATAAAACTGCAAATGTGGAGATTTACCCTTTAGCCACACTGTGGGATCAACTCCTATCCTGAAACAAACCATTAAGAGTACCAGGCACGTATAACCATGTGATCCCACAGCTTGTGTTCGGCACCAATGAGCACTTCACCTAAAGAAGCAGAGATTGTGGCATTCATGCAGCATTTTCCCTTCATAAGCACGAAGGGAACTTCGTGTGCCATCGCAGCCGGGCTGGCGTGCTGAGCACACACCAGCCCTGGATCTGCAGCTCGTCTGTCACATTCATGTTCAGAGTAGTTAGGAAAAATTATAAAAAACAATCCAAAAAAGGTTTCATACAACATATAGTATCAAAATGTAAGAGGAACACACTAAAATCTGATCTCTTGGTAGAACAGGGCCACCCCTGTTCCTGCAGGTCCTTCCAGCATGAATCAGGTTTTTCCATTTTTAGCTTATGGGCATTGACATACACATTAACTTCAATGAGAGTCTATCAGAAGGACCTTCAGTCATTAGTTTCTGGATCTGTCTGAGCCATGTAAGCATCTAGCTCAGCATCGAGGTGTCCTTTTGTTTTAGACATGTAAGCATCTAATTGGTTGTCCAGTTGTTCCTTGGTCAATGCAGGACGTGCAGACCCTCTTCCTCGTCCTCTGCCTCTGCCACGACCACCGAAGCCCCCTCTTCCCCGGCCGGCCATGCCACGACCTTACAGTGAAATGAGATTACAGTTACATACCACACTGGAATGCACCGCCAGACTCGGACAGAGAGAGCAACAAATATTAAGGAACTGACCTAGTCCCACCAGTGAGAGTTTAGCTACAGCCGCCTGCGTGCCCTCGACTCGTCACCCCATACTACCTAGGCAAGGCAACAGTTGGGTGGGCAGTCCACTGAAGAAGCCACTTAGGTACATAACAATGCTCAGGTGTAGAGACCACCGAGTGACACATTGTACACTACGTGGTATGCAAGAGAGCCACATGCAAGGTGGAGACAGGTGGTGGCCAACGGTGCCGCTTCTGCTACTGACCAGATCAGCCTCTCAGCCAAGACACTCCCCTGGTTGTCTCTCCTTATGCATCAAGTGTCTGTTCAAATCTCCGGACAACTGTCCCCCCACAGTATCTCTGCTCTCAGTTCATCCTCCAACCTCGGCTGCTCATTATACTCTTCCATATCCTATTACCTCCCACGCTGCCCCCAGCCTTGTGCGTGGGATATTTTCCTTCCTCCGGTGTGACAAGCACCCTCTTTTCCTCCTTTAAACCCACTTTCATGATCTTTCCTACATCTTGGTCTCCTTCTCACAGAGCTTCTCATGTTTCCCTGAGCTATAGGCAAGTTTATCTAAATCATACCAAACTCTTGGGGGTGGAGACCTGTTCTTTAAACCCATTTTGTAAAGCACCACATATGTTTACTGCATTCTAAATACACGTCTACTTTACGTAGTATGAGAACTAATGACTTCCTACTTGTGGGCAAGTTACAAACTATTTGTCACATTAAACGGGAAGTTTTCTCCTTTGAACAAGTATAACTAATTTGGTGCTGCAGCAGACCCTGCTATCGCAATGCCAGTAATTTAGAATTATTGAGCGAGACTTTTAACACAGAACGGTTTTTGCAGCCGAGCCTAAGCAGACCCAACAGTTGGTGTGGACTATTTTTTGTAAACCTGTTACATATCAAAGCACTAATGAGCCCGTGTCCCTCTGGGAGACAGTGGCAGCCCATACAGTGCTGTAACTCCATACAGGGCATGTACTTTGGTTACTGTCTACTTTTAAAAGTAGTGAAGACTCCACTAACTGAGATGGCTTTTGAAGTCGCAGTCTCGTACAAGGCTGTGCGTGCCCATCAGCATCAAATGCAGGGTCCAGAAGGTAGCCCTATGGTACCCTTTACATTGCTTGGTACCATTTTAGCCTGGCATTAATCCCTAACATACGTTAGTGCCTTGATGCATTAGACAGTTGCTAGCCAAGTATAATTAGCATTTATTCCCCACCACCCTTCCTACCAAGCTTTAAGAAAGCAGCAATGCCATTAACAATTTAGGAATAAGCTTGCTCGATACATATCCCACCAAATTTACATTTGGTGTGAAACTAGTTCTGAGGGACCTGTTTCGGCATTAGAACCCACTAGGACTGAATTAATGTCATTCTACAAGGAAGACTAGGAAATAATGTTTAATCTCCAATATTAATTCACAAAAGCAAGGAAGTGGTAGGTTCTTACCTGCCATTTGCCACAGCATCTAGGAACACAGGTGCTGCAAAGAAACCAATGGGCCTTTTGCTAAAATAAAAAGCCACAACATGTGGCTCTGTGAGCTCTGACTGCTGTGATGTCCCATTTGAGAATTCCCTAGTTTGGGCATTCATGATTCCACTAGGTCAGCTGCGACTGCAACCTACATTTGTTCCAGTGCCAACCCCGTTTGGGGACTGTCGTAATTTAATACTTTGCACTATGAAAAGGACTGAGCATTTAAGAAACAGATTCCGTTTCAAACTCCCAGTGAACTAATAAAACCAGGGCCTGAAAAAATTCCACTTAAGCAGCAAGTAGGACACTTCCCTGTTGAGGCTGGAGGCCTAAGCCCTCAGTTTCTGCATAATTTAGACTTTCATTTAAGGAATGTGTTTCTAGCACTATATGGTTGTGAAGGTTACACTTCATTCCCTTTGGAAAGTTAAACAATGCAGGGTCGTTTGTACAGAAATTGCACCAGTGCCTCTGCCACTACTCAAAGCCTCACCTAGCAGGAGCGTGACACTGACAAGACTCTGGTCAGTTTCACCACCACTATCCAGAACCCTCTGGGAAGCAGTGACACAAACTAGGATCTTGCCTTCCAACTCAAATGCTGCTAAAACCAACAGTTCAGAAAATGAAAATATAATGTGTTTGTATCCTGTGTACAGCCTAGTATCTTTATGGTGCAGATTCCACTTCACAGGTCCTAACATACGTTCTATTTTAACCAAGAAGGTGAAAGCTAAAGGCTGCTTCAGATTCTTCTCTGAACAATGCCCTCATGCCTTCCCAAATGTCAGCACACTAACCTCTGCCACCAATTCCTCCACGACCCATGGCTCCTCTGCCTAGACCACCTCTTCCAGGTCCACCACGACCTCGAACGCCACCTCTTCTCAGGCCCATCCTAGGGGATACACCACGTCCTCCCCGAAGTAAACTCTGACCTTCAATGGGGTGAGGTAAAAGTCAAGTAGGTAATCAAAACAAGAAGCTAGCTGTCAAACTTAGCAAGAAGTCATTGAATATCCACCCCCAGGGATATTTTATTTCCCATATTAACAATATACTCACCTCTGAGGGGAATGCCTCCTCTCAGCAACGCCCTCGCTCCACGTCCACCACGCATGGCTCCTCGTGGCAAACCTCTCTGACCCATAGGTAGCCCTCGTCCTCCAACAGCTCCACGAGCCAGGGGTCCTGCTGGCCGGCCTAATCGTGCCTGGATGTTACTTTTACCCAGGCGCTGCTTTAAGCTCTTCTGGAATGAAAGTTTTTTTAAAAACAGGAAAGTCATGTAGCTATCAGGTACTTATCATGCAACTGGCATAGATGGAAGCAGATACCTCCACCAGCAAAGGAGGAAGCAGAATCTATATAGGGCCCAAGACCCACTGCAAAGTATTTAGGTCTCAAGAAAGATCTTGTCTAGAGAGGGATAGTCTGTCAAGTGTAAGCCCGGCTAGGAAGTGAAACAGACATCTAATCCCCAAGGTGGGCTGCAGCCTTCCATTTGAGAAAGGTGCTCGGGCACGAGTGATGAGCCTGCTGCAAACGCCTAGAGCAAAACTTAAGATTGTCTACAGCCAGGAGACTTGTGCGGTCAGCCTCTGATAATTCTATGCCCAAAGTTTCAGATCCAGTGATCTCACTGGAACAATCTTATGTCTAGATTTCCCCAGACATCCACAGAGACTAAATCCTTTTCCACATTTGTCTTTATAAGCTAGCACAAACAGGAATATTCACCCTCTCCAAAACAACTGCATTAAGCTCCAACTTAAAAACCACAAGAGCCAAGAAATTCAGTTAAGACCAAGATTGTTTTCTCCTCTCAAATGACCAATAATCAGTTCAAGGCAGTTAAGGAAACACTTAGACCCAGTTTATACCACACAGCCCAATATATTTCAGCCTTAATTTGGGGATCTGTTTGCATTATACCATACATTTGGTTCTGTGTGTCAAACAAATTTTAAAGCTGCTTTCGCCCAACTTCTCTGGAGAGTGGCCAGCAGGGGCTAGAATGATGTTAAATACCAGCTGTCTTCGAGTACAATCATAAGATTTCAGGCATTTCACAGTTTTAGGCAGTAGTATAACAGCTTTTAGATGAACCACAACAGGTCTACAACACCCAAACCTTTACCCTGCGCAGCCAAACCTGCCCCTTGTACTGTTTGCATTGGAATAGGACACTGAAGCACATTGGTTGGCACTTGGTGAAACACAGGAAGGGATGGTCATGCATTAGGGGAAATGGTGCTGTCCTGAATGAAGCGAGGTGGGTGGTGAGTTTGAACGTTCATAGCTGTGACTGCATGGCCTCCCTAACGGTGCACAAGACCCTAATATTCTTCACAGGCTGCTCCTCCAGAGGAACAGTCCCTGTTCCCCAACGTACCAGCGAACAGACCTTCCAAAGTCAATTGGTGATGACTGCTGAAGAGCACCCCAACACCACTAAACTACAGTAGAGTCCCCACATTTTCCCAGAGGAACATATTGCAGCTGTCACCTTTAATAAGGAGGTGACACCCATACAGGCTACCAGTCCTAGTATGCAATGCTCCACTTGATCTGCTGACTGTACCTCCACATTAGATTTACTCCTATGCATTTCCATAATGCTCCTCAATGCAGCCCAAGCTCCTCAACACGAGAAAGGGCATTAGAGACAAGCTGTGCTCTAGGACTCTACGGGCAGCTTCGGACCACCGTAACCGACGCTGACTGCGAAGGAGGTGTGCTCTACCTTCTTTTCCATCGGAAGTTCCAACATGAACCTCAAACTCAACATACATTTTGATCTTGAACTGCGGGGCAAGATCCAGAACCGTGTTTAATCCTAAAAGATAGTGTGTATGTGTGCAAGTGTGCACACGGTTCCAATGAAAAAGTGAAACGGGGGCCAGTGAAGTAAAGGAAGAGGGTCTGTATTTTCTTCACACAGATTCAGCCACTCACTGACTCAGCAAACAAAGGGGACAATGTACTTTATGAAATGAGACTTGCCTATCCTTTTATATCACTAGTGAAGCCCTTATGAGATTATACTCTAAACCCTTTCTGTGGAAACCATAAATTATTCATATATGGAGCTTTTGTTTAGAAGCTCCAGACAGGAAGTTTCTCTTACTAGCACCTGGTTCTGATTTTCGGGACAGTAGGCTCTGAGTGCAATGCAGTTACATTCCTTTTCATGCAAGAACAAACACCAAACTCCAGCACAAGAGTCAGATCAAGATTGCAGTTATGTGACGAAGCCGCTCAAATAGGAACCTTCCACAGCTCTCTCCTAGTGTGCCCAAAGATGTCTGGGATTATATTTAATGACTACTGTATTCGAGTCATGCAGGGCTGCTATTTAAAGCTAGCACACAGCAGTGTAGCAGGACCACCCAGACCCATGTTTTAATTCCAGTTTTCCATGCACCATACGTATACAAATTTCAAGAGAAACTCTCCAAGTCTCTCTCTGCTCTGTTATACAGCACGTTACGTTCTTTACAGTTTGAGATACTCTGATAAGCAGCACTTCGCACCAGTAACATAGCTAACTGCCTCTCGGGCACCATACGCTAACCACCACTTATCAACAAGGGCTCCCATCTAGCAGACCCCATTCACTGAGCAATGCACAGGCACTATTTAAATGTGATGTACAACTCAATATGAATACACCTTTCTCAGACCTGCTGTTCCACACTGGACATTCAAATGGAAGCCAACTTTTGGGCTGCTCAGTAGCACACAGTCTATGTGGATAACAGGAAGAGTAAGATTCTTGTTACTTTAGCAAGAATTTACGAGAAACCAAGAACTCAGTTTTAGTTCATGTAGTTCTTGTTCAGACAACTGCTGGCAATAGCATAAAACAAGAAAAAAACAGGCAGAGACCCCGCCCCCTCAAAAAAAGAAAAAGAAAAAAAGGCACTAACAGGGAACAAGAGCTAATATGTTGCGATGCAACAGAAGCTAGATTAAGGCATTAAGAATTCAGCAGATCCAGAAAACTGGAATCAGACCATTTATGTGGGGGAGAGGGAACAAGCGGTGAAATTTCAGGTTGTTCTCTCCTCTGGAAAAATAGCAAAGGAGGAAATTTATACAAACAATAACCAACAGAAGACATGACAGACTGACTAATTAACAAGCTATAAAGCATTACTTATCTGCAGTGACAATCTGAAATTCTCTTGAAGTCCCTCCAAACATTCTCAGCTCTTACTTTCAAGTGACATCTTGAAAAATTCTCATATCCTGAAAAGCCACCAGCTGCTGACAGGCATCACCAACTGTCTGCAGTGGAATAGGACACTTTCTCTCACCTGCTTAAGCTTCAAGGCAGCCTGAACAGAAGGTCTATTCTCCATCTGCTGGGCCAGTCTTCTGTTTCTGGCACTGGCCAGTTGCTGCTGCTGCTGCATGGTAGCCCGAATATTCACTGGCATCGGCTGTTTGTTCTTCAGCATATTAGTAAAGCTTCAAGGTCGAACAAAATGGATGTTTAAATAAAGTTTTATTACAAACATTTATGGCATTTCATGGCTCTCAAGACTGGAGCTCCAGATCCCATGAACTTTATGTAAAAAGTGGTACACTTAGATCATGTCATATGCGAGTTATGTATTCCTCGTTTTCCACAAACGTGCTAGAATAGGAAATGCAGATTTGGATAAGTGCAACATATTAATTCAAAAGTGATCAAGTTTTAAGCTATTGCTTTTAAAGGTGGAAGAAGTTATGAAAAACAAGCAACAAGCAGAAATGGACATGAGAGACAGAAGACATGACAAAGAAACAGGAAAGCAAACTGAAATCTGACTGCAAAAGCCAAGACAGATTGTTTAGGGGGGAAACTGTTTAATAGTTTGAGGGCAGTAAGCATATTTATGAGAGTTGTGTCACTGACAACAGAAAATCAAGGGTCTGGCATAATACTTATAAGGAGGACAATTCTATCACCATAAGAGGTGCCACCATATAAGTGCATTCGTTTAGACTACAATTTCGTTGGCATTTGGAAATTTCTTTGGTGCATTAGGGATTTTCTGCCTTTAAAAATTACGTGGCGTGAACATACCAGCTTCCTCACCAGTAATCAGTTTCTACAGCATCCTAATAGCGACAAATGACAGTGAAATTGAGCACTACAAAGTGCTCCGTGTGGTCTGGCTGGAACTAACGCAATTAACAGGCAGGTAACTCCCCTGTACCGTACCTATCTGCCTGCCTGCCTGGCCATAAACCGCAAGCACTGGCTAAGATTACTGCTCACTGCAGTGCACGCTGGAATAAGGACTGCATATAAATGGCTTCATTTCTCCTGGGCTTAATGATATTAACATTTAATCGGAGAGTGAGTTAGTGAGAAAGTGAAATATGATCAGAAGCGTCACTGTTAGTTCATCACTATAGATGTGCAAAAGCTTAATGGCATGAAAGAGCAGAAGGCTCTGTAAGAGAGGAAATAAAAAGAAAGCAATGCCAAGAAAGGAAAGCGATGGAGATGAAGCAAAGCATTTGCCTCTTACAAGGCCCAAGAACATTGTTAAAGGGCCTCTGGGCTGGTTTGGTGGCCTGCTGCGTGCCTCTTACAGGCCAGACCACACCACATGCGTGTCTCCCTTGGACAAAGCAGCAAGCCTTCTGCAGCTTCGGTAACATGCTACCATGCTGCAGTGGTCAACTATATAAAATGTAAAAACGTGGAAGAAAAAGGGAGGGTGCGAGGTTTCTCTCTCTTTTTTTAGTAAGACATCCCACCACATTTACGTCTCATATAGTTTAATATTAACAGCTACTGACAAAATCCTCCAAAATAATTGCCCTTTTAACCTTGTGTACCACATCTGTTGCGGCTTAAGACAGAGGCGCATAGCCACCTGCTTTTTTTTTTTTTAGTTAGGTTAAAACAGGGCAGAAACCACGTTGGTTTTGGACACTGGACACAGTGACAATTAAGTAAAAATTTCTTATGAGCTGAAGTTGCTGTTGGCTTCCTCACCGCTCGTTCAGAGACATCTTGGTGGTGCTCTTTAGCACAACCTTCGGCGCTGACTGCGCAGCCATCTTCAGATCACGATCGTCTGAAACGAACAATAGCCAGATTTAGTAAGAAGAACTGAGCCCATGAAATTATTTGGCTAGATTTACCAAGCCAAACTTGTCTGTGTGGAGACAGCCAAGAACCACGTAAATCAGTGATGTGATTGCGCTAGCAGTGCACTTCATGGCATCGCGAAATGTCCTAAAAGGTAAGTTTCAGCATAACTCACTAGTTTATTATCTCATCTCTCAATTGTATGTGAGATTAATGCCACAGGAACACTAAATTCGACTTTCAGTGAAGATCTCACCTCTGTATGCCATGAACAGCCTGGTGAAGATCATTTCTAACTGGCTGGTTTCAATGAGGTTATGTTTTTCTAAGCAGGAGAGCAGTAGCAATTAATCTTTCTGATTCTGGATTCAGTTTCTGATACACTAGGCCGAGGGAATCTCAAACTGGGGGTCGGGACCCCTCAGGAGGCCGCGAGATTATTACATGGGGGGTTGCGAGCTGTCAAAGCCTCCAGCCCAGACCCCGCTTTGCCTCCAGCATTTATAATGGTGTTAAATATATAAAAAAGTGTTTTTAATTTATAAAGGGGTGTGTGAAAGGGGTCACCAGTACAAAAGTTTGAGAACCACTGCATTAGGCATTAAGGCTCTGGATGCAATATTTCCTCTACCCAAGTTATTACCTCAGTTGGAACTGTGGCATCAGTTGTCAGATCCTAGCCAAATTATGCCCATGCTCCCTCCCCTGCAAGCAGTCCCCGCACAGGTATTAGGTGTGCCAAACACTAGGCTGATGGCCTAAGGAAGGGGGCTATGCCCCGCAACTGCACACCAAACCCATTATAGCCTTATTCAACATTTCTGCTTTTTATAGAGCCGTTATGGGCCCATCCGTGCTGCAGCCGAATTACACCAGCAGCCAGCAACACTGCTGACGTCCACCGCTTGTTTGGACAGGGATAGTGTTTGAGACCAGCGGTACAGTCATGTCCATTTTCAGATCTGGGATGCGTCTAAACAGGCAGTTCATAAAGAGCCTCACACGGTTCTCTGACAAAAAA
>NC_048313.1:10499502-10516671 GCF_013100865.1 Trachemys scripta elegans
GGCGGAGGGGCCAGACCCAGACCGATCCCCGCGCGGGCCCCCCCGCGCCCCCCCGGGGCCCCTCTGTCACCGAAGCAGACGGTCGCCAGGACTCCGGGCGGGGCTGCGGGGCGGGGGTGGGGCGCGGGGCTGGCTCCGTGGGGCTCCGTCCCCTCCGCCCGCTCCCCGCTGCACTCGCTCTCGAGCGCCGAAAACAAAATGGCCGCCGCTTCCTTCCCTACTCGCCCCGCGCGCCGAGCCGGGGAAAATGGCGACCGGCCGCCGCGTTTTGCGCAGCCGCCAGAACGGGCCCACGTGACTCCGCTCGCCCCTCGCGCGGCCTTGCCCCACGTGACCCCCCCTTCCCTCCCCCTCCCCCGGACGGGGGGGGGAGGGGCTGAGCCATGTGACCTCTCCCTTTTCGGGAGGGGGCGGGACTTGGGGCAGAGGGCGGGGCCTGGGAGGGCCTCATGGGCGGAGCTTTGGCTCTGAGGGCCCCAGGAGTGGGGGCAGGCTGGGATATGGGGGGGCTTGGGGCAGAGGCTGGGAGGGCCTTATGGGCAAAGCCTTGTAGTGGAGTGGGGGGGCAGGCTGGGATATAGGGGGCACTTGGGGCAGAGGACAGGGCCCCAGGCCTGAGGGGGTGCAGCTGGGGGGTACCCTGGGCTGGAAGGGGGCACATGGATTGTGGCCCCAAGGCGGTTGTGAGGCCTGGGCTGGGTGGAGGGAGCCCAGTTGTGGGAGTCCTGGGGTGTGGCCCCTCTGGAAGCAGCTGGGTATGGGGGGCTCCCCAGCTCTGGCTGGGATAACCTGCCAGCAGCAGTTGCCCTGCAGGGTGGGCGGTGGGCTGGGAGAACTCAGTGACGGGTCTGGCCAGGCCCCCAAAGCCGTTCCAGCGCGTGGCTGCTTCTGTGTGAGGGGCGAGGGGCAGGGCTGGGATCTCGCTCTAGGTCCATGTTCAGGTGATAGCGACCATCAGCAGAGGCCTCAGGGACTGAACTCCCCCTCGGGTTCCCATAAGGGGATCCCTCAGGGTTGGGTGATTAGCCTGCTGAGTGGATGAAGCCCGCACTTCCTGTGAGTTATCTATCCGATTGTGGCCCTTCACCGTACCCGGCTCAGGGGTCAGAAGTCCTTGGCCCAAGCCCTGCTGTAGTCCACGAAAGCTTATACTCTAATAAATTTGTTAGTCTCTAAGGTGCCACAAGTACTCCTGTTCTTTTTGCGGATACAGACTAACACGGCTGCTACTCTGAAAATAAGTCCAGTTGATTGTACAGATCTGTCTAATATGAAATTCCTCCGGCCTGCTCGGCTCAGCAGCAAACCAGCTAGCAGCATTGACACAAACCCACTTCTGTGTCAACTGGACAAGCTGACATCTCCCAGAGCTCAGGCTGTCTGCAGAGGCACAGGTCGATGCATCCGTTACACTCCGTTCATGGTTTGCAGGTTTTCTTCGAAACGACGTGGGTTTATTTAAAGTGAAGGCTTCGAATGAAGTGCATGAGATGCCAACCATCAGGAGAAAGTCTCAGCTTGTAAAGGTGCCAGCCCATTTACCATTCTGGGCCTGCCAAGGGGGTGAAACTGGCAGCAAAATGGTAAAAACTAAGCAAAAGACAATAAGGCTCACTCACATGGATGTGCTCCCCATTGAATTACTCCACATGTGCACCAGCACTGCAGAGGGCAGACTTCAGCGCTCCGGCGCTCTGTTGCTTCAGCTGGCAGGGGCACCATCGGTTTCTAATCAAGATTTGTGCACTCCTGGGAGAATGCATCCGCTATTGTGCTTGTGGCTTTGTATTTGCGGAAGTAAGCGGCTGTGGTGAAGAATGTCGTGTGCGTTACACACGCAGCATTAGCGTCAACCTCAAGCTTTCAACAATCGCGAGTCAGCCCTCAAAAAATCATGAGAGTGGATTAAAAATGCCGAGATTTTAAAACATAATCAACGTGAGGTTCTTTCTATTTCCCTGCTGGTTCTGGAGGCTTGAGGGTTGTATTGATTCACATTCTCCAGCTTTTCTCCACAACCCCCAGGATTTTTGTCTGTAAATGAAAGCTGAAAGCGTCCTGCCATCTCGTAACTCCAGGAGCCGGACTTTAAGAAAAACACCAAATATCAGGAGGCTTATGATAAAATCACCGTACTTGGCAACACTGCCTTGGGGATCACGGTTAATATCGCTTTCACTATGGCAAAACAATTTAAAAAGATGTTTTAAACAAGCCCTTGACTGGCTCATCGTGTTCTTTCTTGCTTAGTGGGCCTGATTCTCCTGCTCCATAACTCCACTGACTGCAGTGGGTTTACTCCTAGCTTACGTTGTTGTCAGAGAACTATCACATCCCACCAAGTACGTGTGTTCCCTTGAAATGTGGTGGGTTTGTCTCTGGCTGTGACAGATCAGTTTATTATCTGCTGCTAGGGGTTTGATGCCGTTTTCTGCATCACAGGCTTCGAGCTTCCCTTTTGCAAAGGGTGGGAAGGGAAGATGAGAACCTGCTGCAGAGAACGGGGGGGCAGAGCTCAGCATCAGATTCTTTGGGTTCACAGGTTCAAATCCCACCTGATTCTCTCCAGTCCTTTTGCTTTCTGCTCGCAGACACTTCAATCTCTGCGCAGTTTGGTTGCCTCTGACGAGCTTGTCAATGCTGAGTTCCCGTCAGCTTTGCACAGACATTAATGATGCCAGGGCATTCTTCCTAAAGATTCCCTCTCCCCGCCTTATCCTTGTCTAGGCTCTCCCCTTCTGTTCCTGACCGTTGTGCACAGATGACCACCCTCCACCCCAGAGGTGGCTGCAGCTCAGCAGCATCGGTATCTAGTTTGCAAAGTGCTTTGGCCCCGTCCCAGAGAAGTGTCAAATCCGCTCCGTGTCAGCCCCGCTAGGCCCACAAGGTGGCACTCCCCGCGCTGCGTGCAGCTCAGCGGCACAGCCGGTACCAGTCAGAGGAGGCTGTTTCTTGGGCTCCTGGCTGCGCCCGGCTCTTGGGAAGGGAGCTAGGAACGGGTTCTTCCCCCTGGGGAATGGGTGCAGCACCGTGTTTGTGAATTTCCTACCACCCCAGCAGGAGGCTGTCCAGCCACCCCTTGTCACCCGCGCTTCTCCTGCCCCTTTTCCCATCCATCCCCCTTGTGTCCCCGTTTCCGCTCCTGCCTCCCTTTCCTACAGAGACCGGCCTGCTTGGGGCAGGGATCCCGCCTGGTGGGCCTTGTGCCACGTGGTGCGAGCTACGAATGGGCATGAATGTGGGAAGAGAAAGGGCCAAACTAGCAGTGATCCCGGCTGAGGCACTTGGGTTACGCCAGAGCGTACGGCCTGCGCTCCCAGCACTGAGGCGAGGGCAAGCGAAGGAACAAGGCCTGGGGACGGGGGCAGTTGCTTGGCTCATGGGTCAGAGGAGGAGGGTCCGAGAGGCCCGGTGGGGAGGGGTGTGGAGAGCGAAGGGGTGTGTGTCTCGCTGGTGGCTGGGGTGACCGGAGGAGCGACTCTCCTTCACCTGGCACTGTCCTGGAAATGGATGGCTCATGCCCCCCAGGGAACCCCCGAGGCTGAGGGCCCTGAGCCCAGCCCCACGGCATGGCCTCCACCCTTTTCTAACACCAGGGATAATGTCGATCTGGGGACCAGGAGCTCCCCCTCACCCCAAAACTCCTCTAGCCCCACTGCAGCAGTGTCCCCCTCCCCACGCTGCTCAGCGTCACTCCCAGGCTCAGAGGAAGGGGCGGGACACTGGGGCGGGTTTGGTGCCTTTAATGAGTAGCTCTGTCTAGCTGGTTAGAGAGGATGCCGGCGGCTGGCTCAGAATGGGGGGCGGGATGTGCAGCTCTAGGGGGCTCCAGGTGGTGCAGGCTCCCCGCTCAGGTGTCTTCCCAGAAGAAGGCGTTGCAGGCCACGGTAAGAGCGGCCACCAGCACCACGTACTCCTTGAAATCCACCTCCCCGTCGCCGTTCTCATCCAGGTCCTGCATGATGCCATCCACGGTGCCCGCGTCCTTCTGGGTCTGCAGCGGAGACACCCCCGGGGGAGGCAGGGTTAGCGCATGCGGCCCAGGGAGGGGGCTACCCCATGGGAGAGGAAAGGGGCCCAGGCGGCTGGGGGGGTCCCCAGTGAGAGGCCCCCAGAGAGAGTGAGTGGGAAGCTGGAGGCATGGGCTATCTGCCTGGCCCTGGATGGGAGAGGCCCTAGTTTGGGGGAGGAGAAGCAATTAGGAGCCCGGGACTTTAGAGAGGAATGTTGGGAGACTTCATACCAGAGAGACCCATCAGCCTGGGAGGGGCTGGGAGGCCAGCACCGGGCATGTGGGAACCTTCTCCGGCCCAAGCCCGAGGGAACAACAGTCCTGCCCTGGGCCCTGGCATGGCTCTGCCGCTGGCGACCACTCACGAGAGGGGAGGCCAGGCCCGCGGGGGAGCGCTGGCCCAGGGGTCCCTGTGCTGGAATGGCGGGGGCGCCCAGTGCCTGGGGCGGTCCCCTAGGCCTGCCTGCTCCCACCCCCAGGGCTGGTCCCTACCTCCAGGAAGCAGCCCAGCTCCGTCTGCAGCAGCTCCTTCAGCTCCTTCTTGCTCAGCTTGCGCTTGTCGCCCTCCTTGCCCGAGTAGTTGTGGAAGACGGTGATCAGCCCCTCCATGGCGCGCTCCAGCTCAGAGGCCATCGCGCCGCTCTGCAAGAAGCACCTCGAAGGACTGAGGAGCCCGGACCCCGGGTGGCGCGGATGGGGGGCTGGGGAAGGGCATAACCCCACCCTGCCAGCGTGCCTGGAGGGACCCACGGGTGGGGAGAGCGGCCTGCGGGGCCCAGCCAGCCCCTGGTCTCTTCACAGAGGCTGCCAACGTGGGGCCGGGGAGTGGTGGCGGTTCTGGGGATGGGCGCGCCTGCCTGCTGGGAACCTGGCTGGCATCCAGGCCACCAAAGAGCCACGAGCCGGGACTGGGCCAGGAGACCCCCCTACCCCACGCCGCGAGGGGGTCAGTCCCGTTCTCATGCCACAGGGTTTGCTGTGGCGGAAAGGCCTACGCGAGGTGCCGGGGAAGGATGAACAAGGTCCACAGGGGGGAGGGCAGGATCAGGCCCTGCAGCTAGCCAGTCCCCCAGGGAAACTTTTGGGGCAGCAGGGGCACCTGCCCGGGGGGGCCTTCCTGTCCCTGCCCACTGCTCCCCTCTGCCCCAGCCAGGGCCCTTGCGGAGCTGAGGGGTCAGAGGGCGCCCGTGGCACAAACAGGTTCGGAGCCCCCTCCTAGCTTCTGGCTGCCCCATCCCCACCTCCCGCACAAAGCAAGCTCTGACCCAGGGCTATTGGTCTTCACCTGCCTGGCTGTGTCCAGAGCTGGGAGACAGCTGCTGGCCCCACTAGAAAAGCCCCGATCCAACCGGAGCAAAGGGGGCCAGATCAGAGCAAGGGTGACACCTCTGGAGGGAATCACTGCCTGTAGCCCTTCACTCCTGTAGAGCCACCAGGCCTCGGGCTCACCTGGGCCCCACCTGAACAGCCGCCGGGCCCCTGGGCTCACCTGGGCTCCCCTGCACAGCCGGCTGGCTCAGCGCTCTGGCAGAGTGAGCCTGAGTTGGCTGGTCAGTCACTTTAAATAAGAGCCAAGCCCCCCTCCCTGCAGGAGGATCTGATACCAGAGACTGGACAGCCTGGCTGGCGATGCTGGTCCAGTGCTCACCTGATTTAAAGGGACAGGGACAGCGGAGGGGCCTGTTTGTAGCAGGGGAGCTCTGTCCGTGTGAGGGGCTGCACAGACTGTAACGCGCACGCACACCCATGCACATGGAGCTACGGGCGCCTCACGCCTCTCCCTGCATGTGCACACGCTCTCTGCCTCGTCTCAGCCCCACCAAGAGGCGCCTAGGCAGGGTTCAAATTTTCAGTAGGGCCCAGAAGACAATACACGTGTGCCTCGGAAGAGAATCCACGGGGGCACAAATCATTCAACATTTGACGCTGAAGGACCCCACCCGCCAGGCAGGGCCAAGTGAGGGGCAGGGGGGATCCATGGGGCTAATCCGGGAGCAGCCCCTCAGCTCTCTGGGGCCGTTTAACAGTTGTGAGGGGCACAGGCAGCTGCGTCGATCCCACTGACCCCATTCCTCAGAGTGGGGCCTCAACCACAGGCCCCTTCTCCTCCACCATCGCCCTGGGCCTGAAGCAACAGCTGCTCAGATTCCCAGGCCCAAAGGGACCCCACGATCTCGTCTGCCCTCCTGCGTAGCCCAGGTCAGAGGATTTCCCTGCCTTCATTCCTGCTGGAACCAGAGCAGAGCCCTTAGGAAAACACCCCAAAGATGGCCCCTGATGGAAAATCCCCCCAGACCTTGGTAAATTGTCCCACTGGCTAATGACCCTCAATGTTAACGACTGGCACCTGATTTCCTGCCTGCGTTTATCTAGCTCGAACTCCCCACCGCTGGGGCCAGCACAACGGTACTCCAGTACTGGGGACCCAGGACTGCAGCAGGCTGGGGGTGTGACGGTATTTGGGGTCATTACCACAGCCAGCACAACAGTGTTACTCCAGTACCTTGGCTCAGCATTACTACAGTATTTGTGGGGTCACTGCGCCAGACGGCCCAGCACTATTATTCCAGTTCTTTGTCCGAATGTTACTCTAGTACCTTGGCTTGGCATTACTACTGTGTAGAGTCACTGCACCAGACGGCTCAGCACTGTTACTCCAGTACCTTGTCTGAGTGTTACTCTAGTACCTTGGCTTGGCATTACTACAGTATTTGTAGGGTCACTGTGCCAGACGGACCAGCACTGTTACTCCAGTACTTTGTCCGAGTGTCACTCCAGTACCTTGTCTTGGCATTACTACAGTATTTGTGGGATCACTGCACCAGACGGCCCAGCACTGTAACTCCAGTACTTTGTCTGAGTGTTACTCTAGTACCTTGGCTTGGCATTACTACAGTATTTGTGGGGTCACTGTGCCAGACGGACCAGCACTGTAACTCCAGTACTTTGTCCGAGTGTCACTCCAGTACCTTGGCTTGGCATTACTACAGTATTTGTGGGGTCACACACTGTGCCAGACGGCCCAGCACTGTTACTCCAGTACTTTGTCCGAGTGTTACTCCAGTACCTTGACTCAGTGCTGTGGAACACTCTGGTATATTTGCTCCTGAACCGGTGCCAGCCGTGGTGGCGCAGACGCCTGTAACCCATCCTGCTGCTTTCACTCTGCCCCCGGTGCTGATAAGGCCCCGGCTATCGGATGTCTCCTGGCGGCTCCGGCTGGACAATGGGAGCCGGCGTGGCGTGGCGGGGGGGGCCTATCGGGTAACGGACCCGAGCCCCCCTCAGCCTCACGCTGCATGTCTATATAAAGGCCCCTTGTCAAATTAAAAAATCCCTGCTTGAAAGGTTGCTGCGGTAACAGCGGAGCCAGGAAACCAGATTCCTGGCCCGGAGCTTGGCTGATAGAGCCGGCTCGGCGCAGCTCCTGTTACAGACATGGATCCGAGGGGGGGCACAAGGGTGTTGCCAGGGGGAAGTGCCCCTTGGCTGCCCCCAGACCCACCCACATGGGGAGCCCCAAGCTCTGATACCCTGGGGGCTGCCCCCATACCTGATCTCATGCTGAGAGACAGGGTTGCTCATACCCCAGGGCCAGGGTGGGCTGGGAGCAGGGGCTCATACCCCTGGGGCCAGCGTCCCTGGGGGAGCCAGTTCCACCCTCCCAGCCCAAAGCTCTGGGGATCGAGAGCCGCAAAAGCAGGGGATCCCCCCTCTCTCCCTCTGCTGCAAATACAGAGCCCAGGAGGGAGACCTGCTCTCCCCTCGCCGTCAGTGCTGGCCCGGCGTGGCGCTAGGGGGCGCTGTGCGGCAGGGAGTGGGGGTCGGTAGGGGGTGCTCTCCCCTTGCTGTCAGTGCTGGCCCGGCGTGGCGCTAGGGGGCGCTGTGCGGCAGGGAGTGGGGGTCGGTAGGGGGCGCTCTCCCCTCGCCGTCAGTGCTGGCCCGGCGTGGCGCTAGGGGGCGCTGTGCGGCAGGGAGTGGGGGTNCGCCACGTGGCAGGAGACATTAATCTGAGTCCCGGAGCCCATGGCTCTGTTGCACAAGACCCGGGCGGAAACCGGCTGGCTGGCCTGAATTCCAATGCAGACACTAATTGGGGAACTAATCATAACCTGGGTCCCCACCTGCGGGCTCAGTCCCACACGGCATTGTTCTTCCCGGCCAGCACCGCCCCTGCATGCACTGCAGAGGTGGCTGCATTTCACAGCCGGGTGAAACGCTTCTGTCTAATCTACTCCGCTAGCGACCAGAGCTATTTATACCCCACTCGGCCCCGTGGCCCCCCGGCACCCAGCGCCCTCCATGCACGACGCTCCGGGACCCCGCAGCTGACGGGCTCTCTAGCAGTATAAGACAACGTCAGAAACTCCCGGCATCCCAACAGGGCCTGAGAACGTCACCTCCACAGCCAGCTCGCACCCTCCTGCCCCATAAAGCTAGGCCGCTGCCACTTGTACAAAGGGAGAATCTCCATTAGTACTAGAGAGGCTATGACACGCAGCTCAGCAGGGGAGGACAACAGTGCCCAGACCTGAGGCCCGGCTGGGCTGGGGGCAGAGCGAGGCCATGGCCCCTGCCTCACAAAGCTTCCAGTTGAAGCAGATGAGCAAAGCACGAGATGGCGCAGCCCAAACGGGGACAATATTTAGTTGCACCATTTAAAAAAGCGATAACCTGCCCCCGCCACGTCTGTCATCGTCCCCAGCGGCCTCCCACCCGTAGCTGTCCTACCCCAGCTCCGACACCATGGGGATGGGCAGCACCGTGAAACCTGACGCAGGTTTCTGGGAGTAGGAGACTGCTGTTCCCCCTCCCCCAGACCCAATCTGGACTCACAGCCCCCGGAGTCCCCCACCCTCCCTCTCCCTGCCTGGTTTGGGGCGTGGCATGGCCGGACGGGGTGGGGGTGGCCGGCTGGCATTTGGCTGGGCCACGCACCTTCCCCAAAGGGGTCTAAGGACACGTCCCCGGGCTGGGAGCTGCATTGCAGGATTGATCCCGCTTCCTGGGCCTCCGGCTGGGGTCCGGCACAGGGACTCAGGCTGGGGCACTGACCCCCATCTGGGGGTCCTGTATCATAGGGGAGAAGTACAGAGCAGATCCCCCCTCAGCACCAGGCAGGACAGAGCCTCTCATTCCCCACACATCTGGGCTGGGAAGTCCCCTGGCCAGGGCAGCCCAGCTGGGCCCTGCTGTGGGGCCAGACCAGCCTGGCCTGGCCCCCCCAGGGTTGGGGGGATGGGGGGCAGGGGAGCTGTTTGCTGCCCGACACAGAGCTCGCCCACTTGGCCGGTGCAGCTCCCCGTGTGGGCAGGGGCGGGGCGGCTGCTGGGAGGGGATGACTGCACCCTCTGGGTGGGAGGGAGGGGGCTGCAGCCGTCTGAGCTGGGGGGGGCAGGGGGCATGGGGGATATCTCCCGAGTCTGTGGCTTGAATGAACTCAGCAAAACCCTAGCTCAGTCGCAGACCCTTTGGAGACTGGCTCCTGGCAAAGGAGAGGGAGCAGAGGGGGGTGGGAACTGCCCCTGGGAATGCCCCGCCCCAGAGACGAGGCCCCCTCAGTGCAGGAGGGAGGGGTTGCTGGCTATGGCAGCCAGAGGGTACACAAGGGGCTGGGGCCGGTCATACCCCAGGGCAGGGCCAGGGAGGGTGGGGAGCAGCAGTGGCGGGGGGGAGTCCTACCGCAGGGGCCAGGGTGGGCACGTGCCGGGGGTCGTACCCCAGGGGCCGTTCACTCTCCCAACCCAAAGCTCTGGGGCTCGAGGGGAGCAAAAGCAGGCGGACCCCTCTTTCTCCCCGTGCTGCAAGCACAGCCCCCTCGACCCTCCCCTCACCCCCATTTGCGAGCGCGCCCTCCTGCCAGCACTGCTCCCCGACTCATACCTGCCCCCCCACACCCGCTCCCATCCCCCCCCAAATGGGGCCGCAGTCCTGCTCCCCTCGGCGCCAGCGAGGGCTTCGCCTCACATGGGAGCAGGAGCAGGCCCGACCGCTCCATGGGCCCTGCCCCACGCCAGCTCCGCGGGTCCCTGGCTCATGACACCCCCAGCCCACAGAAGCCATCCCCCCTCCAGTCCCACCAGCGAGCACCTGGCCAGCCTGAGCCCACCCCTGTGCTCCCCCGCCCCCAAGTCCAGTCACCCCATGGCGAGCGAGAGCAGGATTATGCCCCCGCCCTTCCTTCCCCAAACCCCACGAGCCTGAGTGCCCCCCCCAGCCTGTTTGCTTGGGAGCCGTAGTTAGCCACTTACTAGTGGGTGGGCACAGGCTGCTGCCGGAGTGCCACTGCTGCTGCGTGTGCTAAGCCTGAATGCCGCGGGGCCCCGGTCTCCTTCCCACCGCCCTCGCGACCCAGCCCATGTCCTAAGAAGGGGAACTGGCAGCTGGACAGAGCTGGGGGGGGCGGGGGGCTGGCTCAGCCAGCACCAACAGCTGCTTTCTCTGCTTGGCTGGCAGGCTCTGCCCCCCGCTGGCACCCCTTCGAGCCGTTCCGTTTCTTGACAGAAAACTCTGGCTCTGTGTCCCGCTCCCTGCCTGGCGCCCGGCTGCAATGCATGGTGCGGGGCTGGAGTTCCAGGGGCCTCTCTCTTGGGCCCCCCCGCCCAGCACCCCAATGCCCCCAGCCCTGGTCTCTTCTCAGGCCCAGACGGCCCAGCTCCCTGGCTTGCGGGACTGAGAATCAGGCCCCGGTAAGGGAACCAGATACGGGGCATTGGCGTCTTCGCTAGGCCGGGAAGCGCAGGAGGAAATACCCTGGCAGGGCCCATCTGGCGCCGGAGACAGGAACCTCTGAACCTCGGAGTTACGACTGTCCGGCCCGGGGGGGCAGGATGGGGAGGGGAGACCCCAGACCAGGTGCCGGGTGTCTGGCGGCCGGCCGGGTGCTGGGGGTGGACACTCAGGCGTTACCCTACAAAGGCTGTTACCCGCTCCAAGCTGGAACAGCTGGCAGGCTTGGCTTAGAGCAGTAAAGCAGAGACAGGGACAGGTCTAGCCGTTAAAGCGCAGGACCGGGAGCCAGGACTCCTGGGTTCCCTTCCTGATCCTGGGAAGGACTGCTGGGAGCTCTGGGTTCTTATGCCAGCTCTGCCACAGACTGCTTGTGTGACTTAGGGCGCGTCACGTCCATTCTCTGTGCCTGTCCCCCCCGTGAAAGGTGATAATACTGAACAATGTTTGTCTAAACCCTTTGACCTGATGGGGTAGAGGATTATTTTAACACAGTGGTTTGATCTTCCAGATGCCAACTAATTAAAGTTCTATCCTGTTATTATTATTTTACAGATGGGGAAACCGAGGCACTTGCTGGTCAAATGACTTGCCCTCGGCCATGGAGGATTTCCTGTGAGGATTAGAATTTAGGAGGTTCTTGCTTCCAAGTCCTGGGCTCATCCCCACACCTGTCTCTGACACAGCAAGTTCACAGCGGTCCCGGCCTTTAGCGGCTGGATGGAGCTGGGGAAGAATGGGAGAGGACCTATGCCCTGGCACTGGAGGAGTGAAATTCCCTGTGTGCAGACGGGTCAGTGCCTGGCAAGGGGGACCCTATCACAACACACACACAGAAATGGGCTTAACTGCAGAGACACAAGGGGCCAGATCTGACGCCCACCAAAATCCCCCCATGCCCTGCCCCACCCCCTTGTCTGCATCGGGTTTTGGGTCAGTGCCTAGAACTGCAGCATAATTTTTACCAGTCTCAGATAAATACTTTCTTAGGTAGTTGGCCGGCGCCCCTCACTGTGGCATCAGAGTACCTCACAGTATTTAAGGCACGTACCCTCGCAACCCCTCTGAGGCAGGGAGTGCTAATGTCCCCGTTCTATAGAGGGGGGAGCTGAGGTTAAGTGTGTGGACCAAGGTCATGCAGGAATTCAGCGGCACAGCAGGGCCTTGAGCCCTGGTTTTAGCACAAGTCTGACGACAGTGCCCGATCCTCCCTCTCTGGCGCGGCCCTGAAAGCACCGAGCTGAGCGGGGAGCAGGGCCGCCCAAGGCTCTTGGATGACTCCTGATTCCCAAGCGTTTTAGCCCCAAAACTCCCTTAAGCGCATTTGAAAAATCTCTGCCTAAAATGTTCAACCTTCCAGGCCGGATTCTGATCTGGGCGTAAATCCTGACTCACCCCACTCAGTTCCAGTGGAATGTCTCTGGCTCTACACCAGGACAACTGAGCTCAGAATCTAACCATGAACAAACACCCCCTTGTGCTGGGTCTCCTGGCTTCCTGGCCTGTCCCACGGGGATCCCGCCCATCAGGAGCTGTTGTCTAAAGCGCCTCCCAAGGGTGCAGCACCCTGGCACATCGGCCTGGCAAAACTGCTCCAGAAACTCCAGCCCCGACATGTCCACACTGGCAGATCCCTGGGAGAAGCAATTATGAGTGTGAGCTCGCGGGGGGGCTCAGCCTGACGTGCCAAGCAGGTTATGGTATCTCGGAACAGGTTTTAGCCTCTGCCTTGCTACGCACTGACCCAGATAAACCAGTCGCTCCTGTTGCCAATGCCTGGGCTGGGTGAGCTTGGCTCGTTCAGCTGTCGCTGTTATGCAGCAGGATCCTAGGGGGTGGTTGCATCCCCTGACCCACAGGGAGGTTTTGCCGCTCTGGGGTTTGGAGAGGAGACATTGACACATGCGTGGTTGATTTCAGGGCTAGCAGCCTCAGCCCTTCAGGGATGGTCAATCCAGCCAGCGACCTGGTGCCAAGGGCCCGATTCACCATTGCCCCCCCCCACCTTGCACAATCGTTCCCGCCCGTGCAAAGTGGCTGTAAAACGCAGCTCAGCTGGGGAGTGTTTTACACCCACTGGTGGAAATGATGAGTCAAGGTGCAGGCGCTGGAGGCCGGGGTCCCAGTACACGATGCTCGTGCCGAATGCACAGTCCTCGGGCAACACTGGGACTGATCCTCCCCTCGTGCACACCAGCCTAGCTTTGCCCAAGTCCCCTGGCCGAGGAGCTGGCTGGCTGGCCTGGGTTCGGAGTGGGAGGGCAGTGCGGTGAACACACTGTGCCTTTGCGCTAGGTTTATTTGTCTCCTGTTTGTTTTCTTTTGGCCTAAATAAGCGGAACTGCCCCAGAAGCGCTCAGCCAATGCCGGGGGCCTGCAGGACAGCAGAGGAGCTGGGGAACCGGCCAGGGAGAGAAGGAAAATACCGTCATCCTTAGTAGACTCCTTTCATCCAGAAAGGATCCCAGAGTGCTTTGCAGCACATGGCAGTGCAGCCCCCTCTGGGGTGGGACCCAGCAGCTGTTTGGCAGTCACACAGCACTGGGCTTGGCCGAGTTCACTTGCTCAGGTTTTAAACCCGGGAGGTTTGGAGAAGCTGACCCAAACCGCGAGTGCTCCGGGAGGGCAGGCTCATTCCCCCAGGCTGCAGAGGGTCATGAGAGGCTGAATTCTTCATGGCTTTGGGGAACTTGAGTTCACATTCGACCTGCTGGAAAATAAACAGCCTGTTTGTGTATTTAGAAAACCCAGCCCAGCCCTTTCCCCAGAGTCCTGCTGGGCTCGAACAGACCCTGGATTCATGGCTGAGGGAAGCAAAACGATACAAAGCCGCTTTATTTATCCCCACCAGCCACAGCCCCCAAACACTGGGCAGGGGGTGACTCCAGGGCAGATGGGAGGGAATAATAATGTGATTTACTTAGCTCCTTTCCTGCCAAAATCCCTCCGCAAACATCCCCTCGCTAGCCCTCCTGACAGCCTTAGAACTCAGCCCCATGTCCGGCTAGGGAAACCGAGGCACAGAAGGGCTTCCCCCAGGGCCAAACTGCGAGGTGGGCACGGAACCCAGGAATCCGTGATGCCCACCCCTGTGTGCAATCCATTAACCACGCTGCCCCTCCTCTTGGGGGTCCGACAGCTGTGCTGGGGGCATGCCCAGGGCAGCCACTGGCAACGGGAGCACCCCCCAGGCCTCAGCTCTGCCTTGGCAGGACCCCCTGGCCCAGTCTCTGTGGCCTTGTCAGGCTGCTGACAGGTCCGATGCTGTGGGTGCTTGTCCATTGGAGCACGAGCGGAGACGACCAGGTCGCTGTCTCATCCCACCGGACGCCCACCTGCGCTATACATGTCCCTCCGGCTGCTGGACTGGTATTGTGCTGCTGCTTCAGACCTGGGATCTCTACCTCTCTGCAACCTCAGCACCCTTCTCCTGCCCCAGTAGGGTGACCAGACAGCAAGTGTGAAAAATCGGGACGGGGGTGGGGTAATAGGAGTCTATATAAGAAAAAGACCCCAAAATTGGGAATGTCCCTATAAAATTGGGACATCTGGTCACCCTAGCCCTGGGGCCCCTGCTCCGAGCCCTCCCCTGGACCCTCTGTCCCATAAGAAACCAGCCTGGGTAGTGGGACAGCCTGGCCAGTTTGCTGCCCCCTAGTGTCCTCCCCATCCAGTGTCCGGCTTGCCTGCCCCAGAGTATGTAACACCAAGCTCCCTCCACCTGGCACCGAGACCCCGCTCTTGGGAATCCCCGAGCACTGGTAGGAGGCAGGCCCTGCCTTGTGCTGGGCCCTGGCTCACAGCCTCTGCCCGGGTGCTTCCTCCCCTCGCTGCCCAGGGGTCAGAGAGGAATGCTCCGTGGGAGGGGAGATGGAGACGGCTGGACGAGGTTGGGGGGATAAGGCTGTGCCCGCAGCCCCATTGGATCGGAAAAGCACAGGATGAAGTCCTGGGTGGGGTCCTAGGGAACTCGCCCCCTACAGCCTGCTTTCAAGTCATGCAGGCAAAGGGCTTTCGGGCGCGGGGGGGTGGTGGCTGCCCAGCCCGCGACAGCCAGCCCCTGACCCTGGCTCGCCGGGCATGTGCAACTGTGGCTGTGTAGACGCCCAGTCAACCTGTGGAACTCATTGCCAGGGGATGTTGTGAAGGCCAAAAGAATGAGAGATGTTCATGGAGCATAGGTCTATCAACGGCTATTAGCCAAGATGGTTGGGGTACAACCCCCTGCTCTGGATGTCCCCAAACCTCTGACTGCCAGACGCTGGGACTGGACGACAGGGGATGGATCACCTGATGATTGCCCTGTTCTGTTCATTCCCTGTGAAGCACCTGGCACCAGCCCGTCAGAGACAGGACTCTGGGCTAGATGGGCTGTTGGTCTGACCCGGTACGGCTGATTGCACGTTTTCAGGACAGGACACAGCGCATGCTGAAGGTGGCTTATATCCACTAGCTCTTTCCCTGCCCCGAAGGATGAATGGCGCCCCTGAGAATCGGGCCCAGGCATCCGTTGCCGAATGAGGGGAGACAGGAAAGAAGAACGTTGAGACCTGAACTGCGTCATGCAGGGGCTGGTGTCTCAAAGCACAGCTACTCCCCATGGCCCATCACCCTCCTCCGGGCCCAAGACAGGAGCTCCCCAGACAAGCCCTCTGTCCCTGGGGCCAAAAGGAATTTGTGCCAAGCTCAGAGACAGCACATGGCCCAGCTCTCCTGGCCCCGCCCTGGGGATTCCCTGGAGAGGGGAAATCCGGGATCTGGAGGTTCAGTCCCGACCCCCCGGGGTGAAGATGAACCTGGCGTTAGGCTGCACGCTTTCTGGATGGTGTCACTTCCCGCCCTGACAGCTCACAGCTTCCCCCAGGTCAGGTCCCGGGGTGCTGTCCATCCATTCCAGCAGTGTGATGGCATTACTCACGGAGGGTGAGCCCTGGAATCAGGGTGTCACTCATCTGAAAACCCCGTCCAGTCCCCTGGGATGCTGACTCACCGCCAGGGGTTTAGTCAGGAACCGCCAGCTCTCCCGGGGCTGATCACCCTTTGTCTCCTATCCAGCGCCAATGTCACCGGCTGCTTGGAATGGGGATGAACTGGCCAAACTCGACTGCGGGTCCAGCACCCAGATGAGCCAGTGTGTGTGTGCGCGTGCGAGGTTTCTGTGTGGGACACAGAACTAGGCGTGTGCGCGGCTGGGTTTCCCCAGCCTCATGGAGAAGCTGAGCGTGTCCCGGCTCGGTGAGAAAGCGAGGCCTGAGCCCCACCGAGGAGCGCTGGATCAGAGCAAGGCTCAGGATTTCAGTTGCTGCTGGTGGCACCGGGAGCTCCCAGCGCGGCCAGGCCTCCTGTCCTGGGTGCTGCCCATACAGAGAGCAGGAGACCGGCCCTGCCCTGAAGTATCTAAGCAGGCAAAGGCTGGTTTATGGTCCCTGTTTTAGAGGTGGGGACCTGACACCCCAAGAAACAGAGACAGGCCCAGTGCCATATAGGGGGGCTGCAGCACAGCTCCAAATGGACCCCCCCCCTTCCTGAGCCTGAGTATAGGGTCCTTAGCGACATGACCACGCAGCCCCTTGCTGGCGACCAGCAGGATTTCACAATAGCCATGGCCAGGGGCACGGGGACCGGGGGGAAAGCTCCGAAGCCTGACTGGGTGGATCACGGGGCCCGATTCTCCGTGGCCCTTCATGCAGTGCTGGCCCTTCCCCCCGTGCCGCGCAGGAGCGAGCGAGAGGAGCGTTCGGATCCGGGGGCATTTCGCATCCATGCGGCGCCAGCTCCCATCAGTCACTCTTGGCTTCACTGCAGTGACGCGGATCGACCCCAACGGCGGATCCCACCCAGGGCAGTGGTGGAACCGGCCCCCGTCTCTTGCCACCAGCGTGGCGCCCCCTGCAGGCTGCCGTGGGCTGAGTTGCAAGGTGCCAGGGAACCTTTCCCCAGCGCCAGGCATGGGTGGGTGGGAAGGTGCGAGCTCTTGGGTGTGTGTAGCAGGGCAAGGAGGGACTGGTTGCTCCATTTCTTGATGACAAATGCTGGAAAATTTCCTGTGGTTGGAGTCTGGGTTGATTTGAGGCCGCGCCCCTCCCCCCGTTGGCCCAGGTTGTGGTTCTCTGCTGGGGCCCAGCAAATAGCCCCCCCACTAACATACCCCAGCCGCCCCCGTGGGCTGTGCCGCCCCTGCTGATCTCAGACTGACCGGCAGCTCCCCAACCGCCTCCCTTCGCCGCCCACCCGCCGTGAGCTATGCCCCCTCCCACGCCGCCTCCTCCCAAGGGCTGGATTCCGCTCCAAATGACTTAATCAGGAGGATTCCCGCTTTACCCTGGGGTAACTGGCATCACAACCCAGCCCGGGGCACTGCCTTCAAATGGGACGTGTTCCACGGGGTGGGGGCGGCAGCCCAGGATCTCTGCAGGGCTGAATCCCCC
>NC_048313.1:10518796-10521296 GCF_013100865.1 Trachemys scripta elegans
TTCATAGATTCTAGGACTGGAAGGGACCTCGAGAGGTCATCGAGTCCAGTCCTAGAATCTATGAATCTATGAATCTCCACACGATCAGCAAACAGCCTAGCGCCTGGTTTTGCCAACCTGTTTTCAGGTGCAGCCTCCTGGCCTTTCCCCTCTGGCGGGGCCCTGGGGGATTCGGAGGCCCCAGGAAGCAGTGAATATTTACTAGTGGCCAGGGACTCCACCCCCTCTAACTAAGGGAGTTGGCTGCCGGGTGGGGCGAGGCCTCTGGTCAGGGCAGTCTGGAGAAGTTCAAACAGGATGGACTAGCCGGAGAACCGGCCCCGCATTCCCGTCTGGCGCCACAGACAGCAGCTCCCTCGGGTCGAGGTCTAGCCGCCGGTAACCCGCTCCCCAGGGTGGAGAGCTCCAAGGCACTGCCCACCTCCACTGAATGTGAGGTTCACCCGCGCGGGGCACAGATGACCCCCAGAGACTCGTCTCAGGCCTTCCTCACAGATGACCCCACCCGAGGCGCTCAGTCCTTTAGCTCACATTGTAGTGGCTCGTGCTTGTAGCTGGGCAAAAATTTTGTGCAAAATCACTGAAAAATGCAGATTCGGGGCGACCGCCACAATGGGTGAATTTGGGTCAATTTTGGCAAATTCTTTTGGATGAAAAGAAATAATAACTGGAACCATGGAAACGGTTTGACTTTTCCTTCGGATGTTTCATTCCGGACATTTTGTCCCAGAATTTCCCTCCGTTTTATTTAAGACAAATGTTGAAAATGCAAAGGCGACGTTTCATCTTAGGTCAGATGGGACGTGTCCGTCGACAGTTGTCCGTTTTGGGCTGACGCGAGAAAGTTTCCCCCGGATTTTTCCGACCTGCACCCACACGGAGCCCGAGCCGCACGTGCTGTGTCCGGCTTTCGCTCTGCGGCACTGGACTTCGAGCCCCGGAGCCCACAAAGAGGATGGTCGTGTGGGGCCAGGCCTGGGCTCATGCAGGGAGGAGCAGTCCCTGTCCTCCAGAAATAGCTCCCAGTGAGGGCCTAACCCTGGGATCTGTCACTCTCTGAGGCGGCAACGCCAGGGCTTAATTTGTAATGAAAGAGGGGCTGGGCCTCAAACAATATTTTACATTCATCACTGATGCAGCCAGCCCAGCGGTGCCGGGCTCTGAGCTGCCAGGCCCGGAGGTGCCGGGCTCTGAACTGCCAGGCCCAGAGGTGCCGGGCTCTGAACTGCCAGGCCCAGCGGTTCCGGGCTCTGAACCGCTAGGCCCAGAGGTGCCGGGGCTATGAACTGCCAGGCCCAGCAGTGCCAGGCACTGAACTGCCAGGCCCAGCGGTGCCGGGCTCTGAACCGCCAGGCCCAGAGATGCCGGGCTCTGAACTGCCAGGCCCAGCAGTGCCAGGGCTACGAACTGCCAGGCCCAGAGGTGCCGGGCTCTGAACTGCCAGGCCCAGAGATTACGGGGCTCTGAACTGCGAGCCTAGAGGTGCCGGGGCTCTGAACTGCCAGGCCCAGAGGTGCCAGGGCTCTGAACTGCCAGGCCCAGAGGTGCCGGGCTCTGAACTGCCAGGCCCAGCGGTGCCGGGGCTCTGAACTGCCAGGCCCGGAGGTGCCGGGCTCTGAACTGCCAGGCCCGGAGGTGCCGGGCTCTGAACTGCCAGGCCCAGCGGTGCCGGGCTCTGAACTGCCAGGCCTGGAGGTACCAGGACTCAGCCTTGGCACATATTAAACACTGGGCAACGCCCTCCCAGTCTAGTGCCCAGCCAGGCTCTTCTCTACCGTTCTCCCTGGCGTGGCTCACTGTGGCTCATCTTCTTGCTGGGTGTCGGGCACCAGCCAGGCTGCCAGTTTTGAATTTCAGGGTTTAGTGATTTTCCCCTCCAAGCACTTGGAGGCCAACGAGAGGAACACTATTGTTCAATCAGACCNGGCTCTGAACTGCCAGGCCCAGCGGTGCCTGGCTCTGAACTGCCAGGCCCAGCGGTGCCAGGGCTACGAACTGCCAGGCCCGGAGGTACCAGGACTCAGCCTTAGCACATATTAAACACTGGGCAACGCCCTCCCAGTCTAGTGCCCAGCCAGGCTCTTCTCTACCGTTCTCCCTGGCGTGGCTCACTGTGGCTCATCTTCTTGCTGGGTGTCGGGCACCAGCCAGGCTGCCAGTTTTGAATTTCAGGGTTTAGTGATTTTCCGCTCCAAGCACTTGGAGGCCAACGAGAGGAACACTATTGTTCAATCAGACCAGCCCTTTGGCCGTTTCCCACCAGGGCTCCCTTTGCCGCCGGGAACAGGGTGTGGAACGGGGCAAAGGCCCACGTTAGGGAGAGCGCGTTCTTCCTGAGCTGGAAGGGAATGCGTTCAAGCCAACGCTCCTCAGAAATAACTGACCAACAACGGGAAACGCTTGGGTAATTTGAACCCCCAAATTAACTCAGGCTAATGCATTTTTCAAAGCCTAATATTAACAGCGATGTCACAGAGTCCGAAAACAGTTCAGTCCAAAC
>NC_048313.1:10528753-10555494 GCF_013100865.1 Trachemys scripta elegans
CTATCTATCTATCTATCTATCCCCATCCACCCCATCTATCTATCTATCCCCATACAAACCCCTCTCTTTATCCCCCTTGCTGTCTGTCTAATTGATACCATGGTACCAGAGTGACCCCACCTAACCCAGAGCCCAGAAGCCGCCTGGCACCGGTCCTGCTGCTCTAACCACGGGACGTTTTGCCCCTGCTGTTAGCCTGCAAGTGCCTCCCCCTGCCCCCTGGCTCCTGCACTCTGCCCCCATCGGCCCTTGGCACGGAGCAGAGGAAGTGGCTGGTCTGATCTCCTGGGCTCCGTCCCTCCCCGGCCTTGCTCCACTGCAGCCGCTGGCCCCTTGGCGCCAGGCACTGACCATCTCTCCCCCTGCCCTCCCTCGCAGGACGTGGGCTCCCTGGATGAGAAGATGAGCAGCCTGGATGTGAACAACGACGAGGAGCTGAAGTTCAGCGAGTACTGGCGGCTGATCGGGGAGCTGGCCAAGGACATCAAGAGGGAGAAAGTGGGGAAGAAGAAGTGACCGGGGGCAGGGAGGGCTGGAGGGGCTTCCTGGGGCCGACCTGCTCACTCCAGCCATGAATAAAGCGTTCCCTCCGAGGCTGAGCATGGCTCCGTTTCTTAGGGCGAAGGAGGGTGTCCTGCTCCAGGCGGCCGTGATTCCCTGGCCCAGTCACCTCCTGGCTCTGCGCAAGGCCCCTGCCTTGCACAACCTGAGCTCAGCGGCCGAAGGGGCCCGGAGGCGATAGGAGGCAGGGTCTCTGGGGGTGTGCGGGGGGGGGCTGCCCTGGCCAGGCCTCTCCCACCAGGTCGTAGGGGTCGTTGAGTTGCTGCAGAGATCCCCGGTACCCCCCTGAAATCCCCGCCAGCAATCTTGCGCCCCGCCCCAGGCCCTGGCCACATTCTCCAAGGGACCTTTACTCAGCCATGGGTGCCGCTGTCTGGGGCTGAGACCCCCGACGGTGCTCAGTGTTAGCCTGGTTAATTCACCCAGCCTCTAGCCCCCATGTGAGGAGCCTTAGCCCTGTCCTGTCCACAGATGGCGAAGCGACTTGCACGAGGTCACACAGCAAACTGGTGGCAGATCAGTCCTGATTCCCAGCCCCCCCTGCTCTAGCCACTAGACCCCACTCCCTGCCCAGAGCTAGGAATGGAACCCAGGAGTCCTGACTCCCAGCCCCCCTGCTCTAGCCACTAGACCTGGCCCCTCAGACATACAGAGAAGGCCCGGGGAGGCAGTGCCTAGCAGGGGACGGGCTAAGCAGAGGGATGGGGCCTTTGGGGAGCAGAGGAAAGTCATGAACATGTTCCTTTTGTCTGTTCTGCACTGCTGTCCCGGGCGTCTCCCCAGCGAGCCCTTTTCACCCTGGGCAGACAGGGACACCGGGGCCCCTCGGAGCGGCCTGCTGGGGCGGCCGTTGTGCTGAGAAGAGAGATCATCCCAGAGGAACCTGCAGCACCACAGGCCAGGAACCAGTTTCCACCCTGCTAATTCTACGACGCGCCGTGCTGAACCCCTGGGGCCTCCCCTCGCACGCTCCCTATGGCCACCACCTGAGAGGCAGCCAGTCACACAGGGACCCCTCGCCCTCTGCTAAGATGCAGCCGTTTCTGGGGTGGAGGCAGCAGCTGATTACCAGCCCCTCAGAACGCACCATGCCAGAGCAGCTTAGGACAGGACAGCCCTGGGAAAGTATCTGGAGTTTTAGCTTGGCTGTAGTCACCTACCCTGGTATTTAGCTAGGCCACGGGGGCTAACACCCTGGCTCCTGTGGACAGCGGTGGGGGCTATTCAGTGAACACAAGTGGCTCTGAGTTTGAGGTTTCCCCTGGAAGGCATTGCCTCTGAGAGCCGTGTGCCTCCTAGCCCCGGGCTGGGGCCTCAGGGCCAGCACCGACCACCCCTGCTGGCCATTCCTGGCCTGGCCCCCACGGTCCCCAGTACACATCCTGAGCTGACCCCACCCACCCAGCCCAGGAAAGCTGACGAAATCCCAGCTCCAGGTGCTCCGGCTGCACGCCAGGAACACGCCTTCTGCCAGCCTGTGCTAGCTCACTGCCGGGGCGCTGGGCTCGAAACCGGCCAGGGCCCATCTGCCAGGCCCCGCCGGGGGGTTCCCCTTTGTGTCTCTGGGGTGGGGGGGTGGGGGAAAGGTGAGCTGCCCCCACAAGCTGGCGCTTCCTGTGTCCCTGTCCTGTTTGTGCTGGGTGGTGACTAGGCCTGGGAACGGCAAACCTGGCCGCGGAGTGGGAGGGGCCCCGGCCCCACGCTGGCCCCGTGCCAGGCTATGAAATGAGACACCTTGCACCACAGCTAGAACTTGCAGGTAACTTGGTGAGGTGTCTCCCACTCACACCTCTCGGCGTATAAAACCCTGGCGGGGGACCAGCCCGCCCCGTCCCAGAAGAGCCGTTGGAGCAGGTAAGTGGCTTCTTCCTTTCCCAGTCCCTTCCCGACTCTGGCTGGGGGATCACACCTGCTGGGTGTCCCCCCCCCCCCTCCCCCCCCCCCCATGTTCCCCTCTGGCTTCGCCCCAACCTGTTGCTAGGGGAGAGGCACGGGACATGTTTCAGCAGCTCCCTGCGAGGCCAGAATGCCGTTCCTGGCTGTGCACTTCCAACCTGCCCTGCAATCGAAAACGCCAGCTTCGGAGGGAAAATCTGGGGGAGCGCCGAACTAACCAGGGCTTTCCCCCTTCTCTCTCCCCCACCAGCAAAGCCCCAGCACCTGATGTGAAGCCAGCTCCTGGGAGTTCACCCAACGCCTTGACTCAGCTCGGCTCATAGGAGGAGCCCGTGTCCCCCCCCCCGCACCGCTCCCAGCAGCATCCCACGGGAAAGCCAAGCCGGAGAGGGAGCTGAGGAACCGGAGCGCCGGAGAGAAGCAGCATGGGCCAGTGCCACTGTCACANCCCTGCCCCCCCCCCCATGTTCCCCTCTGGCTTCGCCCCAACCTGTTGCTAGGGGAGAGGCACGGGACATGTTTCAGCAGCTCCCTGCGAGGCCAGAATGCCGTTCCTGGCTGTGCACTTCCAACCTGCCCTGCAATCGAAAACGCCAGCTTCGGAGGGAAAATCTGGGGGAGCGCCGAACTAACCAGGGCTTTCCCCCTTCTCTCTCCCCCACCA
Source organism: Trachemys scripta elegans (assembly GCF_013100865.1). NCBI lineage: Eukaryota > Metazoa > Chordata > Testudines > Emydidae > Trachemys > Trachemys scripta. The sequence goes on from NC_048313.1 coordinate 10,531,875, forward strand.
GCAAAGCCCCAGCACCTGATGTGAAGCCAGCTCCTGGGAGTTCACCCAACGCCTTGACTCAGCTCGGCTCATAGGAGGAGCCCGTGTCCCCCCCCCGCACCGCTCCCAGCAGCATCCCACGGGAAAGCCAAGCCGGAGAGGGAGCTGAGGAACCGGAGCGCCGGAGAGAAGCAGCATGGGCCAGTGCCACTGTCACAAGAAGCGCAAGGTCAATGAAAGCGCCATTAGCTCCGTAGTATGCCCTGTGTCACCCCGCTTCCCACCGGGAGAATTCGTGGGACCCCTCTGGCTGCGCAGGGCGCTTTTCTTGAGGATCTATCTGAAGGGACCTGGCGTCTCACCTGCACTTGGGACCAGCAGCGCTCTGGGAACCGTCCTGCCCTGGTCAGGGAGATGGGACGTCTGGGGTCTTCCCCATCCCTAGCTCCTGTGACTTCAGGATGAAAAAAGGAACTCCCCTGATCCAAACTCCATTGAAACCAATGGAGAGCCCCCGCCCCAGACTCCGGTGGGCTTTGCATCAGCTGTTCTGAGGGTGTGGCCTCAAGTATCTTCGGCATCTAGATCCCTGTTTCAAGCCGAGCCGCTGTTTTCTCGCGAGTCCCACGCAGAGCGGGGCTCCAAGGCTGCCCTGGCCAGTTGAAAGCCCGGCAAATCAGGGAGGCATTTCCCAGCTAAGGTCACATTGTTCTGGGTTGGTTTAAAAGTTGTTTCAGCAACTGTTAAACTCACCAAAGGAACGAAGGAAACAACCTTGAAAGTCTCCTGCTTTGCTCTGCGTTCCAGTGGGAGGGTCATTCCCAGAGTGCTGAGGCCCGGAGTCACGCTGATATACACCAGCTGAGGGTCTGAGCTCCTGCTAGGAAGGGTCAGGTCCCTGGAGGAGACCCGCTCAAAGCTAGTCTGCAGGTCTGTTCTTTTGAATAGCTGGTAGTTACTGGCTTAGCGGTGCGTAAAGGGGAGAACCCCTGTGCTGGGGCAAACTCCTGCAGCTCTTCCCTTGACATGCAGCTTTGGGGAATTCATGAAAGCGGCAGAAAAAATTCTGGACAGACCTCCTGAGGGATGCAAATCTGGTCATCTGTAACTGCCCCCTCCCCTACCCCAGCCTCCATGGGGGAAGAGAAGCCAGGCATCTACTGTGCCATGCTCTGTCTGGTAGATAGTAGGTGCCCTACTCATGGGTGAGGCTAAATCCCATTTCAGATGGGCACCAACATCCCTATGGGACTGACCCATCTGCTACTTGTTCAGCGAGCCAGAAGGACCCGGTCTCAATTCTGGGTGCAACCCTTGGCAGGAGACCAATGGAACCGCGTCTGCTTAGGCGGGAGCTAGGATAACGTACCAAGGGCTCGTGATCTCCAGGCTTCAGGGCAAAGCTGATGAGCAGCTGGTGGGCAGGAGGGAATTTCCCCTCCTGGCAGAGTCCTGAAGCAGCTAGGCGAAGTCTTGAGCGCTAGCCACGGCTGGAGACGACAGGCTGGCCTAGGTCTCTCATTTGGGTCTGGCAGGAGGTAGGACCGTTCTCAGCTGGTGTCAATTAACTCCACTGACTAGGGGGGCCCTGGTTCTGGTGAGACGTGGAGGAGGGGGTGTCAGAGAAGATGGATCATTGGTTGTGATGCAGCAGGCTGGGGAGATGCCAGGAAGAGGCCGAGCCAGCCCCAGATCGCTCAGCCAGGCTGATGTGGGATCTGGGCACCCTTTGATCTTCCCCGGGATCTCAGCGAGTGAGGGTGGGATGTTCTCCCTTGGTCTCAAGCTGCTCCTTGTGTCACAGCTGGGCCTCCTTGCCCCCACCCCCGCTAAACGTCTCCCTCTCCTGCCCGTGGGCTCTAGGACAGCCAGGAGCTCACCGACGTGGAGAGGGCGATCGAGATCGTGATCAACAACTTCCAGCGCTACGCGGTGAAGGGGCGGAAGGAGTGCCTGACCCCCAACGAGCTCAGGGAGCTGGTGGTGCAGCAGCTGCCTCACCTGTCACAGGTAAGGGGAGCCCTCGGCACCGCCCCCAGCCCCCCAGCAGGGCTGGGAGATTGTCGGTCCTGAAACAGGGCCATGGTGGAGAACACCAGGGGTGAAATCCCTCAGGGAGGGGGGATCATGCGTGGTGGAGTGGGGGTGATGCAGCAGGGTGGGGGACATGGCCGCCCACTAAACTGACCCTGACCCCACTGCCCCCCAAGATCCCAATGCAACATTTCCTCCCCACTGCACCCGCCAACCTGAGCAACAGCGTCCTCAATACCGCCCCAGTTCCACCAACACCCCTACCATACTGCGCCCCCGTCTCTTCCAGCAGACCCACCCTAACAACATCCTCCCTCACTGCACCCCCACTTCCCACCCACCGTCCCATCTGGGTGGGTGGCTCCCTGCTCCCCCCCCACCCAGGATCTCCGCTGGTTTCTGATGGCTTGCTCCACTCTCCTTCACAGCATGTCTGCTCGCTGGATGAGAAGATCGAGTGCCTTGGGGACCCCGACGAGGCCAAACTGGAGTTCGGCGAGTACTGGGCCATCATCGGGGAGGCAGCCAAAGGCTGCCGGGTGAAGAAGTAACAGGCCTCAGGGGAGACACGGACCGTGAGGCCTCAGACCATCTGCATGGAGAGCGAGCGAGCGAGACTGTCGGCCATGATGTGCTGTGTTGAAAATGCAGTGTTAATTCTTCTGGGGCACGTCTCCTCTCTCCTTCCCCCAGCTCTGGAACCTCTTCATTCTGGGCTCTCTCTCCCTTCCTCCAAGTCTAGAACCTTTCCATTCCTGCTCTAGAAACCTCCCCCTTCTGCTCACCTGCTCTAGAACCTTTTCATTCTCCCTTATTCTGGAACCTATACATGCTGGGGAGGAGGGGGGTGTTGTCCCTCCAGCTCTGGAACCTTAAATTCATGGACATCAATCCCTTTAGCGTAGAAACTTTAAGCCCTAGATTTGAATCTTGACAGTTTTGGAACCTTAAAATGTGTCATTTTCTAGCTCTCTTGCTCTAGAACCTTTACATTCGGGGGGGTTCCCCAGCTCCGGAACCTTAAAACACAGGGGTTTTAGCTACTTTACTCTGGAAACTTTAGATTCTCTGGTTCCATCTGCCCAGCCCTGGAACCTTCCCCTCCTCCTCTCCCTGGTTCCAGGCTCTCTCCTTGGATCACTGCCCCGAGCACTTGCTGTCACCAGTTTGGGGTTCAGAGCTGGGCCTCAGACCCTCCAGTCCTACAGATCGCTGTCCATCTCCCGGGCGGGGTGTTTGGGAAGCGGCTGACAGCCCTGGGGCAGCTCACCATGTTGGGTGGAACCTATGGGGAGAGGGGGCTGGAAAGAGAGGGGAGGGAGCCAGGAGCTGGGGTTAGGTGTGGGGCCAGGGCTCTAGGTGGGTGGGAGGCAGGGACGAGTGGAGGGCAGCTCAGCGTGCGGTCTGGGATCTTTGGTTGGTCTATGGAGTGTGGGGCTCGGCTCCATGCGGAGGGGGCTACCCCCGCTCTTTAGATTGACAATGTGGTCCCAGTGCCACATGCAGGATTGGGGGGTGGGGGCCCCCCAGGATGGGAGCCCCCTCTGCAGCATGACCCACTGCCCTCTGCAGGGTGTCGAGCATGCAACACCCCCAAGCGCCCCCACACCCCAACAGCTGGACACTCAGAATTGTAAGCGGGGGCAGGGGGGCACTGCGCACCCCGACGTCCCTGCTCTCTATGGAGCCCCGACATGCTTGACACCAACTCTGACCCCAGACCCCACCGAGGCGCATCCTGGGGGGAGGGGGTTGAACTTTCCACTGGACGGAAGCAGAGGCCAGTGGTTATAGCAGGGAGTGGCTGGGAACCAGGACTCCTGGGTTCTAGTCCTGCTCTGGCAGTGCAGGGTAGTGGTTAGAGCAGGGGACCTGCGGTTAGCCAGGACTTCTGGGTGCTCTTCCGGATTCTGCCATTGGCCTTGCCAGTCCCTTCCCTCCTTCGCGCCTCGGTTTATAACCCATCCCTAAAATGGGTCCCTCCCGGGGGAGGCGACTGTCAGGCTCCAGACATGGGGCACAGTATTATTGGTATTAAGAGTTCCTCCCTGAGCTGGGACTGGGGAGAAAACACCTCTCCCTCCTGCCGCCCCCGCCAGTCTGGAGGGGGCTCTGCGCTGGGTCGGCAGCCGCTTGTGTCGCTTGCTAAAAGGTTTTTGTATAAATCAATAAAAGAAACAACTGGAAAAAAAATGGCCAAGGCCCCGGTCTCCGGTCTGTGTTGGCGTGTGAACCTGCGAGCGGGATGCATAGAGCCCAGCCCACCGTGGGAACCCTGGTGCGGGGGAAGAGCCCGGGAGGGGCCCGGCGGGGTAACCCCGGCCTCAGCCAGGAAACAAAACCCAAGCTGCGGGTCAGCTCACTGGCTCCATGGCGGGCCAAACTGGGAGGGGATCCCGCGGCCTGAGCTGGCGGGGGGGTCTGGGCCTGAGCTGGGGGTGGGGTGGGGTCTGGGGCTCGAGCTGGGATGAGGGGGTCTGGGTCTGAGCTGGGGTGGGGGCTGAGCTAGGATGGGGGGAGGGGCTGGGCATGAGCTGGGATGGGGGGGTGGGGTCTGGGACTCGAGCTGGGATTGGGGGTCTGGGCCTGAGCTGGCGGGGGGGGGTGGGGGAGGCGAGGGGGGGGGGGGGGGATCTGGGCTCAAGCCGGGACGGGCGACCCTGGGGCCTGGCTCCCATCTTCCGAACCAAGTCCAGGGCCCCGAGTTCCAAGCTGGGGGCGAGCGAGGTTCGGGCCCCGGGGGGCCGCATTCTGAGGTGGGGCCGGGAGCCGAGTTTCTGGTGAAGCCCAGTCCCGGGTGGCGGCCATTGGAGGGGGGAGCCACATAACGCCTGGCGCTTTGTATGGAGCCCGGCGGAGGGGCCCATTCCTGCCATGTCTCAGGTTCATTCACGCCCCGGGTGGAATTCAGGGGCCGCGACCCTCCCCACACGGGGCCCAGACCCAACAAGGTGCCTGGTGCCTGCCACCTGAGAGCTCTGAGCTCTGCCCAGCTCCCCTGAGGCAACCGGGGGGCGGTGGGGGGAGCACTGAACAGAATAAACAGTCTGCACCGAGCCCCCGTTGGGTCAACTGGGACCTGGCTGGGAACGGTGAGAGGCTGAGCTCTGTGGCCAGCCACAGCTCCCACCCCCTCGCTGGTGTTTGCGGGAGCAGGAGGAATCCAGGATGGGCAGTGTCACTCCGCCTGCGGCTGGGCGGGGAACATCCCCGTCCCCTTGGCTGTCTGCTTTGAGATCTCACCCAGACACCCTCCTTCGCCCTCTGAACCGAACCTTGGGCTGCGCTCACCCTTCCCTGGTGGTCCCGTGTAAACCCTTCGATCGCACGATTGACTGATGGGTGTTGTCGCAGATCAGACTTGGGGGGCTGGACACCCGAGGGGGGAGTCGAGTGTGTAGGATGAGTCACTATATTCACACTATTTGCCAAGGCCAATACACCAGAAAGCCGTCCCAGTGGAGAGGCAACTCCCTTGGGCCCTGCCTGGAGCACATGGGAGGGCCCAAGGGGGTTGGGGAAAGGTTGGCAGGTCACACCTGTCTCGGGTGCTCCTGCAGCATGTGAATGGGTGTAGTGACCCAGTTCACCTGGAACAGGTTGTGTGTGACTGTTCTCTCGCCGGGGGGCCCGTTTCACAATGCGAACGAATATTTATTGTTGCTACCATGACAATAAATCAATGGAAATTAAAACGGAAGGGTGTGGGGGATCTTTAATTACATAGACAGGCGACGTGTCTCATAGACTCGAAGGGTCACAAGGGACCATCATGAACATCTGGTTTGACTTCCTGCACGTTGCAGGCCACAGAATCTCACCCAGCCACTCCTGTAATAGACCCAGAACCTCTGGCTCAGTTACTGAAGTCCTCAACTCATGATTTAAAGGCTTCATGCTACAGAGAATCCTCCATTTACACTAGTGCCAAGTGGTTAGAGAAGGAGGAGGGGGAAGTGGGGGCCCGGACGCCTGGGTTCTATTCCCAACTCTGGGAGGGGAGGGTGGTGTAATGGATAGAGCAGGGGACCAGCAGCCAGAGCTCCCGGATTCTATTCCTGGGTCAGCCACTTCTCCAGGACCGGTGCCAGCGATAGTCACCTGCCTCGGGAGCGGTCAGTGAGGAACATTTGGAAAGTCTTTGGAGACCCTGGGATGAAAGATGAGGGCTGGCCCCCGTCACGTGCCAGCGAGTCAGCTGTGGGTCTCCACTCCCGCCGTATTTGGACACTTCGGTGTGTTGAGCGTTAATGGGAATGGCTGTGTGCCTTGTGTTGGTGTGCGGCTCTTGTTGTGCCTTTCCACGGCCCCGGCTCCCAACATGAGGAGAACGTTTGTCATTCTACACGCACCATCCTCTTGAGAAACGCAGAATCGGTGTTTGTACAGCACCTCGCACAACGGGGTGCTGGTCTCTGACCAGGGCTGCTACGGTCAGACAAATAATAACAACAAAGCCACTTCCCAAGAAGCACCTGCCCTTTGCTTCACCTACAGCCTCACCAAGAGCTCTCAGGAAATTGCCCGTAACCTGTCGTGGGTCACTGAGGCCACTGATGGCAAGGGCCTCTTAATTCTTCTTACTCTTTGTACTGCAGTAGCTTTTCCAAGAGGCGACAACTGGGGATCGGGGCCCCGTGGGGGTAGGCGCGATCTGAGCACCAGTGGAACCCCTGCCCCTAAGAGCTGGGTACCGAGCATCTGCAGCTCCCCTCGACTTCAGCTGGAGTGGTGGGGGTGTCACGGAGTGTGGGGGAGTCAGGGCCCGCACCCCCCACTTCCTGCGATTCACCGGGACTCTCAGCCAGCCAGTAACACAGCAGGTTTGTTAGCCGACAGGGACACAGTCCCAAGCAGGGCTTGTAGGTACAACCAGGACCCCTCAGCCAGGTCCCTCTGGGGGGCAAGGAGCTTAGACCCCAGACTTGGGGGTTCCCTGCCTCTTCCCAGCCAGCCCAAAACTGAAACCAAAAACCCCTCCAGCCGCTCTCTCCCTCCTTCTCTCCCCCTCTCTCTTTGTCCAGTTTCCCGGGCAAAGGTGTCGACTCGCCCCACCCCCTTCCCGGCTCAGGTTACAGGCTCAGGTACCGTCCCTCACCTACAGTCACCCCCTGCTCTCCCATCCCCCATGCAGACAGTCCCAGGTCAATCCACCCCGCTCCCTACTGCGTCACAGGGGGGGCCTGAAAAACCTGTCCCTTAGGGGTCAGCTCATAGTTGAGGTTGGGGTCCCAGGCCCAGATGCATCAGAGCCCCAGGGCTGAGAACATTGGATGCTGAGCACTTGACCATCTAGCCCCGAGCTCTTCAAACACCTGGCCCTTGGTGGCTCGATTTGGGTGCCCCAAGAACCCAGCTGGGCAAACTGCTCCATGCAGGCAGACCCCCGGCGCCTCACTGACTTCACTTCACGTCAGCGGCCACTGAGGAGAATCCAGGGCTGGCGTTGACCCTTCCAGCTGATGCGAGTGGATTGGGTCAGCAGGGAGAAAAGTTCTCTCAATGGACAACCAGCTGGCTGGGAATGTTATTGCACATGCAGCTAACTCTGAGCACACCCACCCCGGGCTGGCTGCAGTTATGATGACACTGCCAAGGACAGAGGGGTAATGACACCTCATGATTCAGGGTGTGAACTGCTTGCCTGGAGGGATCAGGACAGGACTTCCGCCCTTCTGTGGAATATTGCATGAATGGGACGGCACAGTCAGAGGACGATGAGCTTTTGTTCCTTTAAAACTTATGTCACACACACACAAATTGGGCAAGATGTTGCGCTAACAAAATCTGTTTTTTCCCCAGGCTAAAAGCCCGCTATTTTTACCCAAGTGGCCCAGTTTGTGCCCACAAATTCACCCATCTAACCTCTGCGTCTCGTCTCTGGCGTTTCTAAAGCAGACGCGCAAAGGGACACAACTTGCTAAATGCAGTTAATTACAGAGACAAGCCCGTGAGTGCAGATGCGGCCAAGCGGCACTCAAATGCACCCAGAGTCTTTGATTTGTAAACTGCCTAATGGCCAGCCCTGAAAAGGCCCATAATCATGGCTTGTCTGGCTTAGCCGGTCCGGGGGGGAGCAGAGCTTCAACTGGGGCTGGTTCGAATCCAGAGGTTGCGAATTGAGTGGGTGAATTTGACGTGCGACGTGCCTGAGTTGGATGGCGTTGCCTCAAGTTTACACTGGTGTAACTGGGCTGAGAATCTGGCCCTAGCTCTGCTGAAGTCAGTGAGGTTTGATTCACCCCCCTGTTACTGGGATCGGAAGCTGACCCCCCTTCCTAACTATGGGATTTCCTCGCTTTCCTCTGGAGCGCCAAGCACCGGTCACGGCCAGGGCCCAGGGTAGCCGGGCAACGGGCAGTCCTAGGGAACTGGTTCTTGCTTCCTGCATTGAGGTGAACAGAAATTTGCCGTTGACTTAACAGCCTTGTCTTCTCTTCCGCAGTCACTGATGCCCTGTGGGGCTGTTTGCTCCAGTGGGCTATGTCTGCCTTGCCATCAGATCAGTGCAACTCCCACCCAGACACAGCTGCATGGGTTGCATCCGTCCATCTCCCGCTGATGGGAGAAATGCGTCTGGCCACTTAGTTCCCACAAGGAAAGCGACACTGGTGCAATCTCTGTGTTCCGGGCCTCACGTGAACGATACTGTGCATCACCCGTGGGAAGGCGCTTGCTTTGCTCAGGCGGTCAGGCCAGTGTTTTGCAATCCCTGAAGCCGTTTCCGAGGCGAGCCCCGAAGCCAGGCGGAAACACCCCAGGAATGTCAGCCTCTGCCAAGTGGGGCTGTGTCTCTTTAAAAGCCAAGACGAGGTCTCGCGATATGAACGCAGAATAGAGCAGGCGTGGGAGGCACATTCTTCAGCCTGCCTACTCTGCAAATCCGGGAGCGGGCAGAAGGGGAGAGCCAGACCCACGGTGAGCTCCGCTCTTGGCAGACGGCTCCTGCACGAGGAAGAGCAGATGACAGCCAAGTCAGGTAAGCAGGCCGAGCGAGCCGGGAAAAGGAATGCTCTTGCCCTGTTTCCTGATTAAAGGCCTCGCAGCGAATCGTCCTGTTGACAGCAGCAGGACGTGCCAGCGCAGGGCTCGACGGGCACGTCTGCACGGCCTGACTCGGCCGCCTCGGGCTAGCGGGACTCGGGCTCGAGCTCCGAGTTGGACCAGCGCTTTGGAGTCTCTGCGGCCGAGGGGAGGGTGGGCTTTGGGGGCCGAGTGCCAGCCTGAGCCACCAGTTCAGAGCCCCACACGCACAGCTGGTCCTACAGCGCTAGCCCGAGGGCCACAAGTCCGATCCCTCGGCCCGGCCTGGGCTGCGGATGGACCTGCTTGTTAAGCTGGTGCCGGGAGCCGGCCCTGGATCGAGAGATGGGTGTGTCTGAGGATAGCTAGACAGGTCATTGGGAAGATGATAGATCTGGCAACAATGAGATGACAGCTGGGTAGGCGGAATCTAAAGCGAGAACTTCTCCTTATTCGCTACGGATCTTTATTATCACGAGCCAGAAATGGGCCTGCCACGGCGGGGCCTGCGTGAAATCGCACAATAATCCCGTGGCTGTAATAGCGTGTGAGAACGCGAAAGCGCTTCACCGTCCTTAGCTCCCGAGAACGGCCAGAGCCAGGGGAATTCATTGTCTTCTCACCCGGCCATGGAGGCACGAAGTGACTCGCCCCTGAAAACCAGGAGGGGCTCCGGGGGGCTCTGCAGTTCCTGGTTCCCAGCCCCACACTGGGGTGAGAGGCAGCGAGCGAGGGAGGTGAGCGCTAGGGGCCAGGGGCAGGGTGCCAGGAGCAATCGAGACCCCCCCCAGGATCACCTGGGTCTCTCTCCCTCGTTCCATTGCAGGGGCCTCGGGCGTCGGTGCACCTCAGGTCCTCCTGTTCTCCATGCTCCAGCATCAGCAACTCCTCCTCTGTGCCCTCAGCCTCATGACCTTTGGTTCTGGGGTCAGTCAGTATGACTGGGGGGTCTGGGAGTGGGACGCAGGGAGCTCGGGACCAAATCCAGACCCGTCCCTGACACCGGGGACATTTGGGGGCTGAAGTTTGTGAGTGGATGCGGCTCTGGACCGGGCTGGGTCCTGTGCACTCGCAGAGCGGACTGTGAAGGAGAGAGAGCGGGCGGAACAGAGGTGCGGTGCCAGAGGGAGGCGGGCACGGGGGGGAGAGGGCGAGACGAGGGGTGTTGGGAAACCGGCCGCCTTCCCCTGGGGAACGGCAGGTCCCGGCTTGCTTATCTGATCTGGTTCCCGCCGACGCCGCCTGCAGAATTCACACAGAAGCATGAATCTCTCCGCGTCCTGTTGGCGTCCGTTCGCCCTCGCTGCTTGCCCCGGCCCCCCGCCAGCTAACATGGCTGTCCTGCCACCAGCCGGTGCCCCCATGCCACCTCACATGGGCACAGCCGTAGGCGGGCTCAGAAACCCGGCTCGGGTCCCCTGTACTGTGCCAAGGGGCCTAGAGTCGTCAGCTCCCCCATGCCCACACCCATGTGACCGCTGAATTTCTCTGCCCAGCTGCGATGCCCACTGGGTAATAGTGGGTCTAATCCAGACTGGCGTAAGGAGGCAATTGGGCAGCACAGTGATGGAAGTGTTTGAAATGCAATAGTTAGACGGGTGGGTATCTGTAGCAGAAGCAGCTGCGTAGAGAACCCTGTGCTTGAGGACGAAACCTTTGCCCGGTGTCTGCTGTGCCCGGCCTACGGAGCTCTCAGCCAAGGAAGCAACGAGGCACGCCGGGCCGCCTGCTGGGTTGGACCGAAGAACAAGAAGCAGGAGCAGGAGGGAGAGGAGAGTCCATGGGAGGCAGGATGGGGTGGGGAGGCAGAATCCATCCCAGGAAGGGAGGAGGAGAGGGCTGCAGAAATGAGTCTGTTTCCGGGGGGAAGGGGGGCTCTGCCGGATCAGGGCTCCATGCAGCCTTAGATCCCACCTCTGCTCTGGACGCCAGCGGGCAGCCGACACCGGTGCTCTTGGTTGGGCGCGGCAGATGGTATGTCATGGCACAGAGCTGGCCGCCTTCCGGGTTCGGTGATTCCTGCCCAAGGACAGGGCTGGTTTGAAGCTAAACCGAGCCCCAAATTCTGCTGGAGCAGCTCACTTCAGTCCCCCTCCCTCCATCCCGCGAGGCCGTGCAGATTTGGGAATTACCCCAAAGCCCTGCTTCCAGCAAGAGCGCTGGTTGCTTCAGAGGTCCCAGAAGGCTCTGGTCAGACCTGGTGGTTCAGCAGAGGGCCCACCTGCCCAGCCGGCTTAATCTGGAACAGCGCATCAAACCATTGCCAGGAGGAGCCCGAGGAGTGGTGCTTCTTGCAGCTGAAGGCCCTGCGCGGTGCGGACACGTCCGCCAAGCTTTTATGAATGGGATCCTGGCGTGTAGCTTCAGATCTGGAGAGACGGAGACAGTGTCAGCCCAAACCTCAGCACGTTCCTCCTGAGAGAGACTGCCCGGATGGGCCCAAGATGAACGGAAAGCCGCCAAGCCAGCTCAGGACAGCTGGGGGGGGAGCATGGCCCGCCTTGGCTGAGGACAACTGGAGACCTCGAAGGAATGACCAGAGCTGGGGAAACAGAGAGCAAGGAGATAGGGACTCGAGAAGGACAAGCAGAAGATAAAAGATCAGGGGCCAGATGGACTGCTGGTGGAAATCGGCATATCTCCCTTGACTTCAGCCAGGGTGCTACAGATCTTTGACTTCCGTGGAAGGATGGTGATTTACACCAGTGCAGGAATTGGCCCCGGGTGTTCGGTGCCAACAGAGACGAAGACGAGATCTGAGCCCAAGCAAGGGACAGCTGCCAACAGAGAAAGAAACGAACAGGAGGCGAATAAGAACATAAGAACGGCCATACTAGGTCAGACCAATGGTCCATCTAGCCCAGTATCCTGTCTGCCAACGCCCGGTGCCCCAGAGGGAAGGAGCAGAATGGGGAATCACCAAGTGATCCATCCCCCGTCGCCCATTCCCAGCCTCTGGCAGAGGCAGCCGAATGACCAGCACTAACAGAGAGCGTCTCTGATGCAGGCTCTGGGGTGGAGCACGTGCAGGGACCCCAGAACAGGCTGTGCACTAGTGGTCTACATGGGACGCTCTCACAGGGATGTTTTCTAAAGCAGCAACATCGCCTCTGCTCCTGCAACAACGCTCCTGGGTGGGTCGGCAGCAGGGGCTGACCCCCAACCTCTCCCTGCGAAGCCCAGGGGAGCTGGGGGATCAAGCCCGTTAGCTGCGGGCAGCAGTGGGTGGGTTTCCTCTGAGGCTGTAGGAAGCCATAACGCCGTTTGCTGCCATGTGATCCTCCAAGCCCTGCCCCAGAGATACAGCCGACCTTGAGCCCAGGCCTGGGCATCTGTCCCTATGCCTCATCCTGTTGGGTGTGGGGCTGACGTCACCCGTCTTGTCTGTCACCCGTCAGGGGGTGGCCAGGTGTTGGGGGACCATGACCCCTGCAATACAGGCTTTGGCTCTGCTGTTCCGGCCCCGTCTCTTCCGGCCTCACCGGGGGCTCCCCTGGGGGCTCCGAGGGACGTAACGGGTAGGAACAGGCTGGAACTGGCACTTGGGTGCCCGGGGAAAGGCACCCTAGGAACAGAGCAAAGGGAAATGCAAGTGTCCCGGGGCGAGGCCCAGGGCCTAGGGCAGATTCCCTCCCAGAGCAGAGTGCGTCGCACGGGGCATTTGGAGCGAGACCAGGGGGGGGGGGGGGGGAATGTGCTGGCAGGGACGAAGCAATGGACTGGACGCCTTCCTGTGCCCAATTCGTCTGAGCCGGGTCCCGCTCTCGCCGAACCCAGCAAACCCACTGAAGCCAATGGAGTGACAAGGGTGAGGTGAGGGCCGGAGCGGGCCCTGGGACGCTAGGGGCAGATCCTCAGCGGGGGTCAGTCGGCAGATCTCAGCACGAGATGGCCACATGCCCCTTTGACCGGGCAGTGCGCTGCCGGAGCAGGCCAGCCCCTGGCGGGCAGGAAAGAGGAAAGGCGAACAATGGGATGCACTTCCCTTCCCGCACATCCTGTGCGCTGCCAGCCCTGCCTGTTGGCTTGAGTGTGCAGCGCACGCCCCTGGGCTCCGGGAGCTCCTGAAGAGCGGGGCAGAGCGAGCTCTCTGCCGAGGGCGCTCGTCTTCCCCGTCCGGGATTCGATTTGAGGCTGGGGTTTTGCAGGCGAAAGGACTAGCTGAGAGCCACCTGGCAGCAGCAGGTAAAGAACCGTCCGTGCTAGACTCAAGGCGCTGGTACTGCTGGGGACAGAGGCCACACTGCCTGGCCAGTGCAACCCCCCGGTGCCCCCGCCTAGCAGGGCAAAGCGAGCTTCCCCCGCCTGCATGATCTGCTCCCCCTTGGTGAGCCAGTGTCTAGAGAGGAGCTGGGTCTCCGGTGCCCTTCGGCCCCTTGCCCTGCACACACAGGGGCGGCGACGCTGGCTGCAATGGGGCCGTGCCAGGGCTGCGATTCCCCGGGCGGCTCCCTCTTCCCCCGTGCAATCAGGTTGCCTCATCCCCTGCCCTGCCTCGTGCCAGGCCACTGGGCTGGGCTGGGAGGGTTTTGGCATGAGGCATCTCCGGTGGGATACCACCCAGGGCGGTGTGGCAAGACAAGGACTGGCGGGTAATTACAGCCCATTGCATCTTCTCCTCCTTCTCCTTCTCCGCCCTCTCTGTTCCGCTGGGAACCAGCCTCATTCCTTTCAGATGAGCGCTGGGCAGCAGGTTATGCCAGCCGGGTAATGATTGTTATCGTCTGTAGCTAGGAGGAGGCAGGACCCTGGGGGAACGGAGGTGGGAGTGGCAGAAAAGGGGAGGAGCCAGACAGGTGCAGGGGTTGGGAGCTGTACGTTCACTCCAAACGGGTCAGGGTGTTGTTCTCATCACAGCCTGAGGAGGCGCTGTAGCACAGGGGAGTTCATAGATCCATTCGCAATGGTAAGGCCAGAAGGGAGCATTTGATTATCCCATGTGACCTGCATGACCCCGGCCAGAGAACCCCAGTCACGGATCCCAGCATCAAATGCTAAACCCCAAAGGGACGGTTAATAAAATCCAGCCTGAGCTCCTGCGTAAGCCAGGCCGGAGAATTCCCCGTCCTGGCAACCGGAAACATCCAAAACCCATGAGATTGGCTTAAAAATTCTGAGATTAAAATCCTCCTCCTGCCAGATTTGGGTTTTTTTCCCCTTCACTTTCCAGTGTCGGAGCCTTTAGGGCGCCCCCGGGGCACGTTGTCCCACTCTCCCGTGCAGCCCCAAGAGCTAAAACCACTGGAATTGTCACCGATCATAGACTCCTGACAATGCAGGGTTGGCCGGGCCCCCGTGAGGCCGTTACCCCGAGGCAGGACCAAGGAAACCTGGACCAGCTCTGGCAGGGGTCTGTCCAGCCTGTTCTTAAAGGCCTCCAGAGACGGGGGGTTCCACCACCTCCCTAGGTTACGTGTTCCCGACCCTGCGAGTTAGACGGTTTTTCTAGTCTCTGTCCTTCATCTCCCTTGCTGCAGATGCATCCCATTCGTTCTTGTCCTGCCGTCAGTGGACGCTGTTGATTGCCATCCTGTCTATAATGGCCCGGAACAGCTTTGCAGGCTGCTCTCAGGTTCCCCTCCGTCTGCTTTCCTCACGACTAAACGTGCCCAGGTTTTCTAACCTTGCCCCATGGTCAGGTTTTCTCAACCTCGGCTCATTTCTGCTGCTCTCCTCTGGACTCTCTCCAGTTTCTCTCCATCTTTCCTAAGGCTCGGTGCCCCAAACTGGACGCCGTGCCCAACAGGGCAGGACTATGACCTCCCGTGTCCTGCATATGACACGCCTGCTAACACCTCATCGCCTGACTCCAGGAGCTGGGACTTGAAAGAAAACATCAAATACTGGGTGACTCGTGATAAACTCGCAAGTGTTGGCCGCAGCGAATTCACCCTGGGATGCTGGCTCGTTCCCCCAGCGGCTCGCTCGGGGCCCTGTTGTCAGCCCAGCCTTGTTGCCAAGTTCCCAGGCTGGATCCGCCCCCAACTCCGTTTCTCCCTGGGTATTTCTTTGTGCTCGGCACCATGGAAATGATCCTCTGGGCCCGACGCCCGGACGTGCCCCGTCTTGTCCCTTTCCCCTTCGGCTGAGCCCCGGGCGCAGTGCTGCTCCAGGGTGAAGAGATCGACGCATGGGAACCAGATGGTTCTCCACCCGCTCCCAGGGAGACGGGGGGCTGTTGGGCTGGGATCTCTCCCCGTAAGGAGAACCAGACTCACTGGGAAAGGGGACAGGCCCCCTCTGCTCTTGCTGCCCCCTGGGTCGGGGCGTGGCTCGCACGCTAGCCCCAGCCACGGGGCTGGACGGAGATGAGGCAAGGGGACTGTACGGGGGTGAAAGGAACCCCTTTTGTCGCTCCCATTTGAGCCCTCCAGGGCCGCATCTGCTGGGTGGCACAGAGGGAGACAAGGCAGCGACTCCCATGCTGAGCTGCAGTCCCGACACCGGCGATGCCGGATTTACCGGGGTTTCACTGGGAGCAGCAGCGGGGGGCTGCACTTTCTCCTGCTGCTTGGACCCGGCTTCTCTGCTTCCCTCCCCTGCCCCATTCTCCCCTTCATACCTCCACGTGGCTCGGCACCTCCCACCCCCTGCTCCCTCTGAGCGTCTCCCATGTCCCCCGATCTCTCCCCACCAGCGCCTGCAGCAGCCTCCCCACTAACGTCCGTACAGTCCGTCCCTGCACCCCCGTCCGAAATCCCCAAGTCCATATTCCACCTGTAATGACCGGATCACACACTGGGCTTGTCCTGCTTTAAGGGGACCGGCTCCTACTGCCAGGTGTGCTTGGCACAGCTCCCCTGCTGCACAGCTTCTGGGCACACATCCCGTACTATAATGAGCCCTACAGCAGCGAGAGCCTACAGGCCGTATACAGGGCGATATTGACCAGGGATGGGCCAGGGTGAACCGAGATCAGAGTTGGCCCAGATCAGGTGAACGCTCACGGGGCCCCCTGGAAATGAGAGTCCTGCATAGAAGTGGGGTCACTGCCTGGCCTTTCCCAGCAGGTGCCCGGTGCCCGCCTGGCTGCACCGGTGCTGGGCCAACGAGCCCCCCACTGCCCGGCTCAGGCATTGGTTCCGTTACACCTGCAGGGACTAATGGGACCGAGATGTCGGGCGACCCGTCGGAGCTGGAATGGGCCCTCCACGTGCTGGTGAAGAACTACGACAAATACGCCAGCGGCTGCTGCAAGAAACCCCGGCGCATCAGCAAGAAGGATTTCCGCAAGATGCTGAGCCGGGAGCTCAACCACATGCTGACGGTGAGACGGGGGGGATGCTGGTGGGGGAATGTGAGCCCACGGGGAGCACCAACCATGCCATGGGGAACCCTAGTGTGTGAGAGTGAGCCCACGGGCAGCATCCGGCCCTGCCACGGGGAACCCTAGTGTGTGAGTGTGAACCCACGGGCAGCGCCCAGCCATGCCACGGGGAACCCTAGTGTGTGAGTGTGAACCCACGGGCAGCACCCGGCCCTGCCATGGGGAACCCTAGTGAGACCGGGGGGATGCTAGTGGGGGAATGTGAGCCCACGGGCAGCACCCGGCCCTGCCATGGGGAACCCTAGTGAGACCAGGGGGACGCTAGTGGGGGAATGTGAGCCCACTGGGAGCACCAACCATGCCACGGGGAACCCTAGTGTGTGAGAGTGAGCCACGGGCAGCACCCGGCCCTGCCACGGGGAACCCTAGTGTGTGAGTGTGAGCCCATGGGCAGCACGAGGCCCTGTCACGGGGAACCCTAGTGTGTGAGTGTGAGCCCACGGGCAGCACGAGGCCCTGTCACGGGGAACCCTAGTGTGTGAGTGTGAGCCCAACACTACCTCATGCTGTCCGCAACCAGCCTCCTTGCTGGCAGCCTGAGGAGGGACCTTGGTGACCCAGCTCCAGTGCTAAGCTCCCTGCCCCNCAAGGAAACCTCGACCAGCTCTGGCAGGGGTCTGTCCAGCCTGTTCTTAAAGACCTCCAGAGACGGGGGTTCCACCACCTCCCTAGGTTACGTGTTCCCGACCCTGCGAGTTAGACGGTTTTTCTAGTCTCTGTCCTTCATCTCCCTTGCTGCAGATGCATCCCATTCGTTCTTGTCCTGCCGTCAGTGGACGCTGTTGATTGCCATCCTGTCTATAATGGCCCGGAACAGCTTTGCAGGCTGCTCTCAGGTTCCCCTCCGTCTGCTTTCCTCACGACTAAACGTGCCCAGGTTTTCTAACCTTGCCCCATGGTCAGGTTTTCTCAACCTCGGCTCATTTCTGCTGCTCTCCTCTGGACTCTCTCCAGTTTCTCCCCATCTTTCCTAAGGCTCGGTGCCCCAAACTGGACGCCGTGCCCAACAGGGCAGGACTATGACCTCCCGTGTCCTGCATATGACACGCCTGCTAACACCTCATCTCCTGACTCCAGGAGCTGGGGCTTGAAAGAAAACATCAAATACTGGGTGACTTGCGATAAACTCACAAGTGTTGGCCGCAGCGAATTCACCCTGGGATGCTGGCTCGTTCCCCAGCGGCTCGCTCGGGGCCCTGTTGTCGGCCCAGCCTTGTTGCCAAGTTCCCAGGCTGGATCCGCCCCCAACTCCGTTTCTCCCTGGGTATTTCTTTGTGCTCGGCACCATGGAAATGATCCTCCGGGCCCGACGCCCGGACGTGCCCCGTCTTGTCCCTTTCCCCTTCGGCTGAGCCCCGGGCGCAGTGCTGCTCCAGGGTGAAGAGATCGACGCATGGGAACCAGATGGTTCTCCACCCGCTCCCAGGGAGACGGGGGGCTGTTGGGCTGGGATCTCTCCCCGTAAGGAGAACCAGACTCACTGGGAAAGGGGACAGGCCCCCTCTGCTCTTGCTGCCCCCTGGGTCGGGGCGTGGCTCGCACGCTAGCCCCAGCCACGGGGCTGGATGGAGATGAGGCAAGGGGACGGTACGGGGGTGAAAGGAACCCCTTTTGTCGCTCCCATTTGAGCCCTCCAGGGCCGCATCTGCTGGGTGGCGCAGAGGGAGACAAAGGCAGCGACTCCCATGCTGAGCTGCAGTCCCGACACCGGCGATGCCGGATTTACCGGGGTTTCACTGGGAGCAGCAGCGGGGGGGCTGCACTTTCTCCTGCTGCTTGAACCCGGCTTCTCTGCTTCCCTCTCCTGCCCCATTCTCCCCTACATACCTCCACGTGGCTCAGCACCTCCCACCCCCTGCTCCCTCTGAGCGTCTCCCATGTCCCCCGATCTCTCCCCACCAGCGCCTGCAGCAGCCTCCCCACTAACGTCCGTACAGTCCGTCCCTGCACCCCCTTCCGAAATCCCCAAGTCCATATTCCACCTGTAATGACCGGATCACACACTGGGCTTGTCCTGCTTTAAGGGGACCGGCTCCTACTGCCAGGTGTGCTTGGCACAGCTCCCCTGCTGCACAGCTTCTGGGCACACATCCCGTACTATAATGAGCCCTACAGCAGCGAGAGCCTACAGGCCGTATACAGGGCGATATTGACCAGGGATGGGCCAGGGTGAACCGAGATCAGAGTTGGCCCAGATCAGGTGAACGCTCATGGGGCCCCCCTGGAAATGAGAGCCCTGCGTTCACTGCTGCATAGAAGTGGGGTCACTGCCTGGCCTTTCCCAGCAGGGTCTCTGCCTGGCCTTTCCCAGCAGGTGCCCGGTGCCCGCCTGGCTGCACCGGTGCTGGGCCAACGAGCCCCCCACTGCCCGGCTCAGGCATTGGTTCCGTTACACCTGCAGGGACTAATGGGACCGAGATGTCGGGCGACCCGTCGGAGCTGGAATGGGCCCTCCACGTGCTGGTGAAGAACTATGACAAATACGCCAGCGGCTGCTGCAAGAAACCCCGGCGCATCAGCAAGAAGGATTTCCGCAAGATGCTGAGCCGGGAGCTCAACCACATGCTGACGGTGAGACGGGGGGGATGCTGGTGGGGGAATGTGAGCCCACGGGGAGCACCAACCATGCCATGGGGAACCCTAGTGTGTGAGAGTGAGCCCACGGGCAGCATCCGGCCCTGCCACGGGGAACCCTAGTGTGTGAGTGTGAACCCACGGGCAGCGCCCAGCCATGCCACGGGGAACCCTAGTGTGTGAGTGTGAACCCACGGGCAGCACCCGGCCCTGCCATGGGGAACCCTAGTGAGACCGGGGGGATGCTAGTGGGGGAATGTGAGCCCACGGGCAGCACCCGGCCCTGCCATGGGGAACCCTAGTGAGACCGGGGGGACGCTAGTGGGGGAATGTGAGCCCACTGGGAGCACCAACCATGCCACGGGGAACCCTAGTGTGTGAGAGTGAGCCACGGGCAGCACCCGGCCCTGCCACGGGGAACCCTAGTGTGTGAGTGTGAGCCCATGGGCAGCACGAGGCCCTGTCACGGGGAACCCTAGTGTGTGAGTGTGAGCCCACGGGCAGCACGAGGCCCTGTCACGGGGAACCCTAGTGTGTGAGTGTGAGCCCAACACTACCTCATGCTGTCCGCAACCAGCCTCCTTGCTGGCAGCCTGAGGAGGGACCTTGGTGACCCAGCTCCAGTGCTAAGCTCCCTGCCCCATGGGGGGAGGGGGTGCCCTGGCAGCGGCTGACTGAGACGCCAGGCGGTGAGTGCCGCCCCCCAGGGTCCCCAGCCCCTCCTGGCGATTGAACGGCTCCGCGCTCTCTTCCCAGGACACCGGGAACAAGCGCGCGGCCGACAAGCTCATCTGCGACCTGGATGAGAACAAGGACGGGCACATCAGCTTCGAGGAGTACTGGACCCTGATCGGCGGCATCGCCAGCCCCATTGCCTGCCTCATCCGCCAGCAGGAACATGGCACCAAGTTCACCAAGTAGCATGGCCCGAGGGCGCCAGCAGTCCCCCAGATCCCCCCCAGGCCCCTGGCTTGGAGCTCCCCCTTTGCTGCTTCTCCCTGGGCCATGTGTGATCCCCTGCCCCCCACAGCGCCCCTGAGGCCAACGTCTCCCAGGGAGAGTGGATCTCCTTCCAGCTGGGGCTCAGCCCCCACCTCGATCAGTCACCCCCCACCTTAGCCAGTGCTCGTTCACCCCTCCCGCCCACTGCTGGGCCGGCCCACAGGGCAGCAGAGATACCATCCTCCTGGCCTTGTTAGCAATCCGCCTGCCGTGTCACGTGGCAGATCCGTGGCCTCCTGGACCCTCATCCCTCAGCCGGGGCCCATGGTGCTGGCAGTCACAGAGCAGTAGGTGATGGAGGAGAATCGCCTGTGGCTCTCTGCAGTACAGGGCTTATGTGACACATGCTGCAGTGGGTCTGACGTGCCAAGAAAGCAGATCCGCATTGTCCCAGCAAGAAGGGGGGCAGCAGGGACACACGCAGACACGCAGACACGCACACCCCAGTCAGTTACAGCCGGGTGGCTGCTTTTCCCAGGCTCCCCCTGTAGCTTGCTGATGCCGTATTGGCCTTTGCAGCCCTACCACCAAATGCCCCGGGCGTGGCTCCAGGCGGGGCTGGGCTAACCCCTCGGGGGGGAAGGCCCCGGCGCCTTTGCAGGGTTCACAGTGCTGGTGTCCCAGGGTCCTGCAGGGCTGGGACGAGGCCCTTTTCTCCTCTCGCTCTTAGGAGGCTGTGCTGGGTTTAACCCTTCCCGGTCTGCAGCTGAGCGCTGAGCCTTGCCTGGCCCCATGCTGGAGAGCTCTGTGCTGGCAGGGAGGGGTGAAATCCACCCCCCGCCCCCCGCCGAGGCCCCGAGTGGGACAAGCCAAGTTCCCAGCCGTGCCTGTCTCCCGCCGTGTCATTTCCTCACTCTGTGTGTAGACGGGACTGGCTGGGGGCCCAGGCCGGGGAGAGGGAGGGATGCAGCCCCTTGGTGACTCTCCTTCTTAGACCAAACTCTGCCCTCAGTGCCTCCCCTGCAGCCCCCCTGGGCCGCCCCCCAGGTGGGGGTTCCAGGGCATTGACCCCCATCTATGACTTGAATGTTCCCGTTCTCAGGCCTGTCGGGCTCGGGATTCCGACCCCCATGCTGGTTAGAAATCAACCCGTCCGAGCTGATAAGAAACCTCTCCTTCCCCTTTGCTGAGCATCGTGACAGTTCTGTGGGGCCCATGGGGGTCGTGGGGCTCGTCTGACTTTCCCTAACGCCCCCGGGGGCTGGTGCACAAGCTGGACTGTGAAATTCATAACAATAAAGTTTGGAGTGGGATCGGTGTCTGGGTCCTTCCCCGGGGCGGGCGGGCGAGGAGCTCACAGCGCCGTACCAGGGCGTTAGCTGAGCCCGCGAGGTTGGAGAATGTCGCCATGTCCCTGACCAAACTGTACCGGAGACCCCTCCGCTGGTAGCAGGGCGAGACCCCCCGTCCCCACGGCCTGGCTGCTCACCCCACGGGGCCATTGGGACCCAGTAGCTGCCTAGGCCAGGCCAGAGAACGGCCCCACCAGAATTCCCAGTGCAGAGCTGCTAAAACCCAGCCCATCTGGATTTAAACATGGCCAGCGATGGAGAATCGACCATAAACCTCGGTAAATTGTAATGACGTCCCTCTTAAAAACGTACGTCTTGTTTCCAGTCTGGAGTCGGCTGGCTTCCTCTGCCAGCCACGGGATCGGGTTAGACCTTCCTCTGCTGGACCGAAGAGCCCTCCGTTAAAGATTTGTTCCCTGTGTGGGTCCTTGTGAGCAAGTCACCCCCGGCCCTTGTCGGTGGGCAGCGAAATACACTGAGCTCCTGGAGTCTCTCGCTAGAAAGCCTTTCATCATTCCCCTAGCTCTTCTTTGAACCTTCTCCAATGCATACACTGGCCCTTTGACACACGGGTTAGCAGTTCTCACCCCCTGCAGCAGGAGGCAGTGGGGCACATGCGTGTGCACACACACACACACACACATTGTCGTGTGTTACCCCCATTGTACAGAGGGGGACACTGAGGCAACATGGGACGTGATTTCCTCAGTGTCACAGAGTAAGTCGGGGCAGAGCTGGGGGTGGAACCCAGGAGTCCTGATTCCCCAGCCCTCTGCTCTAACTGCTAGACACCAGCTCCTCCCCAGAGCTGGGCACCGAACCCTTGAATCCTGACCCCATTCCCTCTAGCTATTAGTCCATCCCCCTACCCACATAGACCCCACAAGTCCTGGCCCGTAGCTCTCCTGCTCTAACCCACTCAACCCCACGGCCCTCCCAGAACTGGGAACAGAACCCAGGAGTCCTGGCTCCCAGACCCATCTCACCCCCCTCTCTAACGGCAATAAAAGCTCCGGTCCCTTCATGGGGGGCCTGATGAGCGATGGGCCGTTTCCCTTCTGGACGGGTGGAAACAGAGAGTCTGAGGGGGCTGGATCCCCAGGGTGCAGCACGCCCCCTGGCTCCCGCCCGCAGAGGGGGCTGGGATGGGAGGGACCTGGCGCCTGGGGGAGGGATCTAAACAGGAGTGGCTGATTCTGGGGGGTTTGTGCTCTGTCCCCCCAGCGAAGGATGTGGGGGCTCCAGCACAGAGGGGGACCCCAAGAGATGGGGGGGGTCACAACCAGGCCAGGGACAGCCAGGGCCTAAATATTGCCTGCCATGAGAGACGGGCCTGGCCCTTGGGGCTGAGTTGGGAGCTGGGGGAAGCGGGGCGCAGGCAGGCCCTGTGATCCCCTCTGCCCCCCGCCTGCAGCACCCCGTGTGTCACTCCTGGCCTGGACTCAGCTATGTAGCTCTACCCCTCCAGGGAGCGCTCTGCCGGCGGGGCCCCGGCTCCTCTCCGTCGGCAGGACTCAGCCCTCGGGGGCCTCACGAAGCCACAACCCCAGGTCTAAAAGCCAGGGCCCCACTGCATGAGCTAATGGAGAATCTCCATCTGCTGTTTGCAACATAGGGGCTATGACATAGGGATGGACAGTTCTGATCCCATCCAGCAGAAGGCAGCAGTGGGTCTCTCGCTCTCTCCAGGGCCGCCCAGAGTGGGGGGCAAGTGGGGCAATTTTCCCCAGGCCCCGGGCCCTGCAGGGGCCCCCATGAGAATATAGTATTCTATAGTATTGCAACTTTCTTTTATGGAAGGGGCCCCCGAAATTGCTTTGCCCCAGGGCCCCTGAATCCTCTGGGCGGCCCTGTCTCTCTCTCTCTCTCTCTCTCTCACACACACACACACACACACACACACACAGATGCACATCTGACGCACTATTAAATCGAGCTCTTGCCATGTTCTAGTGCCACCACTAGGTGTCAGCAAACACTAGCACCAGCCGTGAGCTCGGCAGGACAGTCCCCATCACGCCTAGGGGCTCAGAGCGGGCGCAGCTGCCCCCCAAGGCCCTGGCACTGACCCCCCCCTGCCCCGAGCACCTGTAATAAACCCCGGGCCCCGTGATGCCAGTTGGAGTCAACAGAGACGCCCGGGCCCGTGGGCTTTGGCTAACGGGGCTGGCCGAGCTGGGGCAGTCTGGATCTGTGGGGGCCGGGGGAAGCATTGAAAAGCAGGTCTGGGGTCTGCCTCTCTCTGCTAATTCATTTTCACAACCTCTGCCCGGCCCCACAGTATTGTCACCCCCTTTTGTCCAGATGGGGAAACTGAGGCACGGAGGGGGCACATGAGTGGCAGAGGTGGGATTAGGGTTGGGACCCCGTGGCCTCTCCCGTCCCAGTA
>NC_048313.1:10556456-10558136 GCF_013100865.1 Trachemys scripta elegans
CTGTGGGACCAAGGGGCTCTGTAGGGGGTGCCGTGCCACGGGGCCAGGGGGCTCAGTAGGGGGTGCTACAGAGCCCCCTGGTCCCACAGCTTAGCGCCCCCTATTGAGCCCCCTGGTCCCGCAACGCCCCCTACAGAGCCCCCTGGTCCTACAGCATAGCACCCCCTACTGAGCCCCCTGGCCCCGTGGCACGGCACCCCCTACAGAGCCCCTTGGTCCCACAGCATAGTGCCCCCTACTGAGCCCCCTGGCCCTGCAACGCCCCCTGCTGAGCCCCTAATTCGGTCCCTCGTGTGTCTGCAGCCCACTGCAGCGCGGATGGGGGGCGGGATTCGTGCGCACACAAGGCCGGGGGTCTGCGGAGGCCCCCTGTGCTGGTGCCTGCCCTGCCCGCAGGGGGTGCCGTGGCCGTGGCCGGATTTCCCTTTGCATTCCATTGGCGCACGCAGAGAACCCGACTCGGCCTCTCGCTGCCAGAGGCTCTGGGGCAGCAAAATCCTCCCCGTGCTCCGGGATCTGGCCCGGTGGCCCTGCCCGGATCCAGCCAGCACCCCCCCGTCCTGCGTGTCTGGCTCCCCAGACACCCAACGCCAAGGGCTTTTCCTGCCTTCGCCCTCCTCCCCCGCCCGGGGGAAAATCCCCCCCCGAAAGGCGGCTGGGAGGGACAGCGGGGCCTTTGTCTCCCCAGCCGCCTGCCTGGAGCCCAGAGCTCGGCACTACAATGGTGCCTCCCCCCAGGGGCCTGAGTGGGCTGCATGGGGCGGGGTACATGCTAATCGCCCTGCACCCCTTGCTTGCCCAGCCCTGGGCTCCCCCGCCAGCTCTGCCGGTGCCCCTCACTCCCGACCCGCAGCCCCTGCTAGCCCAGCCCTGCCCCTCCCAGCTCTGCCGGTGCCCCTCACTCCCGACCTGTGAGTCTAGCTGTGCACCCCATGAGTACGACCCGTGCACCTCGGCCCCGCCCTGCAGGGCCCCTCTCCCTGGCAGCAAGAGGGGACCTGAGGCAGCCCTCAGTGTCTGTGCTGAGGCTGCCAGAAATCGGGCCCAGGTGTGCGTGTGGGGGAGGAATCCGATCCTGGGAGGGGCTGGGGGGGGAATCTGGCGAGGGAGGATTGGGGCGGGGGCTCCCGGATCTCCTGTCTCAGAGCCCAGCAGCGAGAGCAGCAACCACGGGTTCCGGCACCGCCCGCATTGCTGGCCGGGGGCCAGGGAGAGCCCGGCTGCCCTGCTGGGGATTTTCCACTGGGGGGAGTCACAGGCTGCCTGGGCGAGAGCCAGGGCCTGAGCTGCCCCCCCCACAGCAGACGCTGCCCCCCCCGCTGCCCCCTCTCCCCCCCCCAACCACATACCCCCACGACAGACCCTGCTGTGAGCAGAGCACAGGCCCGGTGGGGAGCTGGGAAGACGCTTCCCCTGCAGACCAGGGGCCCTGCCCCCCCCCCGCCCCCCCGGCATCACCGCCCCGGGCAAGCGCCTGGCAGAGCCGCCCCCCCCCCCCCCTGCAGGGCCCTGGCACAGCTGCACCCGCTACCCGCCAGGCGTGTCCGTGGGCACCCGCTCGCCCCCAGCCCCGATGGCCCACGGGCGCCTCTGGCTCCAGCACCGGGGCAGTCATGAGCTGGGGGGGACTGGCTGTGCAGGGAGCGAGGGGCTGGGCACGGCCCCTCTCCTGGCACCGGG
>NC_048313.1:10563254-10569051 GCF_013100865.1 Trachemys scripta elegans
GCAGGGCCCTGGCACAGCTGCACCCGCTACCCGCCAGGCGTGTCCGTGGGCACCCGTTCGCCCCCAGCCCCGATGGCCCACGGGCGCCTCTGGCTCCAGCACCGGGGCAGTCATGAGCTGGGGGGGACTGGCTGTGCAGGGAGCGAGGGGCTGGGCACGGCCCCTCTCCTGGCACCGGGACCAGGGCGGCTGAGTCACTGCCCTGGAATCTGCCGGGGAAACCACAAGGCCGGGGCGGTGCCGAGCGCTGCTGCTAACTGAGCTGAGCTGGGGTGGGAGGGGGGAATCCAGCACACAGCACCGGGGTGGGGGGAGAGCAGTACACTGCACTGGGAGGGGGGAGCAGCACACAGTACTGGGGGGGGGAGCAGCACACAGCACTAGGGGGGGCAGGAATCCATCACACAGCACTGGGGGGGGGGGGG
Organism: Trachemys scripta elegans; assembly: GCF_013100865.1. Lineage (NCBI taxonomy): Eukaryota > Metazoa > Chordata > Testudines > Emydidae > Trachemys > Trachemys scripta. The sequence goes on from NC_048313.1 coordinate 10,563,680, forward strand.
GTGGGCAGGGCGGGGGGGGGGGGGGGAGGGGGGGGGGGGGGGGGGGGGGGAAATCTAGCACACAAGCCGCCATCAGGGCTGGGCTCACCTGGCCCGTCTCAGCGCTGGGGGCTGGTGACCTTGCCAGGATCCCACACAGGGTCCCTAGTACGTGATGCATCGGGCAGGGCGGGGCACATTTCCCTACCAAGTCACCCTGTTTTCTGGGGTGGGGGGGGCTGGCTCTCTGGGGCCCCTGCCCCACGCAACACCCCACCCCTCCATGGCCCTGGCGGGGCAGATGAGGGCTACAGGCAGCTCCGTGTAGACCCTACCGGGGAGGGGGGGAGGGCTCTGAGTATCTGTTGGGGGGGCAACAAAGGAGGAACTGCTCCCCCTACTGGGGGGTGCAGGGTGACGGGTTCCCCCAACCAGCCCCCGCTGTTGTGAGACACCATTTGTAAGAGTCGCAGGAGACACCTCCCCCTCCCTTATCAGTGGGACCCAGGCATCCGGGCCCGTGCTGTGAGCCATGTGCTCCCCCTGCCTGGAGCAGCGCCGGCGCCCGAGCTGGGTTTATCATCCCACGCTCCAGGGACCATTCGTGACCCATTGCTCAGCCCAAAGCGCCCGAAGCCAAGGGACACGCCAGAGCCCCCGGCCGGCTCAGGACCTGGGACGTGGGAGAGAAAGGGCAGCCGGGGCTGCGTTGCCAGCCGAGCGTGGCTGTGGCGTGTTTCATGCGTGTGCTGGGCGTGTGGCTCTGTGTGTCCACACCCCAGGCTCTTTGTGGGGCGTGTGTTGTGGATCCCTGGGGTGTTGCGTGCAGGGGCTGGGTGACGGGGTGTTGTGTGTGGTGTGGGGGGGTGTTGCATATAGGAGAATGGAGCCTGCTATAGCCCTGCCAAAGCGGTGCACACGTACTCACGCACACACACGCTCACACCTGCACACGCACGAACACACACACACGCACGCAGACACACTCACACACGCACACTTGCGCTCTCACCCAGTGACAAAGAACAAACCGATGCCCGGGGGCGGCCTGCTGGACCCATCTGCACCAGGACCAGCCGGTGCCCAGGAACCAGACAAAGCCTGTTCTGTCCCTGCCAGGTGTTGGCTGTGCCCTGTGCGGGAGGCTGGCATGTGGGGCGAGTCTCCCCGAACCTTGCTGCATTTGCATTAAGGCCCGTGAGCAGTGGAGGTGCCCTCAGCCCCTTGGCCAACAGCTGGCAGCCAGCCTAGTGCCCCTTCCCCTGCCGAGGCGGCCAGGCCAGGCCCTGAGCGTCCCTTGCTCTCAGGGGTGGGGGGCGTGTGTTCTCTAGGGCACTGGGCAGGGGCACCATGGGGGCTGACAGCCCAGTGGCTCTGAGCTGCTGGGAGCCCAGGGAGTGAGAGTCTCCCGCCCCGCAGGGGCACCGCGCCCTGGCACATGGGGCGAGATGCCAGAGAGGCTGGGAGCTGGGCGTTGGTGGAGGGGGAGGGGTTTGCAGTGGGGAAGCCCCCGGAGAGACCCACAGGCTTTGGCCCTGGAGGGGCCTGGGTTTTCAACCCCCTCCAGCACCCCACCACTTCTCTGGCTGCTCTCGGCGCAAGAGTCTTCGCCTCTGCAGTGCCCTCCTTTCGGGGAGCCCCCTTCTGTCTTCTCCAGCCTCCCTCTCCACCCCGGCACACCACCTCCCCGCCGCGGCTGCAAGGACCTCTCCTGCCCGCCGGCTCATGCCCTGCGGCCTCCTCTCTCTGCTCATCCAGCACCGTCCGTCCCCCTCTGGCCCCTGTGAAAGCGAGAGCTTCTCCGATGCAGTTCCTGAGTGCTGATGGGGACACGGCTCCTGGACAGGGCCCAGCCCGGGGAGGTTACCCCGGGGTCATGTTGATTGGGGCCCCCTCTCTGGTGCCTGCTTTTGGGCTGGGGGCTGGAGCCACCCTGAGCCCCAACAGCCCCGGGGGAGGCTGGGTAGGATGCAGCTGAACCCAGGGCACTCGCTGCTTCCCACGCCCTAGTGCAAGGTGGTGTCGCTCACACGCCTGCCGTGGGAACCTCGTTGCACCGGGCAAAGGGGTGTGGGTGGGTGGTGGGTAGGAGCAGGCGGGCCCGGGCTGGGCCAGCTAGCATGGGTTAAAGCGCTTAGGAGAGTGCAATGCACAAGCACTGCAGTTGCACGGCTCATCGCACCATTGTCGCACGGCTCATCGCACCATTGTCGCACGGCTCATCACACCATGGCTGCACCGCAGTTGATCTGCCCCGGTGATGTGCCGGCTGCAGGTTACCCTCTTTTCCCCTGCCCCGGACTCCAGCAGCCCTTCCCCCCTGCGATCCCCTCTGTCCGCGCCAGGGGAATTCACGAGTCCTGACCTCCCAGTGTTTCCCTCCCAGCCGCCCTGGTGCGGGCAGAGGCCAGGAGCCCCTGGGCTGCGGGCGGCTGAGTGCGGGGCACGGCCCGGCCTATGCCGCTAAGATAACCTGGCTGGGTTTTTCTTAGCCCCCGCTGCAGCTGCTCCCTGTGGAGCGCCGCCGTCCCCTTCCTGTTTGCTCTCACAACAGCCGTGCTCGCAGAGGGGCACGGAGACCCCGAGTGCTGCTGCTTGCAGAAGAGAAGAGCCTGTCGCCTCTAGGCCACGGGTTCAAATCCAGCCCAGGGTGGTAACGACCACGGGCCCATGGAGCTCTCTTGACTTTGCTCCCGGGTTGGGGGGCCTGGGCCGGGGATTTGTTGCCCGTTTGGTGGCCTGAATCAAGTGGGTCTGGGCGGGGGAGGGAAGAGTGGGACTCGAGCCCCTACGGGGGACAGGTGGGAACTGACCCTCGTGGTCGCAGTCTCAGCAGAGAGGCCAAGGGTGTCCCCATGGCGGCTAAAGCCGGGGGCTAGAGAGAGCCAGGCCCTGCCCCAGAGCGCTCCCGGTCTCAATCCACCAGCCGCGGGGGAGCGTCCTGTCCAGTGCCATAACCCCTGGCTCGCAGGCTCCCCTCTCCCTTAGCTGGCCCCCGGTACAGCAGGGGTGGGTTTGTGGCTAGTGGTCTCGCTCCCAAGGGCCGTCAGTCGCCTCTCCGCAGGGTCGGGAAGTGCAGGGGCTCTAAGCGAGGCTCCTGTGAGTGCCGGGCGTGTGGGAGGCAGACGCTGGGGGCCGGTGGCCCACTCTGGCTGCATGCATGTGGGGGGCAGCTGGTCGCGTGTCCAGGGGCCGATTTAAACCGCAGGATTTGTCCCAGCCACGCGAGCGCATCCCCTGGGCGGGGAGCAGATCCTGCTGGGACCTCCACAGCTGAGGCCACTTCTGATTTCCTGGTCCCCCTCCCGCTGCACTCAGCACCAGCCTCCATCCCTGTGCCGTGTGAGAGCGGAGCGGGCGCTGCTGGGCACTGGACGGATGGAGGAGAACTTGCTGCCCTATGCCCGCCAATGCCACCTGTCCCCATGCCCCCGTGCGCCCTGCAGAGCAGTGTGAGAGTCCAGCCCCCTCACGCAGCTGCAAAGCCAAGGTGCTGTGTGGATCCCGCTGAACTGTAACCCCCGGGAGCACCCAGCATCCTTGATAAACCCCGGCTTCCTCCTCCCTGCCACGCAGATCCCCCAGGAAAGGCTGAAACAGGGTCCTGTGGGTCTCCTGGCCCCCGCCCTGCCCCCCGCCCCGTGTCCAGCGGTGAATTTCACCCAGCACGCTGACAGCATAACTCCCCTGAGCACACCCAGCTTGGATGCAAATTGCAATTTTTGTGGCTTCCCGCTCCATCCCTGAGAAATCAAACCACCCCCGGAGCATGCAAACCAAGCGTGCAATTTCCTGCCCACTCCCTCCCCAGGGCCCCAGAGTCACGGAGAGGTGAAGGCGATGGCGCACCTCCCGCCCCGTACAAGGGCCTGGAGTCAGGAGCCGCTTGGGCGGAAGCAGGACATAAGTCTTTGCATTGGGGGGTTTCACCTCTAGTGAGTTTCAGGGCTGATGGCTACTGGAGTCCCACGTCCTTTAACACTCGTGCAGGGAGCGCATGAGTGACGCCCTGGCGAGCTCTCCCCAGCCCCAGGCCGGACCGTCTGTCTGGTGGCCCCTCTCTCTGCAGGCCAGTCACCCACCCTGCGCTCGTGGGATTTCACAAAACAACATGCCTGGGCTCTGTTTATTCGCCTGGGGGCTTCTGCGCTATTCAGGGTTGCGTTTCCCACCCGCTCTCTGCAGACGACTCAAGCTAGAAAGTTATCGATCGTTTTACAACAAGCCACCAGCTGCTGCTCTAGTGACCGGACTGTGGGAGCCGGGCCTGTACGGGGAAACCCACCAACTCTTTGTGAGATGCCTCGACCGCGCGGGTGGCTTTTGTTACCCGGGCCCGTGTCGCTCAGATCCGGCCTGGGATGAAACCGAACTCGCCAGCTCTCTGGAGCAAGGGCTGTCTGCTTTGTCCAGCGCCAAGCCCCTCAAGTCGAGAGTGAGAGACACGAGGAGTCCGGCTGTTTAGCCGATCACAGCGTCTAAGTGCCTTCCTGGTACTAAAGGGCCCATTAGCCAAGCAGAGAAGGCAGCGCGAAGCCAGGCAAAAGTCATTTAGGAATAAAGCACCAGGGGGATTCACGGCTGCGGTGGAGTTTCCATTGCTGGAGGCCGGACCCAGGCAGAGCTAGGAGTTGAGGACCGGGGCGAGCGGGTGAAATGCTCTGGCTGGGGCGGTGGGTTAGATGGGCTCATGGTTCCCTCTGCTCTGAAAACCTAGGAAACGCTGATCCTTGAAGGGGTTTCCCAGGCTCTGATCTGACACCCCTAGGAAGTAGCTCAGCTCACTACCCAGCCTCGGCTGGTTTCAAACCGGTGACTGAGAGGTGAGAAAAAAAAGCTACTGTGGGCCGAGCCCTCGATCCTGCCCCGGGCATGACTCAGCCCCCGCATCCTGCCCTGTGGCAGAACCGGAGAGCCCAGCTCACGTTTCAGGTGCACGGGATCCACCCGGCTGCCACCTTCTAATCAAACAGCCGCTCGCTATTGTGGGGCTGGGCAAACAGGAGTGACAATAGCGGCCACCCAGCCCAGCAAACACTGCTGCTCCCAGAGCCAAGGGATGTGCAACCGGCAGCAAACAGGGCCCAGCCTGCCAGGGGCCCGGGAACTGGGGGTAACTGCGCCTTCCAGAGCAATTCTGCTGAGCCCATGATGTTTGATAGGGGCTGTCTGATCACATGTTGGGCCACGTTCCTCCCTGGGGACCGGTGACACAAGGGGGCGAGACCGGGCGACTGGGGCGATATTTGAGCAGGGGGTCCCCACGTCCGATCCGGCAGCCCCGGTGCACTGATGGTGGAGACCTTGCCTGCCTGTCTGGGCTGCTGGGAACTCTCTGTGCTGGGAGAGTCCCCCGGGCCAGTGAGATCCGGCTCTCTTGCCTGTAACCACGG
>NC_048313.1:10570981-10715977 GCF_013100865.1 Trachemys scripta elegans
AGCTGGGCCAGTCCCTCGCCAGCTGTGGAGATCTCTCTCCAGCACATACAGCTGGGCCAGTCCCTCGCCAGCTGTGGAGATCTCTCTCCAGCACATACAGCTGGGCCCAGCTGGGCCAGTCCCTCGCTAGCTGTGAAGGCCCTTCGGCTGCGGCCATCGTTCTCCATGACGGAGGACATTGCATCCAGTGGTGCAAATCCCTTTCCAAGATGGTGGAGCTCGTTTGAGACACCCCAGGCACCATCTTCCCTCCTATTCTGTGAGCCTGGGCGAGGGGCAGTCTGTTCCCACCTTCCCTTTGCTCCCCTCCCCGGCTCTAACCCGCGCCCCCTGCTTCTGCTTCTCAGGTTCGCACGCGGTCCGGGATGGCAGTTCCCCTGGAGCAGGCTCTGGCCGTGATGGTCTCGACCTTCCACAAGTACTCGGCGAAGCAAGGCGACAAATTCAAACTCAGCAAGGCCGAGCTTAAGGAGCTGCTGACCAAGGAGCTTCCGAGCTTCCAGAGCGTAAGTGCCACGGTGCAGGGAAAGACCGAAACGCTGAGACGTGTTGGGTGACGTCTCAAAGGGGGCGGGGGAATGCGACACCTGTCCACGAAGGGTGTCAATCAAGGAGCGGGGAGGAATTATTTACCAGTTACCAACCTGGTCTAAGGGTCAAGGCTCCATCTGCCTTGTGCTCTGGTCTCCAGGTGGAGAGGTGGGTTCGGATCCACTCTCCTCTGCGTAGAGGTCTATGGTTAAGCAGGAGGCCAGGCCAGATGGTCATAGCCCCGTCTGCCCTTAGCACGGCGCAGAGAAGAGTAGCTTGAACAGGAAGAGAAGCCACAAACGCCACGAAGGGCCATGCTATTGCCCTATTTCATGTGCAAGGTGCCCAGATACTGTGGTGATGGGCGCCACGACAAAGCCCTCAGGGAGATCGACAGACAAGTGCAGCAGGAAGAAATTAAGAGAAGAAAGAGGTAGGGGGAATATTAGGGAAAAGATTCAAAATGATCACCATTTTTTGGTTGAACTAGTATTTATGGTGAAACCATCTTCAGAACCAGACAGCGTCACACAAATGTACTGATTTTTTTAAATTTCTTCTTTCTTTCCCAACTCTGATTGGTCAGTTTAAACAATGTTTTTTTTTTAATTATAAAAAGGACTTTTTTTTAAATTATCAAAATGTTCATTTTTGGAAAACCCTCCCCCGCCCAAAGAAATCCCCTTGATTTTGGAAATTAAACAATTTGCATTTTCAAAAATTACCAAATTTAAAAAAACAAAATTTCAATAATAATTAAAAAAAAAGCGCCATGGGAAGACGTTCAATACCCAAAATCCACCTGTTTCAAGGATTAATCAAATTATGATGCTTTCCAAATTGCCACAAAGGTTGGTCTTTTCCTGCAATCAGAACTATTCAGTGAGATCTCCAGAAATGCTGGACACTTTCCCACGTGAAGAGCTGGGCCCCCTAATCTGCGTTTAACAAGGCCCCTGTTCCCACCGGTCACGTGTGGGAACAGAACCTGGGGACTTTCAGCTCATGCTCCCAGATTCAGACTAAGCCCATTAACCCAGAGGCAGTAGCAGACTCAACCTTCCAGATGTGGTGCAGCCACTAGAGGGGGACAAGTACCAGAGCGGTAGCCGTGTTAGTCTGAATCTGTAAAAAGCAACAGAGGGTCCTGTGGCACCTTTAAGACTAACAGAAGTATGGGGAGCATAAGCTTTCGTGGGTAAGAACCTCACTTCTTCAGATGCAAGTAATGGAAATTTCCAGAGGCAGGTATGAATCAGTCTGGAGATAACAAGGTTAGTTCAATCAGGGAGGATGAGGTGCTCTGCTAGCAGTTGGCTCTTAGAGGGGGACAAAGAGCCAAACGGGGTTAGCCCGGGTTATGTGAAGACGAGCACCCCAAGGTCTCCACCAGATCAGGGGCTCATTGTGCTGGTGCTGCCCAGACATGAGTGACGGTCCCAGAGCCAACGTGCTCCTAGTTTAACTAGACTACAATCAGTTCACGAGGGTGAATATTTTGGAAGGGCAATGAACCATGTGCTTCCGGGCTTACACGAGTAAATCTTAGCCTCTTGGGTGGACTGTCCTAGCTCGGCCAGCTGGGGGTTTCTTGCACCCTCCTCTGAAGCTGCTGGTGCCAGCCCGTGTCGGAGGCGGGATACCGGCTGGTCTGATCCAGGCTGCCATGCTCCTAGACAAGACGTACCCAGCTGCTGAACCACGCAAGCGAGTGGTTGGGGGAGGGAGGGAGGGAGCCAGGATATTGGCCTGCTCCAGCATTGACCGGCTGAGCGTCCGACGTGCAGCCTGGTGGTGGCAGGGACCCCGCCTAGAAGCAGGCCGCTGAGCTAACCCGGCGTCTCTCCCCCGGCTTCTCACAGAAGCAAATGGACGACGCTGAATTTCAGAAGATCATGAGCGACCTGGATGTCAACAAGGACAACGAGGTGGATTTCCAGGAGTTTGCCTGCTTCTTAGCCTGCGTGGCCATGGGCTTCAACGACTTCTTCAAGGATCAGCGCCAGAAACAGCTGCGTAAGAAGTGACCCCAGATGCCAGCGGGGCCGGGATTCTTGTGCCTCAGCCCCCCGTGGCCCCCTTGTTTCCAGTGTAATCACCCGGGCTTTCAATAAAAGGCTTTCTAAAGATGCTTATGCCAGGGTGTGTCTCAGGAGCGAGATTTTCTGGGCTCATCTCCAGGGCTCTGTGATCCCAGAGTCTCATCTGAGCCTTTCAGAATCCAGCCGGTAATGAGGGGAGGGGGGAGCAGTGGCCTCCATAGAGAAGGTTCAGGTCTAACTTCCTGGCTAATTAGCCTTTTCAAATTACTCATCAATTCCCCCTGCCGATTCCTTTCGGCCTAGGATTCCCCATGCTGCGTCCCAGCCCGGGGGTGATTGTTTTGGAAACTTTGAGCCTGATGATTCAAGCCGTTTCCGAGTGACGCAAGCAGAAAAGGAAAAAAAAGGACCCCACACGCTGGGCTCTGCATGCTCTGAGCAGAGCCTCGGCGCGCCTGTAACTCGAACCACATGGCCCAAGCTCGGGCCGACTCGGCTTGCAAAGCTCTTGGTGCGCGAGCTTTGGCGGCCCACGCGTGTGAAGGGCTGTGCAAGGCCAGCCTGGAGCGATAACCTCGAATTCTCCCAGCTGGGCTGCATTCTCGGTGGCTCCTGAGACCCCGGCTAGCCGCATTGCCCTGCGGCTAAAGCCTCCCTGCACTGGTCAGTTCCCTGTAGGTTCTTGTGCCGCCCTCCCCCCGTAGGAGCTGAGCGCCTTCCCGCTGTGCATCCAGCCACGGGACGAACATTGGGAGGTCGCCTTCCACCGGTGAGCCGGGTCCTTTCGCTTCCACACGATCCGTCTTGAGAGAGCACGGGCAGCAGGCAGGCGACACGGGCCAGGCTTTGAGTTTCCTCGCTCACACCGAGCGTCGGTTAAAACACACATCGACCCCTCCTGGAGCCACGATTTAGAGCAGCAGGGGCCCCAGGCAGGCGGACACGAACCCACGGGGCAACCCTGCCCCTAAGGCAGGCGTCTGGGCTATGCTGAGAGGGTGAGGGGGTCAGGAAGCGAGGGACTGAAGTAGAGAGGCCCCTGGATCTGCCATTCCCAAGATGCTGAAACGCTGAGGGGGGACCCAAGGCCAGGGCTGTTCGCAGCAGGGAAGCAGCTGGAGGCTTGGAGAGGAGACGTCCCCTAAACCACCAGAGGGACTAGACCCCCCGGGAGAATCTCAGAGGCTGAAGAGGCCTGGAATTATAGAAATGTTGGGCTGGAAGGGCCCTCGCGAGGTCGTCTAGTCCAGTCCCCTGCACTCAGCCAGGACTAAGTATTGTCTAGAACATCCCCAACAGGGGTTTGTCCAACCTGCTCCTAAAACCCTCCAGTGACAGAGATTCCACAACCTCGGTCAGTAATCAGTTCCAGTGCTTAACGACCCCGACAGGCTGTTTGCCCTAATGTCTGATCGAAATCTCCCTTGCTGCAATTTCAACCCGTTACTTCTCGTCCTGACCCCAGGGGTTCAGGAGAACAATTTATCACCCTCCTCTTTATAACAACCTTTTACATGTCTGAAGACTGTTCTGTTCCCCCCTCAGCCTTCTCTTCTCCACACGAAACAAACCCAATTTTTCAGCCTTTCCTTGTAGGCCGTGTTTTCTAGACGCTCTCCTCTGGGCTTTCTCCAATTTGCCCCCCCGTCCCCGAAGCGCAGTGTTCAGAACTGGACACTGCTCCAGGTGAGGCCCGATCAGCGCGAAGAAGAGCGAAAGAATTACGTCCTACGTCTCGCTTATAACACTTCAGCTGGTCCATCCCGGAATGGCGCTCACTTGCTTTGCAGCAGTATCACATGGACTCATAGCCTGTGACCCCCTATAACTCCCAGATCCGTTTCTGCAGTACCCCGGCCTTGGCAGTCCATTTCCCATTTTGTATTTGGGCAACTGATTATTCTGGGAATCAAATCTGGGGTCGGTCTGAATTCCTGCCCCGTAACGTTTCCAGGGAGCAATCTTGCATGGTACCTCCTGGCACATGGAGCAGCTGAGCTCACGTGGCTGGGTCTGTGCTCAGGTGTGTGGGTGTGGCTGCAGGTACCCAGGTGTGCTCAGCTCTGCAATACCTGCTAGACAGGTTTCAGCTCGCACGCCCAGGGCCTCGTTAGCGGGAGGCAGGTCTGTGCTAGTTATCAGGAAAAGCTGCCGTTAATAGTCATGGTTCAAACAACAGCCTCAGAGCCCAAAGGGGAAAATGCCTTTTAATTTTGTGGGGTGATATCTGGGGGTCTTGCTAGGCCTGGGTGTCATGGGGGGGCAGGATCCACCCCAGAATGAGGCTTGATCCCTGCATTTTCAGCTCACAATTCTCAATCCAAACCACAAATGACTTGCAGCATTTATCCAGGTCCAAAGCACCCCTGGACATGAATTAACCCCGTCCAAGCCATCCAGCTTCCCTCCCCAGGGACGGGACACAACTGAAATAGAGACGCTGGGTGCTGAAGATGGAAATTCAGCTCGGGGAGGCCGCGCCGCAGGCTGGCCTGCGGGGAGGGCGTCTTTTAGGGGAATTCAGGTTCTTACAGGTCTGCTCTTCCCAGAGCTGCTGGAGAAAGCAGGCTGCATCCTATTGGGTAGAGAACCACACTTCCCCTGCCTCCATTCCCCTCCCTCGCTGCTCGGATCCCCCTTCCGCTTGGCTTGGTAAGTTTTCTGGGGATTATTTGGTTTCATTGCACGGCCTTGCTCCGTAGCTGGCTGCAAAGGGCACTTTGAGAGGCGTTGGGACTCCCTAGCAGGTGCAGAGTGAGGGGGCTGGGTCCACTCCGGACTGGCAACGGGGGCTGAGCTCGGAGCTGCAGACGCGGGCTACAGAGCCACGCCCCGGAGCTGTTGGCGGAGTTCAACGCCTGGGGGCTGTTGGGCTGGGGATGGTTCTGACCCATCAGCTCAAGCTCTGCTTCCTAGTGTGTGTGTAGCAGAAATCCCCCCTGCATCTCTCATGCCCGGTGCTCGGTTCGAATCCCTGCTTTGCCACTGATGTGTTGTGTAACCCAGAGCCTCTCTTTCACCATTCTGTTTCCCCATAGGCATCCGGGTGGGGATACGGCCTCTCCTTCCCAGGGGCGCTGCGGGATGGTGCTCTGCTAATGAAGGCCCGGAGCAGGCAGGGGAATTACGTAGGGATTTCTAGCCCCATTGCTGCTTTGCACTCTCCCTGGGTGGAGCAGGGACTGACCCCGAGCCCTGCAGCAGGATTGGGATCCCATGGGTCCCCCTCACTGCTGGGATAGCGGGAGCGGGATGAAACCCATGTGGGGCTCTAGCTGCTAGGCACTCCTGCAGCAGGAAGGACCCCGAGCCAGCCCCAGAGAGTTCAGTTCAGTGAGACGAACGCTGCCAAAGCCCCAGGAAAAGCCAGACCGGCTCTGGTATGGGTCAGACGCGGGCACGGCCCCCAGGACAGGGTTACACACGTGGGGCTGGGCTTTGCCTCCCTCCCTCTGTCTCCTTCTGAGGCTAAGATCCTGGCACGCCACATTTGTAGTCGATTTCCCGGCAGAGGGGCAGGGAAAAAACAGTCAGTCACTGCGAGGATCATGTAGTTTTTGTTCCATCACCGTGCCCCGGAGCACAGTGGGGGGTGCTGCAAGGTGAGACCTCGCGGGGGGAGGCTGGAGAGTCAGCCCCCCTATCCCCCCCGAAGTGCCATTTGCTCTCCCCCAAGCCCTGCACTCTGCTGTCCATAGATCCATAGATTCTAGGACTGGAAGGGACCTCGAGAGGTCATCGAGTCCAGTCCCCTGCCCGCATGGCAGGACCAAATACTGTCTAGACCATCCCTGATAGACATTTATCTAACCTACTCTTAAATATCTCCAGAGATGGAGATTCCACAACCTCCCTAGGCAATTTATTCCAGTGTTTAACCACCCTGACAGTTAGGAACTTTTTCCTAATGTCCAACCTAGACCTCCCTTGCTGCAGTTTAAACCCATTGCTTCTGGTTCTATCCTTAGAGGCTAAGGTGAACAAGTTTTCTCCCTCCTCCTTATGACACCCTTTTAGATACCTGAAAACTGCTATCATGTCCCCTCTCAGTCTTCTCTTTTCCAAACTAAACAAACCCAATTCTTTCAGCCTTCCTTCATAGGTCATGTTCTCAAGACCTTTAATCATTCTTGTTGCTCTTCTCTGGACCCTTTTCTGTCCCCTTTCAGCTCTGTCGGCGGCGGGATGGCGTCTCCCATGGAACAGGCCCTCGCGGTGCTGGTGGGCACCTTCCATAAGTATTCCGGCAAGGAGGGGGACAGGTACAAGCTCAGCAAGGCGGAGATGAAGGAGCTGCTCCTCACGGAGCTGCCCAGCTTTGTCGGGGTAAGTGGAGGGGGATGCAGGTGGGGACTCTCGGGCTGGCCCGCAGAGGCTCGGCCTGACGCTTTCAGAGCCGATGGGCGTCAAGCAGACACACAGCCAACGTGGTTTCCAAATAACAATAGCAGCTGATGTGGCACCTAAAGCCTTAGCTCTTTACAAAGGAAGTATCCTATGGGGAAACTGAGGCAGTGATTTCCTTAAGAGTCCTGGCTCCCAGCTCTGAGCTGTAACCACTATACTATCCTTCCTCCTCCCCATCTATCGGCCTGTGGAGCCCGGCTTCCTATTTGACCAGGGTCTGGGCCCAAGCTGCATTCGATGCCCGTGTCTCTCTCCTCCCCCTGCTGCAGGACCAGGTGGACGAAAGTGGCCTGAAGAAGCTGATGGGGAATCTGGATGCCAACGGGGACGAGGAACTGGATTTCCAGGAATACGCGGTGTTCCTGGCTCTCACCGCCGAGCTGTGCAACGAGTTTTTCCGGGAGTGCGCCGATGAGAGGAACCGCAAGATCTGAACCCCGAGCCGCCCTGCGTGGCTGCTGTGTGTGAACGGGGTCAACGCACAGTAAAGTTGCTTCAGCCAGAGGTTTCCGTTGTGTCTCGTGAGCAGGGCTGGGATCGGGTCCCCGGAAGGCTTCCCTTTCCCCCTCGTAACGCCCCTGGCTTCCCGCCTGACCCAGAGGCTGCTGACACAGCCCGCCATGCCCGTGAAACCTGCGTGGCAGGAGAAGAAGGGTGGGGGTTAAACCATGTGCTGGGCAGAAAACCCAAGTCTGATCTGACTCACAGGGACCTCACACACCCTCTCTTCCCAGCAGGCACCCAGATACCCCAGTGACGGGCAGGGTGTTGGGACCTGGCTGAAACAGCCTGCTATTCCATCCCGGGTGGTGCCAACCCCCCCTGAACCTGCCTCCCCTAGCCCGGCCCCACGAACGTGGCACTGGCTTGGTTTTGCAGACACATGGGGGGGAGTAGGCGCTTGCCTGCCTCGGGGGCATACATTCAGAGATGCCAAGGCCAGGAGGGACTGTTGGGAGCCTCTCGTCTGCATAGCTCCATCCAGAGAACGGCCCCCACAGAATTCCTAGAGCTGAGCTTTTTGGAAAACATCCCATTGGGATTCTTAAATTGCCAGGGATGGAGAATCTCTCCACCCCTTTGGAAATCGCCCCTCTGGGTAATGACTCTCTCTCGGAAAAATTTACCCCTTAGTCCTTCTCGGAATGCGGCCCCGGGCCGGTTCTGCGCGCCTTTGCTCTCCCGGGGACGCAGCCGGGTCCAAGAACTCACACGGCCGAGCTCCACGTCCACCCGGCTGCCCTGTGTCCGCACTAGAACGCGGTGAGCAGCGCCGGAGGCTCCCGGACTATTTAAAGGGACACTGCCCAATTCCTACCCGCCCCAGCCAGGGGTAGGGAATCTATTGCTTTATACAACACCCTTCCCCGCATCTAAGTGCTGGAGGACACAAAGCGCCACTGAAATGCAGCCACCTCTGAGGCGGAGGGAGGCAGCGACCCCAGCGCGCTGCACAATCGAGGATTTGACGAGCCCTGGAGAACAGGCAGAGCTTTTGCTGATTGTGCCGCAACCTCTTACAACTAGGTGGAACTCCCTGCTTCATCTCAGCAGGGTGGATTCAGACCTGGGCTTGCACAGAGATCGGGCGTTTCAGACCATGAGCCCCCCTCTCTGGGTCGGTGGAGTTATTATTATACAGAGCTTAGTTTTCTTGACCACTGGCCCCTTGGTGTACTAGCCACTAGACCCCTCTCCCTCCGAGCGCTGGAATGGACCTGAGTTCTCCTAGTAACCAGTCCCCTTCCGCGGCCTCAGAGCCGGGAACGGAGCCGCGCTGCACCATGCTGAGGAGAGGCCAGAAGGCAGGAAAACTGGGCTGAGTCCTCACTAAATAACCTTCTTCCCTCGGGTAGGAAGAGCTTTTATTTCCGGGGAAGAGCCTTCAAAGTAGTTAAGTCTGGTGCTTACTTTGGTCCAGGCCTGAGCCCCGGGCCTGGCCGTTCAGAGCCCCGGTGCCTCTGGGCTTGTTGCCATAGTTATGAAGGTTAAAAGATTGCCTGAGCCCCGGCACCTCTTTCAATACAGATGAAGCTCTGGGTAAGTCCCTGCGCAGCACCGGGTGTCCTGACTGCTACCAGGCTAAGATAGCGGCTCCACACGCTGCCTAGGACCTAGCAGCCCCCCTGTGACAAAGTGGGGGGTTTTCTTGTTTTCGGTGGGGTTTCAATGGTTTGCATGCGGAGGGGGTGGGACTCAGTTTCCCTGGGTGTTACTGGTTTAACGAGGTGAGGGGAGAGGGAGTTTACCCCGGCGACTGGGCGACCCAGAGACCCAGATCAGGAGTTGCAGCTGGTTCTGGCCAGTGGGAGGACAATGGGCTGCAGAGTGAGGACCCAGTGACCTAACCAGCCGGTTCCAGCCAGAGGACAGAAGAGGGGAGAGGAGGCCCCAGTTTACAACCCAGTTTACCTGGAGAGAAGACAATGGACAGAGACGGGGTTTGGGGCAGGGGATCTCAGATGCCCAGCTGGGAAGCAGGGGGGCTCAGGGCTGGAGAGGGGGAGCAGGCAGAGCCCACCTGGAGGCAGAGAGACTGGGATGTGCTGGGCTGAGGGAGGCCAGGCCTGAGGCCCTGAGAGGTTCCTGTGTGGGTTCAACTCTCAATAAACCCTCCTGTTTTATACTGGCTGAGAGTTGCTCCGGTCTAGAGAACAGGGTTGCATCAACCCCTTCAGGCGTGGAGGCCCCGGGGGTCCCGAGCGAGGGGACTCCCTGAGGGGTCCCACAGTGAGAGACAGACGTGCTAAGGCTCAGAGAGGTGCGGCTCCAGGAGGTGGAGGGGCCAAACCCAGGAGAGAGTGGACCCCCAAGAAGGGCTGTCCCACTGAAAGGGGCACCCCCCACGGAGCCAAGAATGGGCACGATCTGTGAGTCCGTGACACCCCCCCACCACGGAAACAGGATGGCCTCCCCTGCGAGTCAGTTGATCATTTAAATCTCCTACAAGATGGAGAAACTTCAATCCCACCCTATGGGGCTGCCAGCTGTGAACTAGCCACGCTCCCCCACCCCCACCTGCCCCTGCCCAGCCTCATCTGAAAAACCGAGTTATGTACTACGGTCCTAGGCTGCTCATCTCTGTACCACACCCACATGAGTCACTCATCTACCTAGAGCAAGAGCCTGCATGCAGAGAGCCAGCATTAAAATCCTTCCTTGAAACGCTACACCCCAGAGACATCCGCCTGGGCTATTTATAAAGGCCTAAACCACAAACAAAGGCAGCTCTTTTTTCCCTCTTTAAACCATCCCTTCTCACTTTTTCCACCACTTCCCCAGCACTGAAAATACTCAGATCTCTCAGTGCCTTTCTCTCCCCCCTGAACTGGTCTTTTATAACACAGCTGGCCTGTCCCACGCCCCTGAGGGGAACCAATCAGCTTCCCACATTGGGTAAGGAAATTGACAACAGATTTAACCTACTTCTCAATTGGGAGACCAGATTCAAACAGGGGGCTGGGGGAAGTTGCTCTGCTAAGGTGATCTTTAAATCCATTATTTAAAGACAAGATCCTCTCCCTGGGCCAGAAGCAGCTGCCTTTCCAGACAGGGTTGTATTCAGCTGCAGGAATTTGTGCTGTTTTCTATTTATTTATGATGCATTATTAAAGAGCTGGGGATTTATTTGATGTTATTTTTTGTTTGCCAAGGGGGGTGGTTTCATAGCCCTGCGTTCTCCGGGTAAGAAACCGAGCCCCTGAAGGTTTAATGACACTTCATTCCCCAGCCCTGAACCACCCTCGCAAAGGACGTAAAAGCGCAGAAATCGCCAGTGAGCTTTTTCCATGTCACGATGAGCCTGTCTCTCTTCGCTCCTCGGTGTCTCTCTTAGCACCGCTGGTGCCAGAGTAGCTGACCAGCTCACAAGTTCTTGAAACTATTTATCTGGGAAGTTTGAACAAATTTACAAATCCTGGGGGACGGACGGACATCAGAAACAAAGCCAGCACTGCACCTGTGAGCTTTTGTTTAAAGAGACGTTAGACAGGAATATAGTCCTGGGCTCTTTCCGCCTAATCTGGCGTTGTCCTACTGCAGAGTGAGGGGCATACAGCACTTGGAACAGACTGTTGGTTGGATCTCACAAGGGTTGATGTGTTTATCTGCACCCCCCTGGGCAGCAGGGAAGTGCTGGTCACCCCCGAAACGTGGCACAGGAAGTGGGGTCCGGAAGGCGCTTGGGCAGGCGAGTTTCAGGTTTAGGGGCCTAAGTCCAAGTCTTGGCTCCACTATGATCCACAAAACGCCCGCTGAACCTTGTAGGCACCTACGTCACTGCCTCTGGACCCCAGCCCCACTGCCTGTGTGCCCACGCCCAGAAAGGCCCGTGCACCGGGAGTAGAGGCGGTTGGCTGTCCCAGTTGTGTGCGGGGCCTGGGCCGGCAGGCGAGCTCCGAGCGCATTTCTGGTCGGGTCCTGTTCAGACAGCAGCCGGTGCCCATCTTATAACTTCTTGCCCTGTGGCGAGAGCACTCCAGTGGGATATGGGAGACCCAGGTTCGATTCCCTCCTCCCACCAGAGGGGGAGAAAGGATTTGAACGGATGGGAAGGGAGAGACCCCCCAGCTGAAACGCTTGTGCTCAGTAAATGAAGGAGTCCAGGACCCTCTCGGGAGCTCCGTGTGCTGGGGGATTCGTGGAGTCACAGATGGCTAGAGGGGCCCATTGCGGACATTGTCTGACCTCCGGGATAACACGGGCCGGAGAGCTGACCCCCCCCCCCAATTCCCAGAGCAAAGCGTTTAGACAAACGCCCAGCCTGGATTTCAAAACCGTCCGTGACGCTGCTCCAACTCCATGCGCAGCTCAGGGCGTGGATTCGAAGCCAGTTTGATGCAACTCTTGGGTGGATCTGGCTCTGGGCCGTTTCCCAGACTTGCCTGCGATATTAACCTGATGCCTAGGAGAGCCCATCCGAGTCTGAACCGGGAGCTGGTAAAGCAGGTGGCTTCAGGACGGTTCCCACCCTCCCTACACGCCTGCTCACGCTGGGCTGCCCCGGACCCTTAACCTCGTTGTCCGTGTCGGTGAGTTTTGTTCCTAAATGCTGCCATCTTTCCCTGAGGGGTTGGGCTGGGCTCCAGAGGTTGCCCCGATGTTCCAGCTGTGGGGATGCCGCTCCCAGGAAGCGATGCCGGTAGAGGTTACTGGCGTGATGGGGCCCGCGTGTGCGGCAGCAGAGAGGGGGAATGGGGGAGCCCTGGCAGAGGAGGGGAAGCCGCCACACCCCTTGCAATGTGCCTTTGGCTGGGCGCTCGGTCCGTCTCTCCGGCTGGCTCCCATTTTCAAGGCAAATGGGGATTTACTCAGCGGCCGCCCTGCCAAACCGCCACCTGGCCTGGCCCGGGACCACTCTAGGAACGATGTATATTAACCCCCGGGGATGGCAGATGAGAAGAGCTTTGGAAAGAGCAGGGTTGTGTCTGTGGCCGGCGTCATCCCTTTGAGCCCCGCTGCATCCATCTCGTCTCCCGTGCCCGCAGCCCTTCAACCGGCTGCTGGCTCCCCTGAGGAGGGCCGGGCTGAACTGGGCATTTTCCTGCCTTTGCCTTTGCCCTGCCAGGGCGGGGGTGTTTATCCACCTGCCCGGGGAGGGCTGAGGTCTGGCTCTCTGCGCAGGAGGGGAGAACTGGCAATAGGGCCCCTCACTCCTGCAGGACCCCATACACCTGTGTCCCCTCTGGAGCAGCCAGGAAACTGTCCTGGCCTTGGCCCAACACTGCTTGGTCATCCTCACCATGAAGAGTGACTATCTATCTATCTATCTATCTATCTATCTATCTATCTATCTATCTATCTATCTNNNCTATCTATCTATCTATCTATCTATCTATCTATCTATCTATCTATCTATCTATCTCCATACACCCCCTCTATCTATCTATCTATCTATCTATCTATCTATCTATCTATCTATCTATCTATCTATCTATCTATCTATCCCCAGACACCCCCTCTATCTATCTATCTATCTATCTATCTATCTATCCTTCCTTCCTTCCACAACGTGTCTCTCTCTCTCGCTAATGTTTTCTACTGATCACCAAACTGCCCAGAGCTACCCGAGGGGACTTTCTCTGGAGGATACCCCCCAGCCCCGGCCCTTCACAGCTCAGCTCGTTTGCCTCCTCCGAGCTGGGCGGGCCAGAGCAGGGAGGCTGGAGGAGCTGGTGGAAAAGCAGGCGCTGCCTGCCACAGGCCGGAGTGACTCAGCGTGTGGGTGTGCGGAGGGGAAGGAAACACCCGCTGTGGTTCAACTTTGTACGATTCCAATCCCTTTCCAAAGCAAGGCCTCTCCTGGGCTACCAGGTTTGGTTTTGCAGCTAATGCGGGACCCAGTGGCCGTACGCGGCTCGATATTCCCAGCAGAAATTCCTGTATGTGTGTGTGTGTGTGTGGGGGTCGGGCCTCTGTCCCCAGACTATCCCCCAGTGGACGCATCAGCTGCAGAACATGGCACCTCTCCCGTGTTTCTGTGTCACGGGGGAGGGAGCCCCAGTACTCCAGGGCCTGGTGCAAAGCCCGTTGAAATCACCGGGAAGGCTGCAGTGGACTCTGGCACCATGCCGGCCCGTCTGAGCCACCTCCGAGCTGAGGGTCTCCATTCAAAGGCCAGTGCTGGGTTCCCCTCTAGACTCCACAAAGAGAGACGGATTGGCCTCAGAACCGGTAGGCCGGGCTGGGGGATAAGGTCGAATGTTTCTGCTGAGTTTGAGACGACGTGGACGGTGGGTGTGTGATTTAGAGACCTCTGAAAACGGAGGCGTCGAGCGAGAGCCTCCTCTGAGGCGCTGGTAATGCCCCCGGTGACACAGCCCGGCTTAGCGCTGGCAAAAGGCTCCTCTGCGGTCACAGGGCAAACTCCTCCAAGTCGCTGTCTCCGTTCCCCGGCACCTCCCCTGCACGGCTCACGTCGCTGCTTGAGGGCCGGGGATGCTAGACGGCCTCATCAGGGTTTTGTGGTGCAATAACCAACCTGGGCATGAGTTGTTCAAAGCTGGGAGGCGCTGGGCCTTCCCTGGGCTGCCTAGGGTTCCCAACTTTCAAATTGCACAAAACCGAACACCCTAGCCCCGCCCTTTCCTTGAGGCCACTCCCCCTTTCCCAAGGCCCTGCCCCCCGCTCACTACATTCCCCCTCCCTCCGTTGCTCGCTCTCCCCCACCCTCACTCACTTTCACTGGGCTGGGGCAGGGGGTTGGGGTGCGGGAAGGGGTGAGGGCTCTAACTGGGGGTGCAGGTTCTGGGGTGGGGCCAGAAATAAGGGCTTCAGGGTGCGGGAGGGGGCTCTGGATTGGGACAGGGAGTTGGGGTGCGGGAGGGGTGAGGGTTGTAACTGGGGGTGTGGGCTCTGGGGTGGGGCCAGAAATGAGGGGTTCAGGGTGCAGGAGGGGGCTCCGGGCTAGGGCAGGGGGTTGGGGTGCAGGAGGGGGTGAGGGCTCCAGCTGGGGGTGCAGGCTCTGGGGTGGGGCCATGGATGAGGGGTTTGGGGTGCAGGAGGGGGCTCCAGGTTTGGGGGGGCTCAGGGCTGGGGCAGGGGGTTGGGGCGCAGGCTTACCTCCAGTGGCTCCCGGTTAGTGGCGCAGCAGGGGGTAAGGCAGGGTTCTTGCCTGTCCTGACTCCGTGCTGCGCCTTCGAAGCGGCCAGCAGGCCCGGCTCCTAGGCGGAGGCATGGCAGGCAGCTCCGCACGCTACTCTTGCCCGCAGGCACCGCCCCTGCAGCTCCCATTGGCCACGATTCCTGGCCAATGGGAGTGCGGAGCTGGTGCTCGGGGTGGGGGCAGCGCGTGGAGCCCTGTGGCCTCCCCGCCTAGGAGCTGGGCCTGCTGGCTGCTCCCGGGGCGCAGTGCGGAGCCAGGACAGGTAGGGACTAGCCTGCCTTAGCTCCGCAGCACCGCCAACGGGACTTTTAACGGTGCTGACCGGAACCGCCAGGGTCCCTTTTCGACCGGGTGTTCCACTCGAAAACCGGACACCTGGCCACCTTCAGCTCCCCGGGTCGGTTCCTCTACACGCCCCACCCAAAGGGCCCCCCACGTTCTCTGTCTCCCCAGTGGGGCCGTGGCCTCTGCTAACCCACCTGCACTGCTCCTGCCTTTCAGCCCCACCGGGCGTGAGCCATGGCCGCTCCACAGACGCTGCAGCAGGCGCTGGCCGTGCTGGTTTGCACTTTCCAGCGCTATTCCAAACAGGAAGGCGACAGATTCACGCTCAGCAGAGGGGAGCTGAAGGAGCTGCTGGAGAAGGAGCTGCCCAGCCTGGGAGACGTGAGTAAGCGTGCGGAGGTAGAGGGTGCCGAGGCAGGCTGGAACGGAGCCGTTGGGATGAGACGAGAGCAGTCTCCACCCCGAACTGGTTACAAACTGTGAATAACAATAATTCCCAGGACCTAGCGGCCTCAGCTGCATAGACCCAGCAGGAGAGACAGTCCTGGAGCTCACAGTCTAATAGACCCAGGGTGGGAGGGAAACAGGCATGGAGAAGGGAAGTGAGGTGACCAAGGTCACCCAGCAAGTTAGTGCCAGAGCCGGGAAAGAGCCTAGTTCTCTAGCTAGAGCCCTATCCACTAGGCCATGCTGCCTCTTGACGTTTTTATTTGTTTTCAACGTATCTTTCCTTGTCCCATGGACAAATCCCCGCCAGCTCCATCTGAGCCCTAGGTCTCTGGGACCAAAGCCTGGACTCTCTGCCACTTGAGCGAGAAGAGTAGCCCTGGTAGCAGATGACAGTAGTAGGCTGTTATCCTCTATGAGGACCAGCCTCTGGAATGGGACATGACGATTTACACCTGCGCTCCTGGGTTCTGGCTTGGACTGGAAGCAGACCCCGTGCGTGGCCGTACAAATGCTGCCCAGCAACCATGCCCTGGTGGCCTGGTGCTGGGCTGTCACCAGGGGTTACAGCAGCTCTGAGGATAGTTTGGTCCGATTTCAATGTCTTATGAGCCAAGTTGGCAGGACGTGACCAGCCCCTGCAGAATGGGGCTGGGCCTGTGAGAACCGGGGTGGTGGTGGGGGACCAGCATTTCATCACAGGGCAGAGGAATGATAACTGCCTCTGACAGCGACCAGGGAAAGGTGTCGAATTTCCGCAACCCGCTTGGGACGGACATTTCTTCCTCAGCTCCTTATTACATAGGTTCCGGTAGCACCGAGCGGCCCCACGCATGATCCAGGCCCCTTGAACCAGTGCTGTACAAATGCATCGGGAGAGACAGTTCCTGTCCCGAAGAGCTTACAACCTAAATAGATTTCAGAGTAGCAGCCGTGTTAGTCTGTATCCGCAAAAAGAACAGGAGGACTTGCATCTGAAGAAGTGAGGTTTTTACCCACGAAAGCTTCTGCCCAAATAAATCTGTTGGTCTTTAAGGTGCCACCAGACTCCTTGTTGTTTTTGTTACAGGAGTGCTTGTGGCACCTTAGAGACTAACAAATTTATTAGAGCATAAGCTTTCGTGGGCTACAACCCATTTCATCGGCTGCATAGACTGGAACACACAGTAAGAAGATATTTATACATACAGAGAACAGGAAAAGGTGGGAGTAGCCAGACCAACTGTAAGAGGCCAATCAATTGAGATGAGCTATCATCAGCAGCCGGGGAGAGAAAAAAACCTTTGAAGTGCTAATCGAGATGACCCATAGAAGGTGTGAGGAGAACTTAACATGGGGAAATAGATTCAATTAGTGTAATGACCCAACCATTCCCAGTCTCTGTTTAAACCTAAATTAATTGTATCTAATTTGCATATTAATTCAAGTTCAGCAGTCTCTCGTTGGAGTCTGTTTTTGAAGTTTTTTTGTTGCAAAGTTGCCTAACTAGACTAATTATTGGTCCCTTATTACCCCATGGGAGTAAAGCTCGGAGCGGTTTGCCCAGAGTCCGTCGCAGAATTCATGGCAAAGACAGGACTTGAAGGCGGGTCTCCTGAACTGTAACCTACTGTTCTAACCACTAGGCGATCTGTCCCGTCTGGCTGTCACCGCGTTTGAAAGACTCCTAAGGGGGTTTCTCTTGCCCTGTTACTCATCTTCACTCTTGCCCCCAGGTCCAAGTGAAGGAAGGTGCCTTTGAGGAACTGATGAGCATCCTGGATGCTAACAGAGACGGGGAAGTTGACTTCCAGGAGTACATTCGCTTCGTGGCGGTGGCGTGCACCTTATGCCATGAGTTTTTCTTGGACTCCCCTGTCGTTCTGCCACGCGGGCAATAAACCCACCCAGCTGGCTTTGTACAGGGCATGAATACAAAGCAGGAGAGCAAACTTATAGGTCTGGCAGCAACCGTGCCGCTACCTGGGAACCTCATACTGGGAAAGGTCATGGTGTGTCAAGGATTGAACTCGCGTCTACCTGACCCAAATACACAGAGCCACTCCCTTGAGCTAAAGGAGACTTCCCCTCACAGAGCAGCAGTAGAGCTTTGTTTCTCAATCCTGGAGAGGAGGGTCATGAAAGGCAACCAGGGGGTTCGTGAGGCATCGAAAAATGTATTAGTCTACAGCAAAGCAAATCTCCTTTCCCCACTCCCAGCACGGCCCGGTCCATCCAGGTGAAGTGTGCTCTGTCAACCTCTCAATACACAGCCACACAAATCAGTTCTATTGGCTTCATTGAGACATTGTTGTACTCTTGCTTTCATAGTTAATGTGTTGTGTGTTGGGGCGGGGGGTGCCACATACATTTGTGACTGAATGAGAGCCTGAAAATGTTGAGCAACGCTGCAGTACAGGGTTCATGACACATGGTCTGAGCTGACTGCATGCAGCAGAGGGCAGCAGCACTCCAGCCCACATGCCAGTTCATGACAAGAACTTCCCAAACAGGATTAAGTTACTCAACCCTGAATTCCACCGCACAGTCCTTGCAGTTATGAAATATGAATCATTTGCATCTCATTTTAGTTAAATAATATCATGAACAGGGCGCTGGAGATGCACCACCAATCCTGGAGGTATTTTTGCCATATTTGCCCTGTTCAGAATTGACTGCCATGAGCGTGGAACGAGTCCAGAGATAACTGCTTAGTCAGGACCAGTTCCTTCCACTGCAGCAGGGTGACACGGCTCTGGGTTTTCTCTCCTGATCGTGGGTTTTCTTCGCTTGTCCTGTCAGACTGGCTGGTTTGAAATATTAATAAAGACTTCGTATGACCCTGGGCGCGGTGACGGTTGAGCACGTGGTGGCCAGGTCCCCCCAGAATGAACACGTGAACGCAGGCAGTGTGGAAAACGGCTCCTCCCTGGAGACGAGGGGGACGACAAGACAGACCTGGCGTGCCAGGTGCTGTGACCCTAGGGTGAAGGAGGCCTATATAAATGCTTAGGCAGCGAGCTGGCAGGTGCATTTCGCTCCAAGCTGCAAAGTCACGCAGGTCTCCGACATCTCCGTCACCTCGCAGAGCCGGAGTGTGGGAAGGGCTTTGAAGATGCTATTCTCCTCAATTCCCCCATGCACCCTTTGTCCAGCCCTACTGATTTTCCATCCCATCTAGGCAACCCTTCCCCCCCACTGCCGCTCCCGAGCTAAGGCCTGGAAGCAGGATTTCATGGCCTGTGTGGCTGGTGGCTCCCCCCCCCAGCCTTCCTCTCGCCTAACCAAGGGTGAAAGTCCCTCCTTGCCAAACAGCTGGAAAGCATCATCAAAGGGCGGGGGTGTGTGTATGTGATGGCCCAGGGGTACTCGTGTTCTCCCGCCAGCTGTCTGCAAAGAGACTCGCACTTCCATTGGCCTCTTTTTAATTCTAACCCCCCCAAGTGGGTGTCCCTCGAAGCTCTTGCTAGGGCTATAAATATTAAGCCCTGTTACTCAGCCTCCACTCCGGCTCTGCCTTCCCTCGCTCGGCTTCCTGTTCGGTTGCCTGGGTAAGTTTATTTTCTTCTAAGATGTTTGGGTGGCTACGTTTATTCTTCGATGCCAGCAGTTTGCATTTCGGGTCTGCCTCGCCGCACCGCGTTCGGGGAGGGGGGGCTCCCCTGGGCAATCACCGGGGGTCTGGCTTTGAGGGCAGCAGAGCCAATGGTTTCTGTGAGTCAGCAGGGAAAGCCAGTCACTGACTTTCTGCAGCTGCCGAGCCGTCGGACTTTATTTCAGAGGTTGCTTTTTGCATCTGGCTGCTTGCGCTGCTCTCTTCTGCTGCAGATGTGGGGCGGCCGAGCCCCTCCAGACACAGCTCTGCGCGGGCCAGTAACTGTCCCCTTCACTCAGTTCTTGCAGCTGAACTCAGCCAATGCACATGGTGCGGCTGGAGAGTCCCTTCTTCTCAATGGGGCTTTCCTCCTCCATCCCCTGCTGCCACCCCTCTGTCCCCAAGTTTTTCCCCTCCTCGCCTCGGGGCTGGTATTCGGCAGCAGTGCCAGAAGCCAACGCCCCGCCTGTGCTGGCAGTAGGGGAGCAGTGGAGGCAGGAGGCAGCGGAAGGCAGGAAGGAATGACACATCAGTGTGCCCTGCCCGTGGGGCACATCACAGGGCAGGCAGGGCCTAACGCAGGACGGAGCCTGCTCTGGGGCAGACCCTGGGACAGTTGGTGGAGTCACCCTGGATTGAGCCCAGTGCGACGGAGATCAGGAGCTGCCCCTCCGAGCCTGAGTTAGTTCTAGCCCATGGTCCAAAGGAGGGCGTGACTCTCTGCTGGGACTGGTGGGACATTGCGCTGGGCCGCTAACGGAGGCAGATGGCACCTGCGTGGACTTATAATTAGCCACGTTTCAGCACCTTTGTGGGCTGAGCTCAGGTCACCGCATGGGCTGGTGATGTTTAAGCGATCAGAGAATTGCAGGACTGGAAGGGACCTCGAGAGGTCGTCTAGTCCCGTCCCCTGCACTCATGGCAGGACTAAGTATTTTCTAGACCAGCCCTGACAGGTGCTTGTCTGTGAGGCATACTGCTCATAGCATGCAGGAAGAGGGTTATCGGGGCTTCTGAAGGTCTGATTGGCCATAAACACCTCTTGGCCAGGCCGAAGTCCTACATGGTGCCCAAAGTCATTGGAAAGACAAGGCCCTAGCTGTGCGATGGGGTAACCGATTCCCGTGTCTAGCTACCTTGGCTTTCTGCACCCCATTACCACCAGCTCCCAGTTATGAAAACAGAAGCCCCTCGCCCCATTGACTGGCTTGGGGTCTCTTTCCTCGCTGGCAATGCACAGGTAAACCCACACAGGCCGTGCTAAGCTCACGGAGCAGAGCTCATGCCGTCCTACACTGTAACTTCTTTGCCCTGTCCAGGCCGGTTCGTGCTCCCCAGTGGGGTGGACCCCCCCTCTAACAAGCATCCCTCATCTCCCTGTCAGATTTGCTAGCGGTGCACGATGGCCCGGCCCCTGGAGCGAGCTCTGGACACGATGGTCTCCACGTTTCACAAGTACTCTGGGAAGGAAGGCGATAAATTCAAGCTCAACAAGGCTGAGCTCAAGGACCTGGTCACGAAGGAGCTGCCAAGCTACATCAGCGTAAGGGCAACGGAGGCTCGGCTGCGGGGCTGGGCCCATCTCCGCTGGGCTGAGCCGCGAGCTGGGAAGCCGGTCGGGGCGCGTTAGTGACAGTCACCTGTGATGGGATGGGACCAGCCTGGGCCAGGCTCCTGAAACATGTCACAAGTGCCAGCCGGGTGAAGAGGTGGCTAGCGATGTTCACGGGACACAGCAGATAGACCGGGGGAGTCAGTCGGTGCTCTGTTCTCTGCCAGTCCTGGCCCACTGCTGTGGCCTGGGGTGTGTGCTCTCAGATACGCTGGGAAAACGGAGGCCCTGATCCTGCCATTGGGCCCATGTGAGTGGCTCCTTGTGGGAGGCACTGATGACAGTGCGGCCTAGCGGACGGAGCACTGGAGTGAGACTCAGGAGACTTGGGTTCAAAACCTGTTGGAGACTGTGGGCGCGTCATTTCACCTGTCTTTGCCTCAGTTTCCCTGTCTGTAGAATGGGGCTAAAGATACCGACCTCCTTGGCACAGCGCTCAGAGAGCTGGGGATTGTTACTGGGGTGTGGCAGGGTCCTTCCCACACAGATGGGGTTGGTATTAAAGGTCTCCTGGCACCTGCCCCAAGGACCGGGGGGTTAGCTGGCTGGGCCATTGAGGTTAATTTGGGCATTTATGTTCTGCCTCTTTAAATACCCTTCCTAGTTTTGGCTGGATGTGGGATTCTCTGCGTCCCAAGCTACTCAGTGTGCGATGGACCATGAGAAGCTGCAGATGCCAAGAGATGCGGGCGGCTGCTCCAGGCAGTGGGAGCTGTGGTGGGTCAGAGGAGTTGTCCGCCCGGGGACCAGCTCAGGAACCAAACTCTTTAACGCAAAACTCACTTTTTATCTTCCCCTCCCCGTGGCAGAAACAAACCGATGAAGCTAGCTTCCAAAGGCTTATGAACAACCTGGATAGCAACCGGGACAAGGAAGTGGATTTCCAGGAGTACGCGACCTTCCTGGCCTGCGTCGCCATGATGTGCAATGAGGACTTCCAGGACTGCCCTGACAAGATGCCCCGGAAGATGTGACGCCTGGCCCTGGAGGCAGCGGGGAACAGACCCCCAGGAACTCAGCTCCGGGGGCAATATCTGGGGTGTATCCCTGCCGTGCCCTGCTGACAGCGCCCTGCTTATTGTCCGTCACCCATCGCCCCTGCATTATGAAGCTGTTGTTCTTTCAATAAAGGTTGCTTTAAAGAAGGTCCCTGGTGTATTTGTTTTCTTGGTGCCCAGATACCATGCTGATGGGCAGATTCTTTATTGTCCAGGGTCACAGGCATGGACAAAAATAGAACCGTGACTGATCCTCGCCCTCTGAGTCTGGTCTGGTGTATAACAATGACAAAAAATGAATCCTGCAGAACCCCATATATTTCCCCTCCCCTCTGTTGCTTTGCCTGCTGAGTTAACAGCAGAAAGAGCTAACGGTCCTGGAGCCTGGGGCACATAGAGGATAACAACCTACTACTGCTACCAGCTAAGAGAATTACTCCTTTAGCTCGTGTGGTAGGGGTCTCTGCTAAAGGTCTGGGGTTAAAACCTCATTTTTCAGGAATATTTGGTGTGGGGGTTTAAATTTGGGGTGTGAGCCGAAGCTCACTGCCATCCATGGACCTCTCCCCCCAGATCAGGCCCTCGGTGACCTTACAGCATGTGGAATAAACAGCGGCAACCCAGGCCCTGAAGCCCCGAGAAGGTGCAGACAACCCCAGTGGCCGGTGGGTAGCCAGGCAGAGCTGCCCCTGGGGCTGATGGGAGTGCCGCCTGAGTAAGGACCTCAGAGTTTGGCCACGCTGAGTGAACAGCAAACGGGCAGGGATGGGCCGAGCTGGGGCGGGCTCGGCTGGGATAAAACAGAATTTGCTGCATTTTCAGTGGGTTGCCATAGTGCCGAGCACGGGGCATTCCCCAAGGCTGGGTCTTGTGCAATGTGAGGCCAGCTGTTCTTGGAGCACCCCGAGCCACATCGGCTCCAAAGGCTGGAGCAGCAGCCCAGGGTGCCCGGGGGAGATGGGGGCGGGCAGGAAGTGGAAACCGATGACCGTCAGCTGAAGCCAGTTAAGATCCCAGACCCATGCCCCAAACATCCGCCCCTCCTGGCACAGGCCGTCTTGCTCCAGGAGCCGGGGCAGCCAGCCTGGTGGGACAGGCCGACCCGCCTCAGCACCCAGGGTTCTGGGGGGAGGGAGGAGCGCTTGCAGCACGGCCAAGTCGGGGCTTTAAAAGTCATGAGATTTCTTTTTACAAATAAATGCAGGATCTTTATTTGTCTTCTGGTCTCAGAGATGCTAGCAGCCAGACGGGCGAGACACCTGATTGTGCTGTAGGTGGGAGCTGGGATTCACAGGTGATCACATGATTCCAGCAGCTCATGGCTTAAGAAACCCTGCCCCAAATCACAAGACTCCCGGTCAGGTTGCAGGAGCTGGCAACGCGGCGCGGCCGTGTCCTGCCTGAGCCAGGCGGCAGGGACAGACGCCCGTTGTTATTAGTGTGTAATTGCAATGCACGCCAAGCACAAAGGCTTGGTTATTCTACCCAGAGCCATCCGCCCACCTCCCAGATCACATGACACCCTTTGAGTCCTGTTGCAGTCAGGACAGGCTGGGAGCCCCCCGCCCCCTCCGTTACACACCCAGGGCGGGCTCACCATTGTCCTGTGCCTCCTGCCGTCATTTGCACCAGTGCTCACAAGTGGGTGTGCAAGTCACCGTGCCGACCTGGCAGCCTCATGCCCACTGCTGCAAACGACGGCAGCTGCAGGACAGCAGTGAACCGGGCCCTGAGGGTTTGTCTTCACGGCAGAGTTACCCCCAGCTCACCCTTGCCCCTCACTACCGTGGTGCTTGCGATGTGGGCTAGCTGAGTCCAAGCCAGGCTCTCCTTCCACTTGGGGTGGCAACTGCAGGTTAAGCCACTGGCCTGCTGATAATCCTCCAATACCTTCCCACAAGCCCCCCTGTCCTGCGCCCAGTAGGACAGACAACTTCTCCTACAATCCCTTGGGAAAGGATCAGAGCGGCTCCACTTAGCACGGGATGCGGCCCCCGAGGTCCAGGCCGGGCTGGCGGGACCCGCAGGAGAGCGCAGCCCCAGTGAGGACACGGCCGCTGGGGCAGGGCCTGGCACCGAGGCGTCTCACCCCCGGGTACTGATCACCCAGGCTGGCTCTGCGACAGAGCCTGAGCATGGCGGGAGCAGAGAGAGGACACGGGAACCGCCTTTGGTAGGTCTTCCCCGTGCAATATGTCTCGCTCCTCCCTAGCGATCGGACGACCACGAATTCTTTGAGCTCGACTCTGCACTGAGCCCCTGCCCCCCAAATCTGTTATTGCCCCCCCCATTTCCTCCCTTAACCTTCCAGTTCTCTCTCTGCTCTTCCCTTCTTGCCACGGCCCTTTGCATCCTCCAGCTACCTTCATCGCTGGCGCTCGTCCCAAACTTGCTCCCAGCCTCCCGTTGCTAAGCGACAGGTCCCCCGCCCACCTGTGCATCCTGCTCAACGGGAAATCCCCTGTCACCACAGGTGCAGGTGCCAGGCAGCAGCTGCTGCCGAGGAAGTGGGCGACAGGGCCCTTGTTGTTTCCTTTAGCCCTAGGCCCAGCCTGTGCCCATATAAACGGGCAGCTCCAGGCCTGGGCCTGGGTGGGATTGTCCCGCCAAGCGCTGTTAGCGAGAGGCGTCGCCCGAGTCGCTGCACACCAGGGACTGGCTTCTGCTGAGTGAATCTGGAGTCACTCCTTTGGCTTCAGTGGAGCCACTCTGGATTGACACCGGTGTAACTGAGAACGGGACAAGTCAGAGGCTCATCAGGGCAGCGGGTGTGGGGTTTGCCCATCTGACCCGCATGCCTGGGTCATCACAAGAGCAGGTGCAGGAGAATTCAGAACTGAGTTCAAGCAACATCTGGAGAGCAATGGGCAGGGAGGTAGATTGCAACCAGGATCCTGGCAACAAGATCAGCTTTCCATTGGTCCTCTGGTGTGCTAGAAACCCGGGCTCCCTCGGGGAGCTCAGAGCATATAAAAGGGAGCTGCCTACTCTGCTCCGGACTCTCTGCTTTTCCCTTTGCTCTCGTCTTGGTAAGTTGGTTTTGTTTTATAACATTGGCTCTTGTGGCCTTTAAAAAACTGACTCTCCAGAGTGCCGCCTCGGTGGGTTCTCTCTCCCTCCCCTCGCCAGATGTGCCACACCCTTGGCAGCGTGCCCAGGCTTAGCAGATCCTCTCCGCAGCTGCGCACGCCCCTCCCTGGCACACAGCGTTAGAAGGCCCTCTCGCCAGAGGTGCATGCCCCTTTCTAGATGTGTACACCCCTCCCTGGCACACAGCGTTAGAAGGCCCTTTCGCCAGAGGTGCATGCCCCTTTCCAGATGTGCAAACCCCTCCCTGGCACACCGCGTTAGAAGGCCCTTTCGCCCGAGATGCATGCCCCTTTCCAGATGTGCACACCCTCCCTTGCAGGCACAGTGCTGGGGGATCCCTGCCACAGCTGTGCAGACCTCTCTCCAGGTGTGCATCCTCCCCCCAGTTATTCCCAGTGCCAGGGGGCTGCCTCCCTCCAGCTGTGGCAGTCACTCTCCAGGAGGCATGGGCTGAGCTGCAGGGGAGCTGGCTCTGAGATGCTTCTGGGCGTTGGCACAGTCTCCTTGGCGCAGTTCTCCCCTGGCTGGCTGCTTAGACATCGCCTGATCTCACTTGCTTTCCGGCTCCTGTGCTGGGAGATAACGGGGCCACACCGATTACGTCACTACCATCTGGGGGTCCCAGGGAAGGTGGCTTGGCTCCCTCCTTTGCACACTCAGTAACAGCACTGGCCTCACCCAGCGGTGCCCTGCTGGCTCCAGGTCCTGGCACCCTGGATCCAGTGGCCCTTTGGACTCTCTCCCTCCCAACCGGCTCTAAGGGACGCTACTTTTCCAAGAGGAACCAGGATTTTTTAAACTCCTCATGGGAATGTGGGCTTGAGATTCCCAGGGGGAATTCCTGGCCTGCTACAGCAGCAGTTTTTCTGTTTGCCTGGATGCTCCGTGGCTCATTTTCCAGAGGCCGGGTTGGCACTGAAGGCTGGGGGCATGGTGGCATTTCCCCCCCTTCTGGGAGATTCCTGCCTTGTTAACTCATCCTGAGCTTGGCTGCTTCCCCCTGCAGGATCTTTGCTGCTGCCCTTAGTTCCCTCTGTCCTGGAGAGATTTGCAACATCTGAGTTGGTGGGATTTTCATGGGAAGGGGACGGGGACCGAGAGAGTGAGGAACCCAGATCTGATTGGAAAACAACAAAATTCGATACCGAATTCCCTTAAATGCCTTTGAAATTCCCAGCCAGTCAGATCCACCTGCTCTGATTGCTCGGGTGAGTCACCAGAACAGCTCTGCATCTCTGGGCAGGGCTTAGCCCCAAGATGCCCGGCCGCACCCTCCCTGTGGCTAACTGCTATTGCTGGTATTTACTCACTTTACAGCTTCATGGAGTTGCAATGCTCTGAGGCACCAAGCCCTGTATTTTATAGCTCCTGACTTCCTATGAGCCAGCCCCGTGATAAGGGAAGCCAGCAGGAGCAACTGCCCTGGGGCCCTGGACAGGACCTTCCTCATCATCCTCGCTCTTAATTATTAACCATCCGTCTGCCAGGCAGCTTCCCATGTTCTTGTTACGGCAGCACTGAGAAGCCCTGCTCCAAACAGCCTCCAGTCTGAATAGACAAGACAGGCAAAGGACGGGCAATTAACAGAGACCCAGAGAGATGAGGGGATGTGCCCAGGGTCATGCAGGGAGGCAGGGACAGAGCGGGGGATTGACGTTAGTGTACCTGGGCCCGAGGCCAATGCCGTAACCAGTGAGCTAGCCGAGAAGCAGGCCAAGGCAAGGCGTGGATAGCACCACCTGCACGGCTAAGCGCCATCCCCCGGGGGATATGAATGAGGTGCCCACGTTTCCCATCTGTCACGGCTGTATCCAGCAGGTCTGGGCTCTGGCCATGGCACACAGGCAGCCGGCAGCCCCGGAAGGGACCGGATGCAACCGGCTTAACCACCTCGCGGCCGCTTCCTCTAATGCAGCATGTGGTTGGCCACCCAGGCTCCACTTTACCCTGGCTCCCCATGCCATGAATCAGCGCTCCTTCCGGAGCCCGCTCGCAGCTCACACGCTCTACCCAGGTACCGGGCACGGCCAGGCCGACGCTGCAAGCGCTGGGCAGAAAGGAGGCAGCGTGATGACAGGAGAGGACGCCGTGGTGGTGTAGCCACGTCCGTCCTGGGGTATTAGTGAGGTCACAGCTTCTTGTCTCTCTCACCAACAAATGTTGGTCCAAGAAAAGATATTCTCCCCCCCCCCCCCCGCCCCAGCTTGTCTCTTGAATAGGCCAATGTCACCCACCTGTGACATGGGCTGGGGTCTGTTTAGACCCAGGGCCCCGAGCTTGGTGGGTCCTACCCAGAAGAAGAAGCGATTGGTCGGAGAGCACTTTGAAACTGGAAAGTGCTGTGTGGCAAGCGAAGTATTAATGTGGCAGGACTGGTCTCTTCACTCCCCCTCCGCCCCACCACAGCCTGTCTGCGCCTTGCTCACTGGGGCTTGTGTGCACAGTTCTTCCCGGGGCAGCCCCGTTTCGCCGCGAGACCGTGCCAGCCCCTGCTCTCTCTTTCAGACCAATGTGGACGAGCGCCATGGAAACGCCTCTGGAAAAGGCCTTGGCAACCCTAGTCTGCACCTTCCACAAGTACTCGGGGAAGGAAGGCGACAAGATGACCCTGAGCAAGGGGGAACTGAAGGAGCTGGTGAAGAACGAGCTGGGCCTGGGGGAGGTGAGTGCTTCGGAAACATTTTTTGGGGGGGGGGGATCAAAATGAGGAATTTGGGGGATCAAAATGAGCATTTTGGTTCGGATCAGACTCTCCTGGGTTTCTCCCCAAACGGATCAGATTTGAGATTTTTGCAGAACTGAAAACTGAATAAAATTTGGGGTTTTTTCCGTCCAAAACATGAAAAAAAAAATCCACAGGAAATGTAGGGGGAACATAGGAACATTTTTCAAAGTTTCCCCCCCAGTTTTTTGGCCCAACCAATGGATCAGTTTGCTCTTGTGAACTCAGACACGCAGCTCCCCCGCCCGTCCTGGGGGGACGGATGCCTTCCCCAGGGCTGGATCTGGCCTGGTATCTTTGCCCACTGTGCTCATGTCAGGTCTGGGGATTGTTTTCCTCCCAAGGAAGCTTTGCTCCCATTTCGCAGCTGCCCGACGGGGAGGGAAAGTAACGGTAACGTCTCCTCCCTGTTCTGCGCCATGGTTAGCAGCAGCCCAGGGGCGAGACTCCTGCATCGTTAACGAGCCAGATTACCATACAGGGAAAGGAAAACCGGCACCTAGGGCCAGAGCGGGTCCCTGCAGGTTTTATCTTCCCTCGCCCTTTCCTGCAGAGAATGAAGGAAGGCGGCATTGAGCAGCTCATGAAAAGCCTAGACCGGAACAGTGACCAGGAAATCGACTTCAAGGAATACTCGGTTTTCCTGTCCACCTTGTGTATGGCCTACAACGACTTCTTCCGGGGACAGAGCAAATAGCTGGGGGGAGGGGGGCCTGAGACCGGGACACTGTCCGGCTGCTTTCAATAAAAAGCGTTCTGTCCACCGTTCTCCCAGTGTCATGTGTTTCCTTCCATCCACCCTGCTGGGCCGTCTAGCCAGGCTAGAAGATCTCTTTTCTCTTCGCCTGTCTGTCGGTCCATTCCCCATGCCCCTCTATCGAGCCAGCTCGCCTGCAAACTCTTCAGGGACAGGGGCTGTCTCTGCAGGCCCAGCACAATGGCCCAGAGCCTCGTTATTTAGGTGCCGGACTCCCAGGGGGTCCCTTTGAGGATGTGGGTGGGGCCCTGATCTCAGTCATGGCCCCAAGGGCACCTAGAACTGTAATAACAACACACCCTGGGCCTTGGCTGGTTTCCAGGCTCCCGGGAGGGAGCTGGGCTGGGAGATGACTGTCCTATGGCTGGATGGGCGGCGCTCTGGGGTCAGTGGGGGGTGGTCTGTGGGTCACTGAGGGCAGCCCCCCAGTGCTATCCTGCCTCGCTGGTGCCCCTGGCCCCGGGGGAATCTGCCAGCATTGCTGATCGCCCCTTGCCTTCCCCACCCCACCCCAGCACGGCCTGCTGCAGGAGAGCGGGGCTAAGCTGGGTGAGGCTGGGAACAGGGCGGGGGCCCCGGGCATGTACAGGGCAGGGCATATTGGGGGCAGCCACATGAGTGGGCGGGGTTAGGGGGCAGAGGGGCGTGGTCTCCCCAAGCCACACCCAGGCCCCCCTCTCCTCTGGGCAGTGGGCAGGGTTGCTGGGCTGGGCTCCGGCCCGATATATAACGGCAGCCCGCGGGCGGCTCCCTCACCCCAGTCCCACGCCTCCTTCGCACCCGCAGCCCGCTCCGTTGTCTTGGTGAGTCCGGTTCGTGCCTCTCCTCCCGCCCCGGCTCTGGCGGGGGGCGCGGGGCTCCCCCTCCCTGCACGCAGCTGAGCCCCCGGGTCCGGGTCCGTTCCCTTGAGCTCGGCAGCCCCCACTTTGCCTGGGGCTTGCCCGATCCGTGTTCACACGGTGCGCAGCTCCGCGCAGCCCGAGCCCGGCTCCGCGCCGAGCGCCTCGCAAGCCAAGAAGCGGCTGCGCCCGGGATCTGCGCGGGGTCTGCGCCCCTCTTGCGCGGGGTCTGCGCCCTCCGGCCCGGCTCGGTGCAGAGGGAGGAAAACTCGGGCGGGGCTGGGCGACTCCCGGTCTGTGGCCAAGTCTCTGCGCCATAGTCCAACGCGTCGGGTTTTTGGCGACCCCTTGTGGAAACGGGCGGGGCAACACTGGACCCCTCCCCGCCCCCGCTTTATCCCGCGTCTCGCTGTACAACCGGGGTCCGGGCCCCCCTTGCATGGAAAGAGGCGGGTGG
Source organism: Trachemys scripta elegans (assembly GCF_013100865.1). Taxonomy (NCBI): domain Eukaryota; kingdom Metazoa; phylum Chordata; order Testudines; family Emydidae; genus Trachemys; species Trachemys scripta. The sequence goes on from NC_048313.1 coordinate 10,600,346, forward strand.
GGGGGCTGTAGGAATCCCCTGCTGCTTAGACCCCTCGGGAGTGAGGGACCCCGGGGCTGGGTCTCTGACGCTGGGGGCAGACGGGTGGGGCAGGTTTGGCCCGTATGGAAGGAAGGACACGGACCTGAGACCGAATTTGGCCCTTGGTCGCCCTCCTGTGGTCTCTCTGGCCGTGCCACAGAGCCCCTCACCCTGGGGGCTGGTCACCTACAGCCTTTACATCTTCCTCTGACCTTCCCCTGCGGGGCTCTGGGCTGCGCTCACCCCTGGGGCTAACGTGCCAGCGGGGAGGGGGCAGCTGCTCGGGGGTCTGGCCGCTGACTTCAGTGCCTCGCGGACCAAGGCCAAGGTCCATGGAAATTTGAGACCATCCCTCAGTCTGTGCAGGTCCCTTCGCCCCCCAGGCCCACTGTCTGTTGGCTCCCTCCCTGGGCGCTGAGACGGGCAGAAACTCCTCACCCTCATTTTTCTGGGGATGCCACGTTTATGCGGCTCTCCTGAGAGATGCTGGGCGGGAGGCCAGGGGAAAGGGCCCCAGGTGCCGTGGAGTGCTCCCTGGATGGGAGGGCGTGGCTCACAGAGCAGAGTCCTTCGGGGCTGAGTTAGGGGAAGTTCCCCAAACTTCCCAGCTCCTCGGGCTTGTCTCTTCCCCCCAGGGCAGGGATTCTGGGGCAGGCTTTGCTCTTCCAGTTCTAGTGGTTCTGTTTCCAGAACGGGTCCTCTGTTCCCCCGAGGCTCCGTGTCCTGGCCTCGCTCACTGACTGTCTTCTCCTCACTCCCCTCAGATCTACCCACCACAGACCTGCAGAGATGGCAGCACCTCTGGACCAGGCCATCGGGCTCTTGGTCAGCATTTTCCACAAGTACTCGGGAAAGGAAGGGGACAAGAAGACGCTGAGCAAGAAAGAGCTGAAGGAACTAATCCAGAAGGAGTTGACCATTGGGGCGGTGAGTGTGGCTGGAGACGGGGTCGCAGGTGTTTGAGGATTTGCATGTTGGACTTGGTGAAAATCAGCCCCCAGAAAAGTCCATCCTCTGTTCTTGTTATCGTCGTAAGCACGTTAGTGACCCAGGCCAGCTCCCTGTTGATTGCAGCCGGCTCTGCTGTGAGTGAAGGAGACGCGTTAGGGTTGTTTGCATTACGTTAGTGCAGAGAGGCCCCGGGCAGGGTTGGGACTCTGTTGTGTTAGGTGCTGTACAAATGAGAACCCCTGCCCTGAAACGCTCACAACCGAACTAGACCAAGCGTAGGAGGGGCGAGAGGTGGGAAGTGAGCTGGGACCAGAACCTGCGTCCCCAAGTCCCACTCCAGAGCCTTTACCCACAGCCCCTTCTGGAGATCTTCGCAGCTCTCTGTGAAGGCAGAAATATTGCAGCCCGTGGCCAGAGCCCCCTCTTGTTCCTCCCCTGCTGCATCACTGTGACTGCTACAAAGCTGGCAAATCTCCTCGGCTAAGAATTCCCCGGGCGTGGGTGTAGATCTAGTGTAGTCCGCTCCTGTGTCACCCGCTCGGGGGACAGGCAGGGTGAAGGGGTGTGTGTGGCCAGAGTGCCGCTGCACCCCAGCAATTCCCAGCTGGCAGAGTGCCCCCCAGGAGCTGTAGGCAACTGTCCCCCAGGTTCAGGGGGCTCTCAGGCCTCCCTGCTCGGCGACACCCAGTGTGTACCAGGCTGTTCGGGCGTCTTTTGCACTTTACACAACAAAAAATGACGGGAAGAAACTATGGGGGGTCCCAAGTCACCGTGTTAGTCATAGAGTGGAAGGCGGGAACAGCCACCAGGTCATCTAGGCGGACTTCTTGTATAGCGGGGCCACCAGCCCCCTCCCTCTATTTCCCCCCTCCCCCAGCACTTGCACGCTAAACCCAACCACCAAAAGCTCTCCTCTTATAGCAGCAATTGTGGGCCAGGAAAGGAGGCTTCTGGGAAATGTTAAACCCTGCACCGATGTACCCCCCCTGCCCCCAGTGCACCTGGAACCCCGACTGTCCCCTCCCTGGGTTGTGATTGGCTTCTGTGCTTTCCTCTGGCTCTAGAAACTGAAGGATGCTGAAATTGTTAAGCTCATGGAGGACCTGGACCGGAACAAGGACCAGGAAGTCAACTTCCAGGAGTACCTCGCTTTCCTAGGTGCCCTGGCCATGATTTACAACGAGGTTTTGACATCTTAGTAGTAGACGGGCCGAAGCAGCCTGCTGGGGAATGCGCCCCGATGAGTCACTGCGTATCCAATAAAAGTTTGTTTTGTACATTGCTGCTGTTGATGGGGCCTGTTTTTGTAAAGCTCAGTAAACGTCGTTGGGTTTTGAGGGTTTCAGGAGCTGGCTCCAGGTGGGGCTGGGACGAACCGTTTCCACAAGGGGTCGCCTTGTTGATTTTTACGGTTTAACGGGTGAGGGCGGAAAGTCAGGAGCGGGTGATGAGCACCAGGGAGACGCTGCAGCACTTCACCTGCCCAGGAGAGGTCTGCGTGTCACATGCACCAAGCCGGGGGGGAGAGGGCTTGTCTCTAGACTGGCAATCGGGGGTGGGAATCCTCCCCCGTGCGAGCCTGGTGCAGACTCCTGGGCACCATGTGTTAAGGTTTAATGCCCTGTGAGCGAGTCCCACGTCAGTGAGGACTAGATCAGCCGCCCTAACAAACTATTCACTCACATCAGCAGGGCGCACGCGGACACTCCGACTGCGGCAGGCTAGATTCACACCCCGGCTTGGCATGGCCTAATGCAGGGGTAGGCAACCTATGGCACACGTGCCGAAGGCGGCACACGAGCTGATTTTCAGTGGCACTCACACTGCCTGGGTCCTGGCCACCGGTCTGGGGGGGGGCTCTGCATTTTAATTTAATTTTAAAAACTTTATTTACTTTACATACACCAATAGTTTAGTTCTATGTTATAGACTTATAGAAAGAGACCTTCTTAAAATGTATTACGGGCACGTGAAACCTTAAATGAGAGTGAATAAATGAAGACTCGGCACACCACTTCTGAAAGGTGGCCGACCCCTGGTCTAACGGCTCCCAAGCCCTGAAGGGCCGAGCTGTGAGACCTGGGGGACTGTCTGGGGTGGGTCACTCAGAGCTGTCCAGCCCTTCTAGCAAAGAATTGCAGGGAGACGCTGACCCAGTCGTCTGCCTCGCAGCCCGGCTCGGCCCTGCACTCAGCAGCCACCCCACTGGGATATGGAGGAGGCTAGAGCCATTAGGAGCCTCTGAGAGCCCCGGGGCCCCCTAAGCACTCTGCCCTACAGGGCTGCAGCTGGCTAGAAGCCCTGGCACGCTCTGCCCAGGCAGAGAGATGAAAAAGGAAGCTGGTGGCTGAGCCTGGTCTCAGATCTCCTGCTCTTTAACCACCAGGCTCCCCTGGTTCCTGTAACGTTAGGGGAGGATGTGGTCACTCCACCCCCGCAGTGCAGCCATGTCAGTGCTCAGGGGAGTGGGTGGGGCTGCAGGTGTGTCACCATGGCAATACCTGCGAGGCGGGGCTTGGCTTGGGCACCTGGGGCCTTGTCAGCACGTGGGAAGAGCTATTCGCCCTCTTAGCAGGAATCCTGCAGCCAGCGAGAGATCCGGCGCCATCCCAGGGCAAGAAAAGCCACCGGGGGCTGCTGACAAACCTTCCTTTAAAGGGGCCCTGAGCCCCCTCGGCTCTCTGGTCCTGAGTGCGCGGGATGCGGTCCCTCCTGGGCAGATGTGGGTGTCGCCCTGGCAGTGCTCGGCCCCAGCGGGCTCTTCAAACAAAGGAGGGGCTCGTTCCTCTCGGGAATGCCGCGGTGACCGTCTACATCTGATGTTGTGTACATAGCGCGTGCGTAGAACGAATGTCTGTCTAGTGCCATAAACTATTGATGTGCCTCCAGACCCCCCATCTACTAGTGAGTAATATCTCCGCCCCCCCCCGGCTCCCACACCCTATAGCCCTCTGGGCCAATCCACAGCAACCTCTAGGGCTGTGTATCCGGCCCCCACGGGCTTGGCAGAGAGCGAATGTTGCAGAGGGAGAGGTGCGGTCCCAGCGTAGCGTCACTCGCCCCGGGGCAGAGGAGCCGTTCCCAATAGGGGATATTAGGGCTGCACAACAAGGAAGTGCTTCCTGCTAGTGAGACAGACGGTTCTTGTCTGTACGGCAGGAGAACCGACAGGCCCCAGCTAAAAGCAGGGCCTCGTCCTGCCTGCTGAGGTGTGTGCACGCCCAGAGTACGAGCCAGTCCCTTCCCCTGTCCTGAACGAGACCGATGTGGGGTGGTGGAAAAGGAACTGGAGGGACAGAGACTTGAGCAAGGGGCAGAGCCAGGCGTAAAACCCAGGAGCCCTGTGCCCCTTGCCTGCCCTCGCTGCACTGCTCCCCTTCTCAGGAAGGGGGAGATTTACGCGTGGGTAATTAATGACTCGGATTTCACAGGGGAACTGTCTGCTTGGAAAGCTTGTGCTCTGGGGCACTGTAGGGCAGTGGGTCTCAATCCCCCCGGCAGGGGCACTGGGACAGTGTGTACAGTCGGGGAGCTGAGAGCCTTGAACCAAACTGTAACCCAGCGTATGATGGAAACCACTTCCAGCCAGGGGGTGCAGCAGCCCCCCTAGTTCCAGCACCTCTGACCCCTGGGGTACGCAGAGGTCTTCCAGGGGGTACGTCACCTCAGTTAGACACTTGCCTAGTTTTACAACAGGCACTGGCCAAGTCAGTACAAACTAAAATTTCATACAGACAATAATATAATATATGGAGCTATACCTATCTCATAGAACTGGAAGGGACCCCAAAAGGTCATCAAACCCAGCTCCCTGTTTTCACTAGCAGGACCAAGGACTGATTTTTGCCCCAGATCCCTAAGTGGCCCCCTCAAGGATTGAACTCACACCCTGGGTTTAGCAGGCCAATGCTCAAACCACTGAATGACTTGTATACTGCTCTATAGACTACACACTGAAATGTAAGTACAAGATTTATATTCCAATCGCTTTATTTGATAATTAGATGGTAAAAAGGCGAAAGGTGGCAATTTGTCAGTACTAGTGGCTGTGACACGTCTGTCACTTTCTGGCTGATTTTGTAAGCAAGTCGTTTTTAAGTGAGATGAAACTTGGGGGTGCATTGGACCAATCAGATTCCTGAGAGGGGGACAGTATTTTGGGAAGTTTGGAGCCGCTGGTGTAGATAACAGATCTCAGCAGCGCCACCTGGAGGACAAACCGGCTCTCTACGGAGATGGGTGTCCAACTTTGCAGTGATGCACTTGTTCGATTGCCCCTTAGAAGTTAATTTTAACACCACAGGGGCTGCCTGGAAGCTCTTTGGGCCTGATCCTCTGCTCCGCTGAAGTCAATGCAGCTACTCTGGTTCACGCCAGCCGAGGGACTAGCCGTTTGCCGTTGTGGTCCGGCCAGAATGAGCGTGTTTGTGGTATTCACGTTTCAGTTGCTAATCGAGTTTTCAGCGTTCGGTTGTGAAGAGCATTAGCAGACAAAAGGCACTAGAGCAAAGCTTGCAAAGGTGACCGCTAAACATTTGGGGCCAGCTGCCCCGTTGGTGTAAATCAAGGCAGCGCTATTGCGGCGGCGAATTCTAAAGGTCGCTGCGTGAAACCCGGCTGCCATGCGAACCAGCCGCCGTGCCAAGCCTTGCAAACATCTCAGGATGTGGTTAGGAGAAGGCCAGCGTTGCAGCCCTCAGACACGCCACATAGCAACGAAAGCCACACACACATTCTTGCAGGACTGGCCTGCTCGCGAGGATATTGGCCCTGCTAAATGATTCCCGGAACCCTCAGCCGAATAGCCAGGACGGTGATCAAGCAGGTTCTCAGCCCCTCTCGCCGCTCATTTTGCACAGATAGGGCTTCAGCAGTGACCCAAATGGGCCTCTCTGGTGTTGCTGTTCCAGCGGGAAGCTGCCGTCGCTGACACCAGAGCCAGGCGTTCCAGGCACTCAACGTTACCAACCAGCCAGCCGAGGTCAGAGATCCCAGAGTGACGCGTTCAGCACACACCAGGGTTTGTTTGTTCTTTGCAATCGGCCGGCAGAGACGCATCTCATTGTTCACATACACACGCCATGCACAGGGAAGAGCAGCGTGGTCAGGCCTCTGCTTCTTAAACAGCGAACCGGAGCAGGACTCCATGAAACACACGGGCGCTAATGCAGGCCAGCGGGATAACTAGGGTGTTTAAGTGATGCACACACAGTACTCTGGGCTAGATCCTCAGCTGACGTCCATGGCGCTCCCCCACTGATTTACCCCAGCTGGCCCTTTGAAACAGGAGATTTGTCCCCAAAAGTAACAAGCACCGCTGGGCCAGAGAGATAGCACTAGGCTGCCGCTGGGGATCTTGTCCAGGAGCTCTGCTACCCTCCAACCAGCATCCCATAAACTGTTACACTGTTGCCAAGTTTTTGTGATATTTGGTGTTTTTCTTTTAAAGCAGCAGCTCCCGGAGTCCTGTGATTACACGAGAACCGTCTTCTTCTTCTAGCCTTAGTCCCAACTATATGGGAGTGGGTCTTGCAGCCCTTCTTTGCCGTTCCAGTCGGTCTTGAAGCGGTCCCTTGTAAATTTTGTAGTTAATCAAATTTTTCTGTATGACATCCACCTATCTAGTTTTGGGTTTTCTTGCTCTCCGCTTCTAAGTGTAACACCCTGTTTCTGATATGTTCTTCCATTCTTCTTTTCACAGCCTGGATTCCTGGAGCTTTTCTAGAATTGGGGCCACCTTAGGGTGACCAGATGTCCCTATTTTAAAGGGACAGCCCCGATATTTGGGGCTTTTTCTTATTTAGGCACCTTTCCCCCTGCCCCCCATCCCAATTTTTCACACTTGCTGTCTGGTCACCCTAGGCCACCTTCCCCCTTCCCTGGATTCTTTTGCTCTGAACATGGTCCAGCCGTGTAACTCCAAGCATCCGTCTTAACATTTTCATTTCCACTGTATTCATGCTCTGTTCTTCTCTGTTCCTCAGTGCCCAGAGTTCAGAGCCACAGAAGCGGCAGGCCTAATGACACGAGAACCTCAGCTTTCATTAAAAAGAAAGAGGTTTCTAGTCCTTATTGGTTCAGAGAAAAGCCTGAAAACAGGATCTAAGTGCACCTGAAAGCTCAAAATCCAAGGACCCCTCCCCCGCACCTCCCCAAGTTGTTTTTTCAAATCTCGTGGTTTTGAAGCCAGTGTGACATGGTGGGTGCCTCATTCATGATTTTAAATGTTTGGGGTTGTCAATATTGTAAACAAATTACCCATCCATCCTCCTAGATCCTTATCTGTCTATCCATCCATCCATCTAGCCTTCCTTCTTCCAGCAATTTTTCTCTCTCTCTCCGTATACACCCATCATCCATCCTTCCATCTCCTCACCACCTGCAATCCCTTGTTTATCTGCAATAAATCAGCTACCCCAACACAACCAGGACTCAGAAACGGCAGGCTCAGAGGGATACAGGCTTCGGGGGAGACCTGCTTGCTGGAGGGAGAGGGATTCCACGCTGCAGACAGAGCACAGCTGCATGGGGGGGTCGTACGGCCTGGCCTGTGTGTAAAAAGTAGCCGAACTATTGAAATCCATTGAACCAAATGCCTGTTGCATTTAAAGAAGACCAACAACCTGAAGTGCCCCCAGGTGGCAGGCATGAGACAGAGCTCCCCGTGTATACAGCTGGGGTAGGCAACCTATGACACGCGTGCCAAAGGCGGCACACGAGCTGATTTTCAGTGGCACTCACACTGCCCGGGTCCTGGCCTCTGGTCCGGGGGGCTCTGCATTTTAATTGAATTTTAAATGAAGCTTCTTAAATATTTTAAAAACCTTATTTACTTTACAGACAATAGTTTAGTTCTGTATTATAGACGTCTAGAAAGAGACCTTCTAAAAACGTTAACATGTATGACAGGCACACGAAACCTTAAATCAGAGTGAATAAATGAAGACTCAGCACAGCACGTCTGAAAGGTTGCCGACCCCTGGTTTACAGGCACGCGTGGGGAGTGGGCTGTGTTAGCAGTGGGGTGTGTTTACGGGACAGGCCACGAGATGGCAGCAAAGCTATGGACGGCGTGTCCTTGGCGTGTACCAGGTCGATGGAGATTCACACGCTCTTGTGTGTTCGGGGCAATGTGGGGACTCGTTTCTTCGCTCCAGGTAGCACTCCGTGTTGGGACGGCGTATCCCTCAGAACCCTGCCGGTCTCCAGGGTGGGTGCATGGCTTCCGGGCAACCAAAAGAGGCCCCGACAGCGTCCCAAAAACTGGAGGGCTCCATGTCACTAGCGGGCAGGGTAAATGATTCTCCCTTGGTTCCATGTGGTGGGGCGGCTCTGGGCTTTGCTTCCGCAGCCTCTCCAGGGAGCGGTCACCAGCGTCCTAATGCGCCACTCACGTAAATAGGCTGCAGCGATGCAGGGTGCATTGGTGGGGCCAACCCAAATCCCGCCGGCTGGGAAAAATAATTAAGCCCCATTGGAAGTGGAAGGAGCTGACCTCTGGATCCTGGTGCCTCAGTGGGGAGAGAAGCAAAGTACCCGCGGGATCGCCTAACGAGGGGAAATAAAGGAGCTAATTAAGGGCTCATTGTTTTTAGAAGCAGCAAGGTCCTGAAACCCCCAAAGGAGTCAATGCGTGTCAAGTGCTGGGTGCTGGCTAATTCCCTAGTGTAGACAAGGCCCAGGAGTGGATGGCTGATGGTCTGATGGGTTCGGGTGTGGGGGTGTGTGAAGGCTCTGTCTGGGGCTGCAGGCTCTGGGGTGGGGATGGGGATGAGAGGTTTAAGCTGCAGGAGGTGGCTCCGGGCTGGGATCGAGTGGGTTCGGAGGGTGGGAGGGGGATCAGGGCTGGGGCAGGGGGTTGGGGAGCAGGGGGGGGGCTCAGGGGTGCATGCTCTGGGTGGTGCTTACCTCAAGCAGCTCCTGGAAGCAGCTGCCATGTCCCCCTTCCGGCTCCTACACGGAGGTGCAGCCAGGCGGCTCTGCGTGCTGCCCCGTCCGCAGGCACCACCACCGCAGTTCCCGGCCAATGGGAGCTGTGGTGGCGGCGCTTGGGGCAGGGGCAGCGTGCGGAGCCCCCTGGCTGCCCCTACGCCTAAGAGCCGGACGGGGGACATGCGTGGAGGCTAGCAGGGAGCCTGCCAGCCCCAACCAGACAGTCAACAGCGCTGACCGGAGCCGCCAGGATCTGTTTTCTACCTGCTCCACAATGGCCATTTGCAAGCCGGGTGCCAGGCCCGGCACCCCACGGCGATGATTCTTTGCCGTGGAGGCTGAGGGCTCTTCCCCTGTGCTGCTGCCTTCCTCTCTTGCTTTAGTTAATGAGTTGCGTTCCAAACCACAGTGCGCCTTCCTTTCGCCGCACCTCCCGCGTGCAGGCGAAGCTGTCCTTGCGCCGGGGAACTGAGCAAAGGGCATTTTTGATATCCGCTGGCAGATCCCGCCCCAGAGGGCACCGCGGTGTGCTCAGAGCCAACGGCATGGCAGATCTTCTCTTGCCAGCGTCACTGAGCCAACAGGTCCGGGCAAGGCCAGTGGCTGGAAAAGAAGGGGTTGAAGAGGAGGGAGCAGGGAGGGGCCGGAGCCCAAAGCAGGCCTGGGTCCAGAGCTCTCCTCCCTCACGTGTGTCATTTGGCCATGGTTTGAAATGTAAGGTATTAAGTGAGGCCTTTGTCTTCACAGCATCCCTTGGTTTCTTTTTCCAGCATCTCAGCATAGATGCTTATGCAACTGTGACATTCCTAAACCCTATAGTCTGTGCTACAGGCCAGGAAGCCTGGAGGAATGGAACAAGCTATGTTTCTCCTCCAAATCATCTTTTTGGTTCTGACTTTGTACAGCCCCTCGCACAGGGGTCGGCAACCTCTGGCACGCGGCTCGCCAGGGGAAGCACCCTGGTGGGCCGGGCCAGTTTGTTTACCTGCCGCGTCCACAGGTTTGGCCGATCGTGGCTCCCACTGGCCGCGGTTCGCCGTCCCAGGCCAATGAGGGGTGCAGGAAGCGGTGCGGGCCGAGGGATTTGCTGACGGGGCTTCCCGCCGCCCTCATTGGCCTGGAGCAGCGAACTGCGGCCAGTCAGAGCCGCGATCGACTGAACCTGTGGACGCGGCAGGTAAACAAACTGGCCCGTGTGCCAGGGATTGCAGACCCCTGCCCTAGTACAATGGAGGCCTGGTCCCGGGCTAGGGATCCTCAGGGCTATTGCAATCCAAATAACTAATAATAATTTTTCTAATCATGAACAATCTCCGGGAACCTGAGAGGACCCCCCAAAAAGCTATAGGGACCCTAATGAAACAGAACCAACCATAGCAAACAAGGCTATCATCTTTTCCATCATTACAACAGAAAAAAGTAGTCAACCCCTCTTCCCATCTAGCCATAAAGGAGGAGAGGGTGGCCATGACTCCCTTGAAGCCTATTTGCGACCTCTAGAGGTTGAGAATTCACGATTTAATCTATAGCATGACTGGTAGACAGGTTTATACCATCAATAAAAACCTACCTACACAGGAAGTCAATTTAGCACCATTCTAGCAATGGCTGGGTTTCTGACTATAGACAGATCCCATAGAAAGAGAAGTGAGGTGCAGGGGAGTGAGAGCCCTTAATTAACCTTAATTGGGGAGGGTTCAGAAGAGAGACTCAAGAATGATGTTTTTAGAAGACTGGGAAACCTGCTTTAAAGACTTGAGACGTCCAATCTGTTTAGTTTATCAAGACGAGGTTACGAGGTGACTTGATCATGGTCTACAAGTATCTGCCTAGGGAGAAGATGTCTGATACTAGAGGTCATTTTTGCTTTAGCAGACAAAAGAGTAGCAAGATCCAATGGCTGGATGTTGAAGCTAGACAAATTCAAACAGGAAATAAGGTGCAATTTCTTGACAGTGAGGGAACTGAACCCTCGGGGCACCTTCTGAAGAGACACGATGGTTTTTCTGTCACTTGAAGTCTCTAAATCAAGATTGGAGATCTGTCTAAGGCCTGGTCTACACTACGGGGTTAGGTCGAATTTAGCAGCGTTAGGTTGATTTAAAAATGACTGCGTCCACACAACCAACCCGGTTGTTCCGTCGACCTAAAGGGCTCTTAAAATCGACTTCTGCACTCCTCCCCAGCGAGGGGAGTAGCGCTAAAATCGACCTTGCTGGGTCGAATTTGGGGTAGTGTGGACGCAATTTGACGGTATTGGCCTCCGGGAGCTATCCCAGAGTGCTCCATTGTGACCGCTCTGGACAGCACTTTCAACTCCGACGCACTAGCCAGGTACACAGGAAAAACCCTGGGAACTTTTGAATTTCATTTCCTGTTTGGTCAGCGTGGTGAGCTCAGTAGCACAGGTGACCATGCAGTCCCCCCAGAATCGCAAACGAGCTCCAGCATGGAGTGAACGGGAGACACTGGATCTGATCGCTGTATGGGGAGAAGGGTCTGTGCAGGCAGAACTCTGATCCAAAAGAAGAAATGCAAATATATTTGCCAAAATCTCCCAGGGCATGTTGGACAGAGGCTACCCCAGGGACACACAGCAGTGCTGCGTGAAAGTTAAGGAGCTCAGGCAAGCCTACCAAGACAAAGGAGGCAAATGGTCGCTTCGGGTCAGAGCCCCATACATGATGCTTCTATGAACAGCTGCATGGCATTCTAAGGGGGGACCCTACCACCGCCCCACCACTGTCCATGGACATCTGCAAGGGGGGAGTCTCATGCAACATGGAGGAGGATTTTGTGGATGAGGAAGAGGGGGAGGATGAGGAGAATGCGCAACAGGCAGGTGGTGAATCCCTTCTCCCTGGCAGCCAGGACCTTTTCATCACCCTGGAGTCAATACCCTCCCATGATGGGATCCCCAAGCCTGAAGCCGGAGAAGGCCCCTCTGATATCAGACACCTCTGTGTTCTTGGGGAACCAGGGTGCAGTATCCAGCCTGACTCATGAAAGACACCCTCCCCCCCAGCCTTTGCTTAAACCAAAACCCATCAGAGGAAAAAAACTTGCAGAGAGCAGTGAAGGGCGTTGGGAGACACACCTAGACCCCTCCTGACAAGGGTGACAAGATTAAGACATCTCCATTAGCATACAGAATGGAGAGCAGAGACAACTCCCCTCGCCTCATCTGCATGAATGATGGGACAGGGAGACATCTCCATTTACATACAGAATGGAGAACGGAGAACCGCATTGAACTCTGGGACCAGAAAAAGCAGGGAAGCATTGCATCCTGGGAATCTCTGCTCCAGATGCTAATGAACCTATGTCTGCACACACCCAGCTCAGCAGTTATCAGACCAATTCTAGTAATCAAGTATCAGGGGGGTAGCCGTGTTAGTCTGTATCTACAAAAACAACAAGGAGTCTGGTGGCACCTTAAAGACTAACAGATTTATTTGGGCATAAGCTTTCGTGGGTAAAAACCTCACTTCTTCAGATGCATAGAGTGAAAGTTGAGTATCAGAGGGGTAGCCGTGTTAGTCTGAATCTGTAAAAAGCAACAGAGGGTCCTGTGGCACCTTTAAGACTAACAGAAATATTGGGAGCGTAAGCTTTCGTGGGTAAGAACCTCACTTCTTCAGATGCAAGAAGGTCAAGTCATTTGTTCTGTCTCAGTGTCCGATTTTTGTCCATTTCTGTCCCCATATCTACTCTGGCGACACCATCAGAGGACCCAACCACATCAGCCACACCATCAAGGGCTCATTCACCTGCACATCCACTAATGTTATATATGCCATCATGTGCCAGCAATGCCCCTCTGCCATGTACATTGGCCAAACCGGACAGTCCCTCCGTAAAAGAATAAATGGACACAAATCGGACATCAGGAATGGTAACATACATAAGCCAGTAAGTGAACACTTCAATCTCCCTGGTCATTCTATTACAGATTTAAAAGTCACTATCATTGAACAAAAAAACTTCAGAAACAGACTTCAAAGAGAAACAGCAGAACTAAAATTCATTTGCAAATTTAACACCATTAATCTGGGCTTGAACAGGGACTGGGAGTGGCTGGCTAATTACAGAAGCAGGAGTACTTGTGGCACCTTAGAGTACTTAGGAGTACTCCTGTTCTTTTTGCGGATACAGACTAACCCGGCTGCTACTCTGAAACCTGTCATTACAGAAGCAGTTTTTCCTTTCCTGGAATTGACACCTCCTCATCTATTATTGGGAGTGGACTACATCCACCCTGATTGAATTGGCGCTGTCAGCACTGGTTCTCCATTTGCGAAGTAACTCCCTGCTCTCCATGGGTCAGTATATAATGCCTGCATCTGTAACTTTCACTCTATGCATCCGAAGAAGTGAGGTTTTTACCCACAAAAGCTTATGCCCAAATAATTCTAGAAATGAATCCTTAATTGATATCCAAATACTGACGCAGCCTAGTTGCATTGTGAGCTCCCTGGAAGAAAACACCCCCCATAGCCCAGAGTGATCAGCTCCTATTGTCTAGTCTAAAGAAAACCCTGGAGTCATCAGCTTACCTAGAAACAAATCTAGTGTTCTCCCTTCAACCATTGTAATTTCTCTACAAAAATCCCTACTCACTCTGTAGTCAGGGTTCTGATGCTTAGATCCAAACTATGCATCAGTTCCACCGGAACTCCATCTCCTGACTGATTGTGCTGGGGGCTCTGCCTGTCTCCAGCATTCAGGTCCCTCCGCTACCACCATCATCTGGGAACCCTGACCAGTTCAAGCCTCATGGAGTGGGTGAGACCCCCCCTCTTTCTCTCTCTCTGTTTTCCTTTCTACCTTAGGTATTAACCTTTAATCATGTATGGTTATGTTGGTTTAGGCTCCTTGTGTAGTTATCACTATTATTCAATAAATAACTTCTATGGTTAAGTTGGTTGCTTCTCTCTCTCTTGCTGAACTTTACTCGTTTGTGTTTTTAGCTTCCCCCATTCACTCTACAGAAACGCTTCTTTTACCTAAGCTAAAGATCCCTGCAGTGCCCAAAATACTGCGGGGTTTGCTCATCAAGTAGGTTACTGCCAGTGCAATTGTGATGTGAGAGTGGGGATAGAGACGTGCTGAATCTGGGACTCATAAGGGTAACAGCTTGAAAGTGCTGATTGACCCGGTCCGCTCAGACTTGCTCTGTGTGTGTGTGTGTGTGCGTGTGCGCGTGTATGTTCATCCGGTTCTGGGGCTGGAGGAACCCAGCCCTGGGGAGCCTAGGTCCTGCAGGATAGCTCCATTGGGAGGGGACTTGCAGAAGGGAGAAGAAGAGCTCCATATGAAAACACAAGTGACACAAGCAGGACATTGATAGGATTACAGAACCCCCTTCCCCAGAGGAGTAACCCAAATAAATGAGCATACCCCAAAGAAATGGGCACATCTGCTAACACCTCTGGTGAGTGAACATTTGTAACGACAGTACAGTGTTTAAAAGCAATAGTGTTCATGGTCACCTGGTTGAAATAGGGGAATTTTTGTAAGGGAAGAGTAAAAGTTCATGCTGGGCTGTTTGTGCTTGGCTAAAAGGGATCATCCCAGAGAATAGCCACGCGGTCGGGGGGAGGCGGGGGAGAAGGAATCATCCTGGAGAATAGCCACGTGGTGGGGTGGGGGAAGGTGTGTGCTGCACATCTACCCGAATACTGCAGCCCCTCCTTTTAAATGTAAAACCCAACCCATTGCTTGCTCTTGGAAAGGGGGGCGCTGTAGTTTGAAAACATTCCCACATGTTATGAAGGCATAAGAAGCCAACCCAATTTTACTCTCTCTTTTTATCTCCCCCCAGGTGCAAATGTTTCTATGCTCCCCCTATCATCTCCGTCTCTGCGGTTATTGCAGATTAGAAGGTGAAAAAAATGCACTCGCGATGACATTTTCTGAGCTGATGCAGTCCTCCCGCACTAACAGGCTGGCTCCAGGCACCAGCATAGCAAGCAGGTGCCTGGGGCGGCCAATGAAGAGGGGGGTGGCACGTCCGCCTGTTTGGCGGCAATTCGGCGGCGGGGCCGTCACTCCCTCTCAGAGCGAAGGACCTGCCGCCGAATTGCCTCCGTTGAATGAAGTGGCGCTAGAGCTGCCGCCGATCGCGATAAAAGCTTTTTTTTTTTTTTTTCTGCTTGGGGCGGCAAAAACGCTAGAGCCGGTCCTGCGCACTGGTAGGGCACAGCTTAATGCATGGAGGCACTCAGTGGCAGAGGCCGGGAAAGAATTGAGTGAGTGCGAAGAGCGGAGGCAGGACGCGATGCTGAGGCTAATGGGGGAGTAAATGGACATGCTGAAGCATCTGTTGGGCGAGCAAATGGACATGATGAAGCGTGTGTTGGAGCTGCAGGAAAGCCAACAAGAGCACAGGCCCCCACTGCATCCACAGTATAACCACCTACCCTCCTCCCCATGTTCCATATCCTCCTCACCCAGACGCCCAAGAATGCAGGGGGCGGCGAGGAGGTGGCTCTAACCTAGTCAGCAAACAGCGCCAGTGAGCTTTTAAACGTCCAAAGGCACATTCTACCACCATTCTGCACTTGCTCAGCCTATAGTTGAACTGCTCCTTACTACTGTCCAGGCTTCATGAGCCATGGAGCAAGGGGTAGGTTGGGACCCCCAAGGATAACGATTGGCATTTCAACATCCCCAATGGTAATTTTGTGGTCTGGGAACTAAGTCCCTTCTTGCAGCTGCTCAAACAGCCCGGAGTTCCTAAATATGCGAGCGTCATGCATCTTTCCTGGCCATCCCACGTTGATGTCGGTGAAACGTCCCTTGTGATCCACCAGTGCTTGCAGCACCATTGAGAAGTACCCCTTGCGGTTTATGTACTGGTTGGCAAGGTGGTCCAGTGCCAAGATAGGGATATGTGTTCCGTCTATCGCCCCACCACATTTAGGGAACCCCACTGCAGCAAAGCCATCCACTATGACCTGCACATTTCCCAGAGTCACTACCCTTGATAACAGAACGTCAGTGCATGCATTGGCGACTTGGATCACAGCAGTCCCCACAGTAGACTTGCCCACTCCAAATTGATTCCCGACTGACTGGTAGCAGTCTGGTGTTGCAAGCTTCCACAGGGCTGTCACCACTCACTTCTCAACAGTCAGGGCAGCTCTCATCTTGGGATTCCTGCACTTCAGGGTGGGGGAAAGCAACTCACAGAGTTTCAGGAAAGTGGCCTTACGCATGCGAAAGTTTCGCAGCCACTGTGAATCATCCCATACCTGCAATACTATGCGGTCCCACCAGTCTGTGCTTGTTTGCCGGGCCCAGAATCGGCATTCCACTGTATCAACCAGCTCCAGTGCCACCATAATGTCCCAGTTGCCACAGCCCGTGCTTTCAGGAACGTCTGTGTCCATGTTCTCATCAAAATCCTCCTCATGCTGGCGTCTCTTAGTCCGGTTCTGCACATACTGCAGTATAATGCACGAGCTGTTTACAATGCTCACAACAGCATGGGTGACGGTGAGCTGAGCTGAGCGGGCTCCATGCTTGCCATGGTATGGCGTCTGCATGGAAAAAAGACGCGAAATGATTGTCTGACGTTGCTTTCACGGAGGGAGGGGCGACTGATGACATGTACCCAAAACCACCCGCGACAATGTTTTTGCCCCATCAGGCATTGGGAGCTTACCCCAGAATTCCAATGGGCGTCGGAGACTGCGGGAACTGTGGGATAGCTTCCTACAGTGCACCGCTCCGTGAGTTGATGCTAGCCACGGTAGTGAGGACGCACTCCGCCGACTTAATGCGCTTAGTGTGGACATAGGCAATCAACTGTATAAAATCGATTTCTAAAAATCAACTTCTATAAAATCGACCTAATTTCGTAGTGTAGACATACCCTAGTTCACCCACAAGCTGTTGGCCGGATACAGGAATGACTGGGTAAAATTCTGTGGGCTGGGTTACGGAGAATGTTGGATCAGATGGCTCCTTCTGGCCTTAGAAAATCTATGAATCAGTCGATAAGTGTGGCGAGGATATTTCCCATTGAAGAAGGCAGCCAGTGGACATATTTTAAAGACTGATGCATGGGCCATTTGACCTTCCAGTGTGAAGGTTTCTTTTAAAAAAGCTAAACTTTGCCCTGTAATGGAGAGGGTGAATGGCTATGGGGGAATGGTTGACTCAGATGGTTGCGTTAATGGGTATTCCTCGACAGGGAATGTGAAGAAGTGTCGGGGAGGGAGGGAAATGCTTTGACCCCAAATCAAGGCAAGCTGAATGTTACTGTCTGCGCTAAGCTGTCTTTGTTACCTTACCGAGCGAGCCAAGGAAGGGGTCCAGCCTGCGAACTGGGGTTCCTGAGGCATACCCCTGGGAGAAATAGAAAAGGCTGCACAACGCAGTAGGTGGCATTGAACTTTCTATCAAAAGGATGATGCACTGGATTGAAATGCCCGAAGCTTTTATCATGTGCTGCGATGACTTTAGTTTGGCAACTCATCCATGCCCGGCTGGCAGCGTCTCCAGTCGAGGCAAGACTTTGGCATCGGTTCAGGCGGAATGACTTCGTGTTACTGCTCCATTCCCATGAAGTGCATGGAGCGTGCGTGGGGGATCGGGACCTGAGTGGACAAGGTTGGGATGCCCCTTCCAGAATGAGTGGAGGGAAGAGGGGCGTCCAATCCGCCCATCACGAGAAGGAATGATTGGAGCAACGGCTGGTTCTTTCTTTCTTTCAAGTCTCACAAGTTTTACTGAAGGCAGAAAAAAGCTGGCAGGTGACACGGCTTGGCAGTGCAAAATGCTGGTTATGGAGAATGGATTTCTAGTGGGGAAAAAGGTCCATCTCAGAGAATTCAGGGGAGGTGACAAATTGCTGTTTTACCAGATGAGTTAAAAGAGGCCAGGCCAACGGGGCTAACTGCTGACTTTGTCTCAGTTTTGCTCCTAGTAAGATAACGAAAAACGCTGCTGTGATATGCCACCCATTTAATAAGCCTTGGGCAGATTTCAGGGGTGTAGCCCTCGTCTCCTTTGCAAGAAACTCCCTTAGAAAACTGTTGAGAAAGGAGAAGTCCCTAGGGAGATGCAGAATGGAGGGAGGAGCAGATAGTTCATGGGCTTAAAAGTGTGAGCAAGAGAATGAAGAAATCTGGGCCATTACCTACCGCCCACACGTACAGGAAGCAAAAATTTACCTGGAACATTGCGTTCTTGGCTTGAGAAACTAAAGACACCGAGTCATATCTTAAGCTGTGTAAAGGGGCATGGATCTAGTGACGTCAGAGGGCCAAATCCCCAGCTGGTGTAAAGCGACAGCGCTCCATTGAAGTCAATGGGTCAGAGAGCCCCCAGCTGGTATCAAGTCAACGTTGTGCCATTGAAATCAACGAACGACACTGATTTATAGGAGCTGAAGATCTGGCAGCATTTTCAGCCAAGCCTGGTTGAGATCCTACTTTCATAAAGCAAATCCGCTATCCATTGACTTCCTAGGTGCGGGGTGTCTTCTCTGCACCCCAAATATAGCAGAGCAATCCTTCGAAGTGAGGTCTATGCCCCCCCCCCCCCCCGACCGCCCCACTGTTTTTCTCTTCCTCTTCATTTCTTTCTGAAGTTCTCACAATCCTTCCTTTGCATTCAGTTCAGACTGGTGGTAGGAGGCCCACTGTGGACCAGCGTTACAGATTAAACATCTCTTGTCTGACAAAACATGGTTTTCACCTTCGCTGGACACAGACTCAAAGAACACATTTTCAGTGGGGAGGAGGGATAGCTCAGTGGTTTGAGCATTGGCCTGCTAAACCCAGGGTTATGAGTTCAATCCTTGAGGGGGCCATTTAGGGATCTGGGGCAAAAATCTGTCTGGGGATTGGTCCTTCTTTGAGCAGGGGGTTGGACTAGATACCTCCTGAAGTCCCTTCTAACCCTGATATTCTATAACAACATCCATACAGTTGTTTTGCAATGACTTTGATGACCAGTGTGGCACTGGCTTTTGAGACCCCCCATAATGCTGTTTGGGGAACTAGAACGTACATACCAGCCTCAGGATTCCTGCACCCCTGTCTGTACCCCGTGCCGGCTGGTCGCACAGAGCAAACGCCCAGACTGTGCCTCTGAAGTGACCCTGGCAGGCGTCACTTTCTGGACCGGTTCCAGAATTCTCGCCTGGGCGTGCTGGGTGCAGCGCGTTGCACAAGACTCCAAATAGCATTAAAGAACGAAAACAATAATGCCACTATCTGAGGGCGTTGTCTGTGTGTGTACTAAACTCAGTGCAAGAAGAGTATAAAAGTGTCTGATCTCTGCACTGGCTTCACCACACCTGACTGATCATCTCCTCTTCTGATCTCCGAGACTCGGGTAAGTCTGTTTACGATAAGTAGCCTTATTATTTATTTATTTGAACCACACCCTGGCTTTTCTAACCAACTGCCTTGTATAGCGCTTTATAAACAGGGGACACTGCCGGGCTGCTTCAGGGAGATCACGAAGCAGGATCCCCCCCACTGACGCAGGGGTAGGAAATGCTGCTGGAAGTACAGGATAGTCTCCAAGGCACACGGAGAGGGCTTTAGATTCTGTGTTTGAACATCGTGTGGGGGGGGGGGGAGACGCAGGGCTCATGGGAAAGGTAAGGGAACATCCAAATGCCTGCTTTCTGCAGGAAAAGCTGCCTTCATGGGTACGCTGCTGGACTAATGCTGAGGAGAGCTGGGGTTAATTCCCACTCTGCCATAGTTTCCCTGAGTGATCATAATCACTCTGTGTCTCAATTCCCCATCTGTGAAATGGGATCAATAATCCCCTCTTAGAGGCAGGGACCGTCTATGCACAGCACTCTCCGAGCTATTCGAAAACCAGTAATAACATAATACTGTTCTTGGTACCTTCCGCAGACTGGACAAGCGTTGATCAAGGCGGACCGAGACAGAAGGGAGCATTCATTCGTGTATTCTATAGTGTAACAGTTTCTTAGATAACTGTCTTCCTGTTTCAGGTTCCCTAGACACTCAGCAAGATGACAAGCAAACTGCCTACCAGCAAACTGGAAGCAGCCTTGAATGATATTATCGATGTGTACCACGAGTACTCTGAAAAAAGGCCCAACTCGGATGATTTCCTGCAGAAGCATGAGTTCAAGCAGCTGCTAAAACAGCATGCCAAGTCATTTCTGGCGTGCACTATCCCGGTAAGCAGAGACATGGTACTGTCTGTGGGAGGTGTTGGGAGTCTCCACGATGGTGCTTTACGCCCCTGGGGATCTGGCCTATCCTTTTCCTTCGCTTTACTTCTCTGGGAGACATTCACCACATTAGTGCCCTGAGAGTCAAGTAGGGGAGTAGAAGTTCATCTGAAAGTAAATGCTATTGAGCGTGGATTTATGCTGCTTTAACCCACCGTTTGCTCCACTAGTGTGGAGAAGAACACTCGGTCGATAAACATCCAGAGACCAAGAGAGCCTGGACTTTATTCTGGACCTTCTCTCTTCCTGTCTTAGGCAAATGCCTAGATGGAAAAGCAGGCACAGCTAGTAAGGACCAAAGAAATGGTTGAGTAGACTCAGAGAGATGAATGGGGATTTCATGGTACACATGGAGGGTTTTCTCGAAGCACTTTCACTTTTATATTTTCGCTGTCAGTGATTAGCAGTCAGCTATCTCCCCCTGGGAGCCAGGTGTCTAGCAGCCCTTTGGAGCTTTCAAATCTCTCCCCAAATCCAGAAGTCGCAGAATAGTATTTTGCTGTTAAAAGTTGCAAGGAGGGTTCATTCTTCCTTTGACTCTTCCTTCTTTTGCAGCGCGGGAAGACAGAGGACGAATACATAGAAGACCTGTTTAAGAAGGCCGACAAAAACAAAAATGGACAACTCCATTTCGAAGAGTTCGTTACCACGCTGGCAAAATTGGCCATACATGCTCATGATCTCTCACACGGGGATTGTGATGAAGGGTCTGGGAAGCCGGGTGATGGGCATGGGCATGGGCATGGGCATGGCCCCAATTAACTTGGGCATGAGCATAATTCTGGCCCCGCTGCTGGAAGCTCCTCTGGGCACGGGTATCATGGCTGTGGCACTAACCCCAGCGATGACCCTAACCACCGAAGTCAGGGAGACCCTTTGAGTTAAAACAAGACGAGATTTTGCAAATATCGAATGTAACCAGAGAATCTTTGCCTGTTTGGGCTGATAATGTAGCAATAAAACTTGCCTCTAACGCAATCCCTTGTGTCTGTTTGCTGTGTGCTTCAATCTCCTGACAATGGTGTAACCTGCTGGGACTTGTGTGCTAATCACGGCGTGTAAAGGGGGGTGGGAGAGGAAGAGTGGCCCGGTGGATAAGATACAAGCAGAGTCAGGAAGTCTGGTCTCTATTCCCAGCACAGGACGGGGAGACAGGACTCCTTGGTTGTGCTCTCACATTTGCCATTGACTTGGCGTAAATGTAGCCAAGTCATGTTGCTTCTCATCTCACTGGACTGGGAGGAAGGATTGTCTGGTGGGTAAAACGGAGGTTCTGGGAGTCAAGACACATGGGTTCTATTCTAAACACCAGCCAGGATTCCTGGGTTCTGTTCCCACCCACCGCTGCTCCACTCGGACATTGGGCAAAGGTTGGCAAGTTGCTTCCCTTCTGCATTCCTCAGCCTTGGCCTTCTGCCAAACGGCAAGGAAGGAAACGAAATACAGCTGAATAGCAGTGAGGCTGGGGCAGTGTGAGCGGGGGATTAAACATGACACAATCACGCCGTGCTGTTCAAATTCAGGCTAATGCCATATCAGGTTGCAGTCGCACCTTGGTCGTTCAAGTCCTCGCATCGTACTCACATTAGGGAGCAAATGGGACCTGGTCCAAGGCAAGCGTGAGCAGAATACAGTGGACAGCAAGTGATTTAGTTGGGGATTGGTCCTGCTTTGAACAGGG
Source organism: Trachemys scripta elegans (assembly GCF_013100865.1). NCBI lineage: Eukaryota > Metazoa > Chordata > Testudines > Emydidae > Trachemys > Trachemys scripta. The sequence continues at coordinate 10,622,164 of NC_048313.1, forward strand.
GGTTGGACTAGATGATCTCCTGAGGTCCCTTCCACCCCTGAGATTCTATGATTCTATGAAGCTTCCTGCAAGAGGGCAGAGGCAGAGTGCAGGGCATGGCCTGAAGCATCTTCCTCATGGTGCTAGTGAGATGCTCAGCTGTGCATGCCGACCCCTGGCCTCACTCCTCTTCCTAGGCCGAGGTATTGTGACAGAAGCGCTCTCCTTAATGCTGGGTCAGCTTTTCAAGAGCACCCTTTCTCTCCTATCACTTTTTACCCTGTGTTTATATGCACCACAGTCCACGCTTGCAAAGAGCGATGAGGCCACCCTGGTACACAGCTCTCACTGGAGCACATGGTCCCATCCTGATGTTCCCACCTCCGAAATCCACCACGTTAGCTCTGGTGACCTGGCACTTTGCTGGGTGGGTGGTCAGGCAGAATTGAACTCCGGACCGTCAGTGCTAAAAGACGAGCCTTCACCACTTCAGCTAAAGGAGTAACTCCGTTCATGGGCAGTGTTAGTAGACTCTTATCCTCTCCTGGAGCAACCACTTGAGAGGGACATGCAACAACCACTGAGCCAGCGGGTTCCCTTTGCACCATTCAGGATGGTGGATGCTTCTCTCGTATGCCCCGGTAGATTTTTGGAGCTGTAGAAATAAGTAACCAAGGCTATAATCTGCCCATCCCATCTCTGGCTGGATAGCGTAAATCACTTCTATGTAGCACCACAAAATCACTTAGCCCTGAATCACCAGCTTCTGGCAAGTAATCAGCATGTTCTGCATCCCGGATGGTGTGGCAAGGAACTCCCAGCGTAAATGGTGTGATGAAGATAGACCTTATCCTAGCAAATGGGTACAGAGGAGCCTGCCAGCGATCAGGTGTTGGACTTTCCTTTGTCCTGGGCGTGTGTATGCATCTCATCCAAACAGTGCTAACCCCATTCGGGGGTCCAGAATTGTGTCTATAGTTGGGTTTTCCCAGTCCGGCTTTGGGTCCATCCACTCCCTTGTTTCCATATAGGCTCAAAAGACTCCTAGCCAGGGCGTCTCAGCCAACACTTCCTGATCCCATATTGCCTACAAGCTGCAGCCGACTGTTTGACTGCCCTCATGGGTCAGTCTTAAAAATGTTCAAGAGACCAGATAACCAAGCGTAGCCCCGTTTATTGTCGAGAGTACAATGGGACATACAACCCCTCTGTCTGGGAAGCATATTCTCACAGCGTGGTCACCTTATACACAAGGTGTGCTTCAAAGAGATGCAGTTCAGCTAGCAGGATTTATTACCAACCTTCCTCTACATACCAGTTCATACCAGTTCCTTAGCTTGTTCTGTACCTTGCTTTATTCTGGATGCTAGAATTCCCGGGACTGGTCTGGAAGGTATCTCCTTGTCTTGCCCCATGCCTAGTTCGGTAAACTCCACTCCAGATAGTGGTGAGCCATGACAGGACTCCCTAAGTGCACTGGGGAGAAAGTATTCATGCACCTTTGCTCTGACACGGATCCTATTTTCGAATGTCAAGGCTGACTTCAGCTTTGCAAAGAGTTTGTGGGATACCTGACGGGGTGACCAGAACGGTGGGCGTACGGTGCGCAGAACATAGTGTGTAATGTGTACTGTAACAATCCCAAGCACATAATACCTATTAACATGGTGTATACTATGTGTAACATATATGTATTGGCTAACACTGAACTCCAACCTTCCTGCTCCCCGCACTGCTCCCTCTGCCTGAGTGCTCAGGAAGGATCATCTCTCTGGATAGCCACTAGCCCCCTCCCACAGTCCCCAGCAAGCCCGGTTTCAAGTCACATACTTCCCCTTCTGACATTGACTCCTCCACTCATTCCCCTCACCTGGGGAGATGCTAAACTGATCTGAGTGTCCACACCAAGGTCTGTGCTCGTTTCCCTTAACTCCATTTTGAAGCCAGTGTGTGCAGACAGGGCCCGGGAGGCTTTTCTAGGCCATGCAAATCCCATCCAGTGGGGCTGGTATTGTAGATCCTGACTTTAGGACTTCGTAGAGGAGGTACCGTCATTCGGGTCCCAACGCTGTCTAGGCACAGAGGCAAACAAAGGGGATGGCTGAAGACTGGAGCTGATAGTTTTGCAGCTATACGCATTGGAATGCAAAACTGTTCAACCTGGTCAAACGGGCTCCTTAAAGGAGATTGCTGATAGCTGCGCAGAAAAGATTTCCAAGGAGATTGCTGATAGCTGTGCAGAAAAGATTTCTGTGTGTGTAGCTATGGGGCAACAAACAATCAGGTCAGAACCTGTTCTCTAGCTTGGCTCCCAGGATCTGTGAAATCAGAAGCAAAAAAAAAAAAAGAGGATATTTTGGAGGCAACTACTCTTTAATGCAACAAAACCCCACAGGCCCTGGAGGATACTAAATCTTCCAGGGTCACTTGAAACGGGGCATCAGTCCCTAGTGAAACTGGGGTCTGAGCTGTCCAGGGGTGGGAGACAAATCCAGGGAGTTTCGAAGAATGACAGTTCTGAGTGTCTTCGGGGCTTGACAGCCTTTGGTGATTGCTCTCCCCCGGTCTAACGCCCAATCAGTGCACTCTTTTTTGGGCTGACTAAATAGGTACATTGCAAAATGACGAAGGCAATTTCAAACTGGAAGAAAGGTGTGCAGTTTTGGCGGCGAGGGTAATTAACTACTGGAACAGCTTGCAAAGAATCGAAGAATATTAGGGTTGGAAGAGACTGCAGGAGGTCATCTAGTCCAATCCCCTGTTCAAAGCAGGACCAACACCAACTAAATCTCTTGCCTAGGGATGTGGTTTCTGCCATGGACATTTGATGAAAAAATCAAAAACTTTTGACTGAAGCTAGAAAAATTCTATTCAGAATTGCTGCCACGTGCCCACTCATGGGGGTTGTAGTTTGGATTTCTCATGCCCTGATTCTTCTCTGCAGGCTGGCGTCCCTCATTGGACTACATCTCCCATGAGGCACCCTGACCTCCCCTCTTGCTCAGCTGTTGCAGTGTACCATGGGAGTTCCTCGCCGCAGTGCATTCTGGGAGATGCAGCCTGGCTAGGGAACCTGACCCTTTGAAAAGGAAGGGGGCATGAGGCAAACAACTCCCAGGAGACCCTGAATTGCAATGTGTCAGTTTTCAGGTGTTCCTTTTCCTGAGGAGAAGCGGAACGTTTCTGTGGAAAGTAGACGCTTTTCGTCAAAGAATTCATTTAATTGAAAACCGAGAGGCCTGTTGAAAACCAGTTTTGATGGCAGGTTATCAGCCAGCCCTGCCTGAAATCTTCCAATGCAGATGGGTCCTTTGAAGAGATGGACTCTAGTGCCACCACATGCGACTGGGCTCAGGGCAGAAATCCCGGGGAAATGCGGGGCAGGAGGGTGTTATCTGGCCCACGCTAGGCAGGAGGTCAGACGAGAGGATCATAACGGTGCCTGTGCGCTCCCAGATTCAGACGCAACCATCTCCCACACGTGTGCTCAGGTCCTGTTCTGGCTGGTGCGGGCAGAGGGGTAGGGGAGAGAATATCGGATGTGTCCGGGAATTAGGGCAATAGTGGACAGAAGTTAAGCAGGAGGAGACAAAAAGCGACAGCCTTCCCCGGCCAGTGCTGTGAGGGCAGTGCCTGGATACCCCAGGGGACAGAAGGTCTCCCCCACCATCCCCCTGCCGGTGAACAGCAGCTCACACTCTACCGCTGCGGCCCCAGCGTTACGTGGCACCAGCCCCCCAACCTCTCCTTGCTGGGACAGGTCTCCCAGGAGCTAGAATCCGCCTGTGGCCTCTGGCTGGGCAGCATCGCAAGGGCTTAGAGTGACCAGATGCCCTGATTTTATAGGGACAGTCCCGATTTTGGGGTCTTTTTCTTATATAGGCTCCTATTACCCCCCACCCCCGTCCTGATTTTTCACATTTGCTGTCTGGTCACCCTACCAGGGCTGGCCCTCAGCTCGTCCTCAGAGAGCCGTGTTATGTCACCCCCTCACAGGGGCATGCACAAGTGGGGGCAAGCAGGGGCACAGCCCCCCCCCCCCAATAATCATCGGGGGCACAGAACTCCTCCAGCCCTGGGGGGGGAGGGGAGAAGAGTGAGCTCCGTCCAGGGCTGGGGCGGGGTGGGGTGGGGCAGACGGGGCAGACAGGGGGAGGTGAGGAGATCCAGCCGTGGTGGGGGGTGGTGGTGAGATCCTGCAGGGCCGGGGTGGGGGGAAGAGCAAACTCCTGTGAGGGGAGGGGGGAGGAAGAGGAAGGGGAAGGGGAGGAAGAGAGAGCTCCTGGGGGTTCACAGAAGGTGCCCCTCCAGAAGGGGTCACATTTAAATTCCTGCCCACGCCCCGGCCCCCTCTGGTAGGAGCTAGGCCAGTGTTGAATTTCCTGGCCCTCACCTACACCTGGGCTGGCAGAGACCCCAAGCAGAGCTCGGAGGGGGCCTGCGCAGGGAATCTCCTGTGGGCTCGCGCTGTACGTCTGACAGTCACACTCACGCCACACACCTCGAGCTGGAATTTGACGAGCGGGTGCAGCAGGACAGGTGGGTCTGTGCAGAACAATGGTGCAAGGTCCCACTGAAGAGAGCCATTGGGCCGGTTTTGCAAGCCCGACAGAGGCACCGGGATGTGGGTTCTGGTTGCAAACACTCCCTGACAGGCAGGAGGAAAAGGCAAAGATACAGCAAGGTGAGTCAGGGATAGCAGGGACAACCAGCTCCCACTGCCTGTGAGTCCTGGCTTCTGGGCACGACGGAAACCCAGGAACAGAGCTCATGTGCTCTGCCGTCTCCAGCCCTCTGACTGGCTGGGGCTACATCCCCTATTTATCGTCGGAGAGGCGACGCTGCTGGGGGAGGTGCCCGGCTCGAGGAGACATACCGGCGCTAGCTCCAGAGAGCGTGGTTGCGACAGCCCAGGGGACTAGGCACCTTGGGTCTGTACCCAGGAGAGACCAGCGAATCTTAGAGTTTAAGGGCCACCAGACCGGCTAGCCTGACCTCCTATATATCACGGGCCCCCAGCACCCCCACGCTAAACCCCCACGTTTGTAGGTATAGTTGGGATTATATTGTGCCACGTGCATTCCTTTGCATTTATCAACATTGAATTTCATTTGCCATTGTGCTGCCCAGTCACCCAGTTGTGTGAGATCCTTTTGCAGCTCTTCGCAGTCTGCTTTGGACTCAACTATCTTGAGTAATTTTGTATCATCTGCAAATGTTTACCCCTTTCCCCAGATCATTTATCAATATGATGAACAGCACCGGTCCCAGTATAGGCCCCTGGGGGACACCGCTATTTACCTCTCTCCATTCTCACCATTTATTCCTGTCTTTTACCTGGAGTGCTTGGCAGTGCTTTCAGGATCATCTAAAGATCCTTAATTTTAATTTAATGACAAGCTTTTGTTTTTGTAATCACCCGGCCTCTGCTTAGAAACAAACTCCCTGCCCCAAGGGCTGCAGCTGGGAGCAGCACAGAACTCATCACTTGCCACACACCCGCTGTGCTGCCCTTAAGAGCTTTCTGGGGCCAGGGCGTGTGCTGTGAGCAGACCTCAGGGACTAAACTCGGGGGTGGAGTAGAGCTTCCCAAATGGTGAGCCTGGCTCAGAGCCCTGGCCCTCCCCCTCCAGTCTCCTATCTCCCGCCCTGGCAAGCCCTGTTGCTTCAGGGAAAGGAGACCAGGAAGGGGGGGGGGGGGGGGGGGGGGGGATTCCATCCTGACCACCGCAGGGGGGCCAGCTGACATGGGCTTTTATGAACATAAGACATAAGCCGGAAGTCGGCCCCAGCCCCACAACCACTGCCCCGTCACACACACACAGTCGCACTCAGAAATGCGTCCAGCTCTCCCTTCAAGCTGATGAAGTTGTTTGTCCCTGTGACAATCAGGGTCCAGGCTCCCCCAGGGGAGAGCGGAAGGTTTAAACGGCCCCTGCTCTGAAGGCTGAGAGACTGAGGTTCTCGCAGACTAAGGGGGAGTCCTCCACGAGACCCTCCGGCTTCCAGCCCTCGAGGGTCTTGGGGTGAGAACGCTCAGCTGGGCTGCAGCACGGTGTGAAAGTGCAGGAACATAGCCACTGACCCCGGAGTGGGTGTGACCCGTCGTGCGGGTACAGTCTGCAATGTGCCCGAGACAGGACAAATGACTTGACCTGCACATCTACTAATGTTATATATGCCATCATGTGCCAGCAATGCCCCTCTGCCATGTACATTGGCCAAACCGGACAGTCCCTCCGCAAAAGAATAAATGGACACAAATCGGACATCAGGAATGGTAACATACAAAAGCCAGTAAGTGAACACTTCAATCTCCCTGGTCATTCTATTACAGATTTAAAAGTCACTATCATTGAACAAAAAAACTTCAGAAACAGACTTCAAAGAGAAACAGCAGAACTAAAATTCATTTGCAAATTTAACACCATTAATCTGGGCTTGAACAGGGACTGGGAGTGGCTGGCTCATTACAGAAGCAGCTTTTCCTTTCCTGGAATTGACACCTCCTCATCTATTATTGGGAGTGGACCACATCCACCCTGATTGAATTGGCGCTGTCAGCACTGGTTCTCCATTTGCGAAGTAACTCCCTGCTCTCCATGGGTCAGTATATAATGCCTGCATCTGTAACTTTCACTCTATGCATCTGAAGAAGTGAGGTTTTTACCCACGAAAGCTTATGCCCAAATAAATCTGTTAGTCTTTAAGGTGCCACCAGACTCCGTGTTGTTTTTGTAGATACAGACTAACATGGCTACCCCCTGATACTTGGAGGGAGTGTCTCTATCGAAGTAGGAATCAATCTGGTAATTACCAGAAAGGGAGAGAATCAGGTTGTGCATGAACCTGTGTTGAGCAATCGCTGCTGAAACAGGGTTACGGAAAATTGCATAAAAGGTGTGAGCAGAGGAGCGGGAACTCGACACGTCATTGATCCGTCGCTGAGAGTCCTTAGGAGACGCGGGTAAGTCTGTTTATAACCAGCTCTTTTAAAACCTTAGAACCCAACTGGCCGCCACTGAGCAAAACGTTTGGACTGTAACATCTAACGTCACCTGAACTAACTCCCAGGATCCTTCTCTTGGTCTGAGGCTGGGACACAGGGGTGGGCCTGGAGGCAAACGATTGATCTGAGGAGATTGCTGCAGTAGAAACCTCTAAATTGGGCCATCCGCACTGGCAAGGACCACGCCAGGAGCAGTGGAGCTGGGGTTTCAGCATTTTGTTATTACCCTGGGCACTGCACTAACGCCCAGAGACCCCCGCCCGGATCAAGGCCCCTTTGTGCTGGATGCGAGATGGTCCTGGTCCCAAACGGTTTGTAATCAAAGGCCCCAAAATGTCCAGGGAATCTAGAACCCAAATGGGAGCCAGGTGATACAATGGGCGGATCTGAACAGTGTTGGAAGCACAGGGGTCCACTGATTCTGATCCGTCCCTGGGGTCTCCCAGGGCTACCCCCCACCCCCGATGGCAATGGGCTAAAAAGGGTGGCAGTTTGACTGGGGTATGACAAAACTCCAAGTGAACTCAGTGGGAGTAGGGGCAGACCTTTGAATCCTGACTCTGAATGGTTTGTGGGCTGCAACACGTAGGGGATGGGCGGGGGTGTGTGTGTGTGGGGGGAGGGGGATGCGTTCATAGCCCAAAGACTGGAAGAACATCAATGCTGCTTTATTGCATCGTAGCAAGACCCTACCGACAGCCAGACCAGATCTCTGCTTTCTAATGTATCTAGACTACATGAAAATACCTACAAGGAGAAACAATTTGGGGGAGGGATAGCTCAGTGGTTTGAGCATTGGCTTGCTAAACCCAAGGTTGTGAATTCAATCCTTGAGGGGGCCACTTAGGGATCTGGGGCAAAATCAGAACTTGGTCCTGCTAGTGAAGGCAGGGGGCTGGACTTGATGACCTTTCAGGGTCCCTTCCAGCTCTAGGAGATAGGTATATCTCCATTTATTATTATTAAGCCAGTGTTATAAAGAGGCAGTTCTCCAATTCACGTCCAACTCGTCTGAGCATTTCATTAAGTTAGTCCCTATCTGGGCCACACCCATCTTTATCGTGGCCGATGCAATGGGCGTCATATTCCTCCAAGGTCAGCTTCTGGTCACCATCTTGGCTGGTTGCTCTAAAGAGTTCCTTGATGTTCCCGGGACGGGGCCTGCCCTGCAATGAAGAGACGTTTGCGAAATATCCCTCAGTACAAGCACCCTCGGGGAGGCAAATGCCCTCTGCTCCCTGGGAGGACGTTGCATTGTTATTGTATTGGCTGGCCGGGCACAGGGTTGGTGTTGCTCAGGGGGGTGGGCACTTGGACTTCCTTGGGAATGGCCAACAGACAGACGACACGGGAAGGGGCGTGTGATGGGACGGCTCCTACACCTGGCAAAGAGCTATTTTCATGAGTCATTCGTGCCACCGCTGCCAAGCTTAAACACACAGGGGAACGCGTCCCCGGATCTGTGCATAGCAGGGTCGTGCATCGGGGTCCCACCGAAGCCCCAATAAACTCACCTATGTCGTGGTTTCAGCCTCGTGGAGCCATTTAACCCCAGAACCGGTCTCCTCATGGTGACGCCCCCAGCCGGGCTCTGCAATACCGTGGGAGGAGCGTCAGTTTGGCCCCAAATATGTTTCCCTCAGGGACCGAATCCCTCCCCAGAAATAGATACAAACTCTAGCTTCACTCACACATGCTTCCAGGGGGGTTGGTGACGGCAACATCTCTGTCAGGTCCAGGGCCGGCCTTATGGGTGGCAGACATGGGTGACCGCCCAGGGCGCCGTGGTCAGGAGGGGGAACCATGGTTAAGGGGCTGCAGAAGGGCCATGCCCAGAGGCGAGGGGAGGGGATAAAGGGGGCTGTGGGGTGGGAGTCAGGCGCTCACATACGTCCTCTCTGCTCTCCAGACCTGCTGCTGCTCTGCCCGCGGAGGGGCCAATCGTTCCTCGGGGAACAGTACTTGAAGGGCGCCAAAGAAAGTTTGCCCAGGGCCCCATTTTCCCTAAGGCCTTTCATGATGCTGTGAGATTAAACGGATGTATTTGTAACCTCTGCTTGGGTTTTGTAATGGGCAATTGTAAAGCATGCCCCCTGCAAGACTTTTTCTTGGGCCGGATTCCGATGCCCTTACTCACGCTTAGTAGGGACGTACTCCATACGTAATCCGAGAGAAACAGAACCTTTGGGGGAAACTCTTGTCTTTTCTGCAAAATGTTTTGGCAAAAATGATTTTTTCCCCATTTTCATCGACATTTTTCCGAATTTTTGGTTTTTCATTTTAGTTTCCCTCCCCCGCAAAAATCCTACACATTTTTGGATGAAAATGTTTTGACCAACTCTATATTGAAGTCAATGAGATTCCTTGTGGCCTAAAGTGATACTTCATGTGGCAACAGTAGAATCTAGTTCTTTATCTCCGTCTCACAAGCACTTACTTACTCCTTGTTACTAACACTAATGTGTATTACAAACCACTAGTAGAAATGCCAACAGTTAGTTAGTCCAGAGTCATTTGTAAATGGTATTTTGGTTAAAAGCAAACCAAATTGGCCAAACCGGACAGTCTCTATGCAATTAATGGACACAAATCTGACATCAGGAATCATAATACTCAAAAACCAGTGGGAGAACACTTTAACCTGTCTGGTCATTCAGTGACAGACCTGCGGGTGGCTATATTACAACAGAAAAACTTCAAAAACAGACTCCAATGAGAGACTGCTGAGCTGGAATTGATATGCAAACTAGACACAATCAACTCAGGATTGAATAAGGACTGGGAATGGCTGAGCCATTACAAACATTGAATCTATCTCCCCTTGTAAGTATTCTCACACTTCTTATCAAACTGTCTGTACTGGGCTATCTTGATTATCACTTCAAAAGTTTTTTTTCTCTTACTTAATTGGCATCTCAGAGTTGGTAAGACAACTCCCACCTGTTCATGCTCTCTGTATATGTGTATATATATCTCCTCAATATATGTTCCATTCTATATGCATCCGAAGAAGTGGGTTCTAGCCCATGAAAGCTTATGCTCTAATAAATTTGTTAGTCTCTAAGGTGCCACAAGTACTCCTGTTCTTTTTGAGAAAAATAGTAATCACTGATTACAACCGGACTTACCCAACTCCCTAGAAAGGTGTCCAGACCAGTCAGTGTTTGCTCCTGCATCTTCTATAGTCTCTCCCTGGCCTTTTCTCCAGAGACACACTCAGATGAGGACACACAACAGTATGTGATTCTAATGGGGTTGCTCACCTTTATCAGGTACATTTTCCTGGTTAGTTACTGACACCCGTCTCAGAGCAATTTGGCATTTTTCATAATCGATGGAGGTTGCAGATAACCACATGTATCGCTGGTCACACCCATGCTGGGATCTTCAGAAAAATATATGGGCCAGATCTGGGCATTTATTTCAGTGGCTATTGCAGTGTCATCAACACCAAGCATTTAAAAATCATAAGTCGAGCCCCAAAACATCATGAGATAGGGTGAAAAATCACGAGATTTAAAAAATATTGCATTTGGGGTTCTTTCTACTTGCTGTCTGGCTTTTGAGACTTTAGAGATCATGTTTTTGAGCTTCTCTCTGCAGCCTCGAGGGTCCGAAATGTACTTTTGGTCTATATTGAAACCTGAGAGTCTCTGACAATAACATCATGGGAGCGGAGCTGTTTCGAAAATCCTGGCTTTGCTCCATTAACTACTGCGAGAGGAGATGATTTTGGACACACAATGTGAAATGATTAACACTTAAAGAGCTGGGCAAATGCACATGGATAGAAGTATGTTCCCTGAAGTGTGATCTCGCTACTGAAGCAGTGCAGGGCTCAGAGACTCATTTCATTACTATTTTTTTTTTAAAGTTTAAGCTAAACAGCTAGCGGAAGCAATAAAAGATCCGGTATAATGATGTGGCTTTGCCGAGATTCCCTCTGATTTCTGCTCATGCTCACCCAAGTGTGTGCTCCCATCCAGCGCCACATTGGTGATATTTCCTGTGACACCCCAGATCCTGATACCCTCCCCTTGGTGTGAACGTCTTTCTGGGTATTATGCAAACACCTCGAGGCCCCAATTGAGATTGGAGCCCCCACTGCGCTGGGCGCTGGTCAGACATCTAATCAGGGACAGTCCTGGACCCGACACGTTTACACCCTAAATCAGAGGTTCTCAAACTGGGGGCGGGGCAGGTGGGGGCGGAATGTATTCGGGGGCGGGGGGGCATGAGAAGCATTAGGAGAGCGGCGGCTGCTGGCCGGGCACCCAGCTCCGAAGGGAGCACCACTGCCAGCAGCCACAGAGAAGTAAGGGTGGCAGGGTATGGTATTGCTACCCTTATTTCTGCGCTGCTGCTGACGGCAACGCTGCCTTCGGAGCTGGGCCCCCGCCCAGCAGCCGCCGCTCTCCGCTCTGCCTTCAGAGCTGGGGGGAGGAGGGGGGGGTATATGTACTTGTGTGGAGGGAGTGGGGGGAGGGCGGGGTGCAAACAACCAGAGACTCAAAGAAGGGGGGCGCAATCAAATACGTTCGAGAACCACTGCTCTAAATCGACAAGGCAGAATCGTTATCTCCATGTTACTGATGCGAACCGAGACCAGCGAGATTAAGTGGCTCACCCAAGGACGGGCACTGAACACAACTCTCCCGAGCTTCAGTCTGCAACCTTCAACACAAGACCTCTGATGCTGTCAGTAATGCTAGACAGGGCTTGACTTTCTCAATGCATTTTCTAAACTCAGAGCGCCCCCGTGTGGTGTATGTTATATATCTCCTCAATATTTATTCCACTCTATATGCATCCGAAGAAGTGGGCTGTAGTCCACGAAAGCTTATGCTCTAATAAATTTGTTAGTCTCTAAGGTGCCACAAGTACTCCTGTTCTTTTTGCGGATACAGACTAACACGGCTGCTACTCTGAAACCTGTGTAGGTTATTGTTACCCTTGTAGAGATGGGAAAGAGAGAGTCCAAGTAACTTGCTAAAGGCCGTTCCTGGAAGTTTCTTTGCAGTGCTCCAGAACACGCCGGGATGCCGTTCCAGCCCTGCTTTTTGAGAGCCAGAACGGCATTTCACAGCACTGGGGGTACTTGCGTTTGCCCCTTCCCAAGCACAGCGCTCGCCCGCGGCTTATTTGGAACCAAAACTCTGTAGTTCCACCCTGGCCCCACTATCCGTTGTCCACGCTCCCTCTCAGGTTCAGCATTCACTCCTTGCACCACCATTGCCGTGAAACCGTGACAGAGATAAAGGCACCGGACAAAATCTTCTCCCATTCAGATAACTAAAGGGGATCTGGTTTGTGCAGCCCTTATACATGGCTCTGAAAGACCCCAGCTAGACTCTGCCTCCGTGACAGGGCGAGAGGTGTTACAAGAGAGCGCTATCTCTGTCTAGATGGAAAGAGTGCAGCTAGTGGAAAATGTTCTGCGGGAACGTGTCAGTTGTGAACGGAAGCGTTGTTTGGAACAGGACCTTTCGGTTTCTCTTTTTATTGGTTATTTTAGATGATAAAAAAGTCACAATTGAAATGAAACGTTTCCATTACCCCACTGTTAACGTCATTTCCTGGAAAAAGGGGGGCTCCAAACCCCTTCTGCTTTGGACCATAAAGTCCTCTTGGCTTTGGCTTGGGGAGATTCAGATTCGCTTCCATGTACTGAAGGCTGGTGAGAATCAGACAGCACAATGCAGCGTGTGTGTGCGTGGAGGGGAGGTAAAGGGGTGTGTGTGTGTGTGGGGTGATTCCATCTAGGATTCCCCATAGCCATACCCCACTTCTTTTCTGTGAAGCATCCAGATCTCCCAGCTAGGGCAATTCCTAGCGGCACCCTGCTGAAAGAGTTCAGCAAAGCGGTGCGTGGCTTTTGCGCAGTCGGGCGCTTTTGCATGCTGGAAACACCCCCGTGGAATTAGCGCGCAGGGACCGAGCGCCCTCCTAGTCAGCTACCGTAACATGCCAAGGAAAGGCAAATACAGCTGAGCGGGACCAAGGCAGACTGATGGGACTCCCTGCAGATGTGCAGCTCGGGAATGCCGGAGAATGACTTGATTCCAAGGGCCCGACTGCATTCCTGCGCTTGGGACAGGGATGTGTGGTGGGAGGGCATAAAGGGCTTTAATCTTTGCACTTCCTGTATTCTGGGGCCAGGAAAAGGCCTACTTGGGCTTGGGGTAAATTAGAGCGGCCTCAGGGCTGCTCTAACATATGCTCTTTCCATTGGCCCCTAGGATTCCTGAGGAGCAGAGAAGAGTCACTGGCCCCGCAGCAATATCTCTCCTCGCCCTGGGTGGCGACCACGACTGGAGCCTCATCTCCAGCCGTGGGGAAGCCGGCTCTGCTCTGGGCAGCTCCTGGTCCTCCGGGGAAATTGGCAGGGCACTTCTTTACCGTTTGGCTTATGTGCGAAGCAGCCAGGGGTCCAGGCCGCTCCCTCCGCCATGGACACTGGAAGGGGAGGAAACCTCCGTGAGGACTCGCGGGATCGTTCTGGTGCAGGGGTGTTTGCCCGCTCGGTGGGACAGTTCACGGTGCTGCACCCCAGTGCTACATGACCCCTGAGCTCCCCGGGGGCCCCTCTGTCTGAGCCACTGGCAGCCCATTACGATGGGGTTTGTAGCCCCCCTCCCCGGGAGGGTGCACAAAAGCTAGTGCACCTTGGTGTGGGTTAATATTCTGCATCCTCCTGCCCCACCATGGATCCCTGCAGGGGGCCCTTGGTGGAGTCCAGGCCCTAGGGCTATCCCCCCACTCCATACAGCATGGGGGAGGCCAGTGCTGAGGGTCCCCTGCATGCTGGCCCTGGGGAGGGAACAGTCAGACTCCGGGGGATCAGACTCCATCTGCGCTGCAAGGCCGGTGGGGAAGTTTGTCTGCTCAGCTGCAGGACGTATCTCTAGGTGGCAGCAGATGCCGCATATCAGCAAGTTCTTCCCCTGCTGCAGCATCCGGCGCCGGTGCCCTGAGGCGAGTCGGTGGCACTGCTCACCCAGCACCTCTCACCGGCTTGAACCGACACCAAAAACTGGATGAGGAAAAGATTTGGTCTCTAAGCAGCCGGCCACCGAGCTCCAGAACCTCTGTATTCTGGAACCAGTCCCTGCCCGCGCCGGCTGACACTCTAAAGTTAATTCAGATGAAAGGAAGAGGTGTAGTTTTGGTCCCATCTGCATCAATAGCATTTTTGAAGTCGAGACGGGCTGTTTTTCTAAAAGCGAACCTCTAGTTCAAACAGGAGTTAACTCAGGGAAGTTGGGTTATATACAGGAGGTCAGACTACAGACAGTCGGCCCGTCTGCCTTTAGAACGTACGGCTCTCTGAATGCCAAGTGCGTGAGCTGTCCCTGAAGAACCATTGTGATTTCTGGGCCTACGAATTGACCCCAATTGTGAGCTCATCGGGGGAAAAAGTAAGCGAAAGTTCGTCAAGTGTCGCCATAACCTGGAACAATGAACGTGGAAGGGAAAAGGCGCAGGAGGGAGACAGAAAGACTGAATTGGGACAGACGCGAAGGCCTCCTGATATCATTCAAGGGCTGCGTTAGGATCATGCCTGGTCAACAAGAGACGTGTGGAACAGGAAATCTGTGACCGAAAATAGGTGTGTCTGATATTCGGCCTAACTGGTGGAGAAAAGAACGAGGGGATGGGCTATTCCACCCCTCACTCCCATCTACATTAATACAACAGACCTCCAAGTATAGACAGGCCCTGAGCAATACAGCGCTCTCTCTCTCTCTCTGCATTGTCCAAGATCTTAGCGATAGCAGGGCCTGGTTCAGGATCCAAGTCTGATTTCAGGTCTTGGCTGCAGAGTTGCTGGGATTTTCCTTCATTATTTTCTGACTGTAGCATCTAGCAGCCCACACTGACCTCCGGCCCCCGTTGTGCCGGGCGCTGAACAGGCCCTCAGTAAAATAGAGCCTCTGTCCCAAGGAATCTACGAGCTAAATAGACCGGGGCGGGGGGAGACAGGAAGGGTTGTTATCCTGCGTTTTACAGATGGGGAACTGAGGCCCAGGGACCTGTGGCAGCTTTGGGAATTGAATCCAGATCTCCTGAGGCTCACCTGTGTGTCCAGTGTCCCCGGTTCCTAGATGGATACGTTTGCATTTAGCTGTATTAAAAACCCATCTTGTTTGCTGGCGCCCAGTTTCCCAAGTGATCCGGATCACTCTGTATCAGTGACCTGATCGTGGAGTAACAGCCGGGGGGTTCTGGGCCCTTTGTGGGGGTGTGTGTCATGAACATGGTACTTGGGTTTCCATGTTTCTTGCTTCTGGTGAGGCAGCTGCCCGTCATGTGGACCAACATTATCTCACTGTTCCCTTGAGCTTCTCCATCTGTCTGCCAGCGACTTTCTGTCGCCTCGTGTTTTATACTTAGATTGTGGGCTCTTTGGAGCAGGAGCTGTGGTTTTGCCCTATGTTGGTACACTGCCTCGTACCATGGGCCCTAGTCCATAGCCAGAGCTCCTCGGTGCTACCGCAAAACAAACAAACAATAACGAGAATAATAATAAATATTGGGGTTGCCATCACTCTCACTTTCTTTATGGCTGGGTGGGAACTGGGAGTCGTGACCCATTTTTCTGTTGCAACATGGGGTCCTGCTTTAGAAAAGACTGAGAACCATGGCTTTCCGTTTCTTTGTTCATCCAGTTAAAAGACCCAAGCCCTCACTTATTTGTAGATGGTTTCAGAAAGGGGTTGGTCTAGAAATGTCACTTACACGTGGGAGTGTGCAAGGAGACATGGGAAATCTGTCATTTTGTCACGAGTGAAAATTGGAAGATGATACCTGTGCAAAAGTTTATATTGTTCCTCCCTTTTTATGGAAACTTTTAATCTGTGGTGTCATATACTGCTTGTCTTCAGCCTTCTCAGAGCCCTGTCATGTCTGCATTCATTGAGGAGATGCAAGACACGTGTAAGCAGGACACGAGAAGTAATTCTTCTGCTCTACTCAGACCTCAACTGGAGTATTGTGTCCAGTTCTGGGTGCCTCGTTTCAGGAAAGATGTGGACAAATTGGAGAAAGTCCAGAGAAGAGCAACAAAAATGCTTAAAGGTCTAGAAAACATGACCTCTGAGGGAAGATTGTTATCATGTCCCCTCTCAGTCTTCTCTTTTCCAGACTAAACAAACCCAATTTTTTTCAGTTTTCAAGTACATAAAAGGTTGTTACAAGGAGGAGGGAGCAGAATTGTTCTTTACCTAGGTTAAGACAAGAAGCAATGGGCATAAATTGCAGCAAAAGAGGTTTAGGTTTGACCTTAGGAAAAAGTTCCTAACTGTCAGGGTGGTTAAGCACTGGGATAAATTGCCCAGGGAGGTTGTGGAATCTCCATCATTGGAGATTTTTAAGAGCAGCTTAGACAAACACCTGTCAGGGATGGTCTAGATAATACTTAGTCCTGCAATGAGGGCAGGGGATTGGACTAGATGACCTCTCGAGGTCCCTTCCAGTCCTATGATTGTACTCTGTGGTCATGTCATTTCTTGGCTTCGTCTCTAAAAATCAGCGCTTTTAAGACCGTGAAGGACCATTATGATTACCGAGCCTGATTTCCTGTGGCGCAGGCCAGAGAATTTCTCCCACTGATTCCTACATCAAACCCAACAACTTGTGGTTGGAACAGAGCGTACCTTTTAGAAATATGTCTGATCTTGACTTACAGATTGCAAATGATGGAGATTCCACTCCATCCCTTGGTAACTTGATCAAATGCTTGACTGCCTTCATGGTTAGCAACTTTTCATCTTGCTACCAGAATACCAGTGTGAGACGATGGTTCAACAAGGGGTTAAAAATAGAGATGCTAAATCAGTGAGGACTTGGGGTCTAAGATGCTGTTAGAAAAAGCCCCAAGGACTTTGGAGAACGCTCAAGTCCTTAGTCTGATCTTGGGTCATAAACTCAGTAAAATGGGGTAAGCCTTGTAACAACAAACGGTGTGGTCATCTATTGGCAGCAACAACAGGACACGTGGTCTTCTACTTTCTGGGGCAGTCAATATGTTTTGAAAATTTGTTGCGACAGCTTATCACGTGTATGGAAAGCTTTGGGATAACTCTGTTCCACAACCCAAACCCAGCTGCAAGTTGTAACATGCTGATCAGTTGGTTCCAGTGTACACTCATGTAATATCGCACTTGTATTAGGTAACACCCAGTTGTGCTGGTTCATTTCTCTTAGTAGCTCAGCCAAATGGACTCTTGTTTCCTTAATGGCAGCGTCACATACTTTGGGGATGACAATGCTCAAGCTACACGGGATGCCCCCTTTCCTCTATTGCTAGATGCCCGGGGTTTTGGTTACTGTATTTCTAGCCCCCGTCTGTGCCTGGGTGAGTTGTTTTAGTTGTTACCCCAGCCCTCTGCATGTGGCATTTTAGGGAAGGTTTGTACAGCCCAAGCAACATTACAAAACGGCAATTTCACAAACCTCGACGGAAAGAAATGAAGAAAGGCGCCGACAGTACAGCCCCTGGGAACCCTGCCAGACGTGGGTTTCTCTGGGAGACGCGTAAAGCGAGTGATAGCGAACAGCAAAGGCCAGGCAGCCTGAACAAGTCAGTAGCTTCAGTATTTAGTATTTACCTCTCTACTGAGATCGGGGTGTCGCTGTGCAAGGCGCTGCACAGACACATAGGAAGAGAGACAAGCATTGGCAGATTTAAAACCACATTAAATAAACGTTTCTACTCGACCTGGCTCCTGAGAACTGGAGATGTATTTTAGCTGTACGGAGAGATTCCTGGCTAATTGTTATTATCAGCTGATAGAAATCAGCCAAGCTTCACTCAAATCAACGGAGCGAGGCCAGTTTACACCAGTTCAGGATCTGGCCCAGGTCATTCTTATTCTTTGTGTTATAGGAATGCCCAAGACTGGGCCCCATTGCGCCAGGCGCTGCACAGCCCCCCAGGGAGACAGTCCCTGCTCTGCACAGCTGACAATGGAACTTGATCAGACAAGCGAAGGGTTTTGCGGAAGGCTCATTTACAGATGGGGAATTGGAACATTGAGGGCACGTTTGCACTCGAAGCCTGGGCTCTGTCTCAGGTTTGAGCCCAAGCCCCCTTTTCCGTCCACACACTAACCCGTCTGACTCGGGTCAGCCAGCACTCCGGACCTGGGGCCTAGGACCCTGCAAGGGGGGTGGCTCAGAGCCCGAGTGGGTCCAAGCCCTGGCATTCTACAGCGTGAATGCAACTCAAGCCACAGGGTCTGCGCAGGGCAGTGTGGATGCATTAGCGCGGCAGTGAGACCTGGTGCGACGCTGGCAGGCCAGAAGGCAGCGCTAGCCCAGGCTGCAGGCAGTGGCTAGGAACTGGGGACCAGACCAGGTCACCCGGGTGTACGTTTTGCATGAGGCTTATCCAAATTATTCAGTGTTTAGGCTCTACAGTGCTTGTATGTTGCTGCATGTATTGATCTGTAGCCCTTGTTTAAAGGTAAAGTTTCAGGGTTTGCTCTGAACCCGTGAATGCCCGCAGTCGGGAGAGAAGCATTACCTGGTTTGAGATACTAGTTTGCCACAGGAGGTATCATCTCCTGCCCACAAAGGAAGGTCCATAGACACCAAACAAACCATTGGGGAACCCCATGAGGACAAAAGCCTTCGTTGATTGCCCGCCCATGAAGGGGAGACATGCACGTGAACTTGTCTCATCCCCTTGAGCTCTGGGGGAAAGGAATAAGAATCCCCAACAAGAAAAAACTGCATCTTTTGGGCTGTTTGAACTCTGAGGGGCCAGAGACTCTGATCTGAAGCCAGAAATCCCCACGGGCTGCTTCCTGGGTCTGCCTGAAAGACACTTTGAATGGACCGATCACGACAACTCTGCCACTCATAGGATTTGGATGGGAACTCCTTGGGGTGTCTGTGTTTGCTTTAAATAACTCGTCTGTCTTCTTCCGAGCGAATAAACCTTTAGCTAGTTTATTACGGGACTGGCCCCAGGCACTGTCTGTGGTGTAATAGCTAGGGGGCCCCGGTATTGGAGAGCCATAAACAGTTCTTCTGTGGCCACCACTCAGCTTAGGACCTGGTCCTGTATATTTGGGGCCAGATCCTCAGCTGGTGTAAATGGGTGTAATCTCATTGACTTCAATGGCACCGGCTGGGTGTCTGACCCTGTCATCCTCTGCTTTGAAGGGCTTTTAATTCCTGTGCTAGCTGCGTGCCTGGGGGCCTGGTGGTTAGATAAGAACAGCAATAACAACCACAAGGAATGTGAAATCCGGAGATCAGATTAAAGCAGTGGTTTCCATTTTCAGGCTTTCACACAGATTGTTTCATTCAGTTTCATCTCGTGCCCGCTCCTGGCCAGGCATTTCGTGTTCAAACAAACCCATGAGCCGAAGGGCAGATCCTCATTTGGTGCGGATCCGTGTCGCTCCATTGATTTCAGTGGAGAATTACGGTCGGGGACAGTAACAGTTTGAGTTCCATCAAAGCCAAGGGAGTGACACTGATTTATACCAGCTGAGGCTCTGGCCTTGCGTTTTGCTGGGATGTCACATGCCCTTTACCTCCCTCACCTCCTTAAATCAAACCTGTAATCCAGTCTCATGCTTCAGGGCTTCAGCCGGTTGCCTGCAGGGGTCAGGAAGGAATATTTCCTCCCTGATGCACAAATGGTTAGATGTATTCTGCGGTTTTTTCCCCCCACCTTCCTCTGAAGCATCTGAGGTGGCCATGGCTGGAGATGAGACACTGGACCAGTGCTCTGACCTGGTCCAGAGAACCCTCTTTCTAGAGGTCTGGCTTGTGGGTCTTGCTCACATGCTCAGGGTCAAACTGATCATATTTAGTATCAGGAAGGAATTTTCCCCCAGGTCAGGTTGGCAGGGACCTTGGGGGTTTTTCACTTTCCTCTGCAGCCTGGGGAGTGGTTCACTACTAGGATCACCTGGGCAGGTCTCACCTTATCAATCAGGGGCCTCTGATATTGGTGGCACCTCGGTCTCTCCTGTTCTCTGCCTGTCCTACTTTTCTGAGGACTGAAATATTTTAGTCTAACTAAAGTCTTCGGGCTCGATATAGGGCTGGCTGGGTGACATGGCCTGTGTTAGGAGGTCAGATTCGCTGATCTGATGGTCCCTCCTTGCCTAAAACTCTCCCTAATCCCCCTCTTCTTTCACATCACCTTTCTCTGCAGCCAGGCCCCTCTATTCCTCCTGCCCCGCCCGACTTCCTCCGCTTCCCGCTGTACAGAGACTGCGGCTCATTCAGCAAGCAAATCAGAGCTCACCAAAGTGAAAAACAAGACACGTGATCCACCCCCACTGGAACCTGCAGCCCCACCCTGCCCCTTCGCTTATTGTTATTGCTCATCCTCTCCTGTCTAATTACAAGGTGGTGCCCCACTGGACTGAGAACAGGGTTGGTTCATTATGTTGGAAGTTTCTCAGACACATGCCTTGAACCAGGTTCTCAGCCCCACCACTGCCTCTCTGCACTGCTTAGGGGTGCCAAAGGGATAGCTGGCAAGACTGGACAGCCAGAAGTGGGTTCCTTTTGCTCTCCACACCTCCATGCTGGGTTACCTTAGGGATGGGGTCCCCCGGAGGCACGCTGGGGCACAGGAGTCAGGCACGAGCATGTTGCGCTCCAAAAATCCCCTGATGACATAAGAGCTCTTTGGGGGCTGTTATCAGCTTATGGAAACTAGAGCAATCCTGAGGCTGCTCTAACATGCGCTAGGGGTTGAACTCGTCTCTGGGTGTCCTGGAATTAGAAATGTGCAAAGATGGAATTTAGCACCCGACCCCCCTGGAGCAGACCTTGGTTGGAACTGAGGATCAGGGCTGTATCTTTGCCAAGCATGGTGCACACGTGGTACCTATCATAAGGGAAGGAGCACTGAATTCACACAGTGTCCATGCAAAGCGGTGACCCAGAATCCAATGATTCGGGACCCTTTCAGCCACCCTTATCCCGAGTTTTGTATTTACAATCAAAACTTCCGAACAGGTGAGTTTTGTGAGAGCTTCAGGTTTTGTTAAAAACAATGCCACACAAGGTAGTGTAGAAGTTAGCTGCTGTCACAAAAGTTGGCTGGAAAATGGTATTTTCTGTCAATATGTTGGCAAGAAATTTTAAAAAAATGTGATTTTGGAGGGAATGTTCTGTATGTATTTCCCCCCCAGTTTTTAAAAAAACTTCCACATTTTGGTGTTTGGTTTGCTTTGGTTTTTGAAAGCTGAACATTGTGAGTTTGCAAAGTTTTATTTGAAAAAAAAAAAAGCATATTTTGAAATCGATGAATATTGGACATATCAGGCAAGGTATCTGTCATAGAGAAAGAGAAGGACGGATGCCACAGGACAAGGCATTCATCTGGAATACAGGGCCCATTTCTGGTCACCTCTGTGCAAGAAAGACGATTTCAAACTGGAACAGGTGCAGAGATGGAGCTACTAAGATTGATGAGAGGTGACTAAGAGAACGTGGCTCGTTTAGCTTAGTGAAAGGAAGGCTGAGAGGGGGTTTGCCTGCTCTCTAGAAATACATCAGTCGGGGTAAATGCTTTGGAGCTAAAAGACGATGTTGGTACAACAACAAATGGGGATGAATAAATTGAGGCTGGAAATGGGAAGAAGATTCCTGGCCATCAGAGGAGGGAGGGTCTGGAGCAGCCTCCCAGTGGAAACAGGGTAACTAGTCTTCCAAGCGAGCGCCTGTTACGGGACTTGATGAAGGGGATTACATGATGGTGTTGGCTCTGATAGCAGGAGCTGGACTCAATAACCCAGAAGGTTCCTCCCAAGTCCTATATTCCTATTTTGGGAGAAATCGTCTCTTTTAAAAAGGCCATTTTTGGGGGGTTGAAAAATGTTTTTGATGGGAAAATGTTCCAGCTACCCACATCCCGTCTGGGTCTTCCCCACAATGGGGCAAGAATAGTTGCAAGAATATGAAATATACCCACTTCCAATCAAACTCCCCTGGCTGATATTAGCTCTATTTTAGGTTCCTGCTGCCAAGGCGTATGTCACCAGCATCTGGACACTGATTTCTTTCCTCCCTATTTATGAAAACCTTTTGGAAGTGGAGAAATTGAAACCTGCTTCCTTCCCGAGCTAATGGCAGGACATAAAGGCCACCCTTAGGTGAGTGAGATTTGCAAGATCAGGTCGGAAGTGTGCAAAATACACCACAAAAAAGAACGACACCAAAGGCTGGGAAGTGAGGTTGTGCCAACACCTACCACGGATACGACGCCAAAGCTAGTTATAAACCCCGTGCAAGGCTGAGCTTGCGGGGATTTGAGTCTCTGACTCCCAGAAGCTGGGAGGGGAAGACGGGGTGGATAACTTCACCTGTCCTGTTCTGTACACTCCCCCTGAGGCTCTGGTACCGGCTGGCTGCTGGGCTAGATGGACCCGGTACGGCCATTCCTATGTTCTTCAAAGTAAAGGAGAAAATGGATACTTGTGACTTGGCTTAGCAGAATCTGATTTTTATTTTTTTATAATTTCAATGGATAATATCAACGTTTATTTTTTTATCGAGTTACATTTTCACAGTTGCGAGGGTGGGACGGATAATAATACTGTAATGACAGTAGATGTTGGAATTCAAACAATTAAAGCTTTATAACCCTTAAAACACCAATTGTCAACATCACGTGAAAATATACCAAATAAATTCCCTTAAATCAAACTCTATACATTCACAAGCAGCATTCTGCTTACTGTGCCGATCAGTACATTTAGATTAGTATCTATGGAAATATTTGTTGGTCTGATTACGTGTGTGTGAAATTGACGCTTGCCAACATTGACCGATAAAAATCTAATCCTTCAAACCTACTTACAACACTCACACAATGAAGCTGTTTCTCCCATCCTTTTAATTTAATATGTAAATAGTGTGTGGAGTTTGCTAAAACAATATAATTAGAAAGTTATGATCTAGATTTTATGCTGTGGTGATCATCAAGACTATGCTTCAGTCCCTCCCAGTTTGGCAGCTGAAGACCCGGATCTTATTTTTCAAGGCCCTTAGTGAAAGAGGCCTCAGCAGCAGTAGGAAATGGGCTCCCCTGGAAGAATGCAGATTGCATGGCCAAGGACAGCGAGTGAGAGCCCTGGGGACCAAGCATTTTCAAATGAGGGGATCCAACAGTGCAGCAAATTTCTGTCAGAGTCCCGAGTCTGCTCACTTTTCGGAAACCTCCCTACTTGATAAACAGGCTCGGCAGAATTCAATTTAAAAATAATCATCATTGTGATGGATAATAATAATGTTTATTTTTAAGCATTTTTTAAAAAGATTTTTTATCCATTTCAATTTTCATGGTTGCAGGAAATTGTGGGAGGGTGAGACAATAAACAGTGTTTATTGAGATTCAAACAAAGTGTATACGAATTGTCAACATCCGGTGTCAAAATACACCCAGGAAATATCCTTAAATCAAACTCTAAGAAGTTCTCCAGCAGCGTTTGTCTAACTTTGCCTATCTGTACATTTCGATATTACAGATGGAAATATTTCTTTGTTGTTTGGGTGTGTACAGTCACATTGATGTTTACCAACATTTTACCAATAAAAAAGTCTAATCCTTCCAAGTCTACTGATAAAACTTTCTCCAGGAAATTCTCCATTTCCAAAAGCACTACTAATACCTTACTAGGCATAATATGGTCTCTCAGATTACCCAAAGATTTCATCTGGGTCCAAGAGATGTTGGCCAAAGATAGTAGGGGGAACCCCAATCCTGACCAAACAAAAAAACAAACCCAACCACCACTGGGATCTTTAATGCCCATTCAGAACAGAGGGGGCCTCCCTATGCTGGGAATATTAATTAATCCTAGGAGGATGAAAAGCTGGGTAATTACTGCTTGAATTTTATTTGCTTCCAAGCATCTTAGGAACTTCATTATAATTAGCGATTCCCTCCAGCTACTTGAGTGGGAGCAAGGGCGAGCAATCCCATACACAGATGTGGTGCTGGAAAAAATCCCAACATTCATTCAACACCAAGAGCCGGAAAAACCTTAAGCAATGACTGGGAATGTATTTTTGACTGACTATCATCACTCAGGCTCTACGAGGTGTTTGAAGATGAGGGGTGGTGGCTGCCAGTCTGGATAGAATATAAAAGAGACACCAGCCCCAGCTCTCTTCATTCTTGCTTGGTTGCATTTTCAGCGGTTCCATTTTCTTGGTGAGCCAGGTAAGTCCGATTTTAAGATATCCTGTCCACTTTAATCTCTCGCCTTCGTGAAGCAATGTTTAAAAGCTTAGTTAAACTCAGAAATAGCCATGTTACCTAGAAGAACAGAGAAACCAAGAAGGACCAGGTATCTCTTCCTACCCACATTAACGGTGGGTTAGAATAGAATTAACTAATAGTGTTACTTATTTCAGTGACTAAAGGTCCCGACCGAGGTCAGGGCCCCATTGTGTGAGGCACCCCACAAACGCGTTCCTGCTCCAAAGAGCAAAGTTAGTGCAAAAATGTAGCAGGTGAATGGACAGAACAGGGGTGGGTGGGAGGAGGCAGGATGGGCTAACTGGAGTACAAACATGTTGTCGTGCTGTAGGCTGTATCATCTGCACGTAATACAGCTGGCCGCTTCCCTGGTTGTTTTTGCCAAGCAGTGCCATGGAGATAGCCTGGCACACAGTTAACACTTGTTTGTCTGGGACGACCTTTCATAGAATCATAGAAACGTCGGGTTGGAAGGGACCTTTAGAAGTCATGAAGTCCAGCCCCCTGCGCTGAGGCAGGACCAAGTAAGCCTAGACCAGCCCTGACAGGGGTTTGGCCAACCTGTTCTTAAACCTCCAATGATGGGGATTCCACAACCTCCCTTGGAAGCCGGTTCCACAACTTTACTCTTAGAGTTAAGACGTTTTTTCTAATACGTAACCGAAATCTTGCATGCTACAGATTAAGCCCATTACTTCTTGTCCTACCTTCAGGGGGACACGGAGAACAATTGATCACCATCTTCTTTATAACAGCCCTTCACATATCTGAAGACTTATGAGGTTCCCCCTCAGTCTTCTTTTCTCAAGACTGAACATGCCCCGTTTTTTTTAACCTTTCCTCACAGATCAGGTTTTCTGAACCTTTTCTCACTTTTGTTGCTCCCTGCTGGACTCTCTCCAATTTGTCCACATTTTTCCTAAAGCGCGGCACCCAGAACTGGACCCAGCACTCCAGCCGAGGCCCCCTGAGTGCTGAGTAGAGCAGGACAATTACCTCCCATGTCTTACGTACGACGCTCCTGTTAATCCAGCCCAGAATGGTATTAGCCTTTTTCACATTGCTGACTCATAGTCAATTTGTGAGCCACTAAACCCCCCCCAGATCCTTTTCAGCAGTTCTGCAGCCTAGCCAGTGGTTCCCCATTTTGTAGTTATGCATTTGGTTTTTAATTCCTACGTGTAGTACTTTGTACTTATCTTTATCTTATATTTATTATCTTGTTGATTCCAGACCAATTCTCTAATTTGCCAAGGTCATTTTGAATTCAAATCCTGGCCTCCAAAGTGCTTGCAACCCCTCCCAGCTCGGTGTCTTCCACAGATTTGATAAATATACTCTTCACTCCCTTATCCAAGTCATTGATGGAAACATGGCAGAGTCCCTGATCCAGAACTGACCCGTGCAGAACCCCACTGAATATGCTTTTCCAGTTTGACAGTGACCCACTGATAACTACTCTGGCCTTTCAACCAGTCGTGCTCTCACATTTCATCTAGGCCATATTTCCCTGATTTGCTTATGAGGATGTCAGGTGGACTGAGTCAAAAGCTTGACTAAAAATCAGGACATATCATGTCTACTGCTTCCCCCCATCCACTGAGCCAGTAACCTGCTCAAAGAAGGAAACTAGGTTAGCTTGGCATGATTTGTTCCTGACAAATCCATGCTGGCTATTCCCTATCACAGCCCATTATCCCCTAGGTGCTCACTAATGGATTGTTTAATCATTTGTCCCAGTATCTTTCCAGAGATCAAAGTTGGACTGACTGGTCTATAATTCCTCGGGTCCCCTTTTTCCCTTTTTAAAGACAGGTGCTTCGCTTGCCCTTCTCCAGCCCTCTGGGATCTCATCTGTCCTGCAGGAGTTCTCAAAAATAATGGCTAATGGCTCTGAGATTGCTTCAGCTAGTTCCTCAAGTACCCTAAGATGAACTGGTGGCTTGAATACATCTAACTTATCTAAATATTCTTTCCCTGATTCTTTCCCCGTTTTGGCTTAGATCTTGGATGCATCATCTGTAAGGAAGGAGGTGAACGTTTTGGGTTGCTAATTCCAATGTTCATGAATGTAGCATTAGTTAACCGCTTTTGTAACACAACTCAGTTTTAGCTGAGCTTGCATGCGTAGCAAACCCTGTTAGCATCACAGGCCAGATCCTTAACTGGTGTAAATCAACGAGGCCCCCTTGGTGAAAGAGGTGGCACGGTTCATTGGGGTAGGGGACTGGATTGGGGCTCAGTGACTCATCTGCTGGCTGACCTTAGACAAGTCACTTTCTAGCTCTCTGCCTTGGTTTGTCTTGTCTATTTCAACTGTAAACGCTTTGGGGCAGGGATTGTCTTTTACTATGTACAGCGCCTAGCGCAATGGGACCCCTCGGTACTACAGTCCTGCAAATAATAATAATATTGGCCTTAGTGGAGCTCTGCCCATTGGCACCAGATGAGGATCTGGCCCCGGTTGTCTTTTGCTAATAGAGGTTCTTTGCCCATCAAATGATCGCCGTGAATGAATGCTGGAAGGAGTGTGGGGGTGTGGGAGGGGGACTTCAGGTTTTAGACACTCCAGTTGCTGCTACAGGTCTCCCTCTCCCCTTTCAGGTTTCTCCAGGAAGATGCTGACCCCGCTGGAAGATGCGGTTGGCACCATCATCGAAATCTTCCACAAATATTCGTGCAAGGAGCCTCATCATGACAAGCTCTCCAAGGGGGAACTGAAATGCCTGATTCAGAAGGAGCTTGGGAACTTGCTGCAGGTAAGTCAGCCCAAGATGGGTGAGCTTGTCCTGCCCGGGAGGAATGGAAGGACATTTCAGTGGGCAGGGACTGGGTCAATGGGCCGGATTCTGCTCTAATCACACTGGTGTGGCCCACATGAAGGCAATTTCCTTCAGCGTCCATAGCGTCAAAGCAGCTAGACACTGTTCCCAGACATTCTGAAGTTAAAAGCCGCTCTATTTTAGTATTTCGCCTCTGTCTGCTGCCTCCCATCTTTATTCCATTAAAATCCTGACACAGGACGAGATTCTGAGCTCCCTGTGAATCTGGAATAACCCCACTGACGTCAGCCATGCAGCTGAGGCCAGAATTTGGTCCCCGCTCCCCGGGCAGTCTTGGGAAAAGGGTGCTCCAATAAAAATTGCTGCGTCCTGTCTCAGGGTTTGCACCTCTTTTAATCTGAGGGTGCTATTGGCCCTGATTCTGCTGTACACCAGAGCAAATGAGGAGTCGCTTCAGTCAAGTCAATGGAGTTACCAGGGTGTAAGATTGGAACCAGCCATACAACAGCTGGTCTCTCTGGGACAGGAACAGTCCCGTGGCTTTTGCTTGGAGACATCAGCATCCGCCCCAGAGGGTTTGGAGGAAATCATCAGGTTTAGGAGCTTGTGGCATAATTTGCATTTCCAGAGCTGGTCAACATTTTCCAGATGAAACATTTTTTTAATCAAAAAAGGCCTTTTAAAAAAACCCAACGTTTTCTTTTGAAAAATGGTTAATGATGCACAAAACTTTACATATTTTGCCAACAAGGGATGCCTTTTTAAAAAAATGGAAAATGTGATAACGATGCTCTTGACAATTTTAGAGGATGGCAAAATTAAAGACCAAATCGACATGCAAACATCCAAATGTCACCATGTTTCACGCGGCTAGTTTTGCATTTTTCAGGCGGCTCTAATCAGCCCTCTTCCTAGAAAGAATCTGCTGCAAGTAATGCCATGTCCCCCCTTCCCACACTTTCTCAACAGCATCCGAACGACCCGCATGAACTCCAAAGCATATTTGATGAGCTGGACGTAAATAAGGATCACAGTGTTAACTTTAAGGAGTATATGATACTGATAACCACATTGCTCATTTGTACCCATGACAAATTACACGACAACTAGAAGCATCTTCCCCATCCTCCAATGTAACCAGGGAAAAATCTTATAATTTGTAAAAAAAGATGAATTGACTAGCACAGATTTCTTTCCACTGTGTTACAGTGAGATGTGAACTATCTGCTTATATGACAGATGTAATGCCATGGGATAATCAGATGAGATAATAAAGCTTCATTAAAGCTCTCAGTCTGGTGTTATTATTTGTCTTGCAGTAATGCCTAGAGACTCCAATCAGGATCACGGCCTCGGCCCTTGTTCTTCTGTTTCTGCAAGCTGATTTTCATGATTAGACCCTTAGCAACGCGCCGAGTCCCGGGGAAATCAGTGGGGTGCAGGGGCTGTCCGAGCAGATCAGCTTGCAGAGAAGCCAAATTCGAGACAAGGAAAACGTGGTTTCCTTGCACTGCATTTCATTGATTCGTGGATGTTGAGGTCAGAAGGCACTAAATAAAGGCCAATTATTTTGGTGGCTAAATGGGAGTTGAGCTTTTTTGAAAAAAAAATCTCCCCCCTAGTGAACCGGTCCCAATTCACCCAGTATTCAACAACTCCTGAATCCCAGTCTAGTGTCTTGACTGCAAGACACTCTTTCCTCTTCACTATATAGCGATACACACGGAGAATGTACTCAGCGCTTGGAGGAAAGACTCTTTGTGAATATATCTTTATGTTGCATGTGGCTGATGGTGGGCAAACATGCCTTGTTAGACCGGTTGCAAACAGAAAGGCAGAAAAATTCCAGTTAGGCGCAGGAAAGAGCAATTGGAATGGTCCCCGTTCAAACCAGAGCGAGGCCGGGTACGGCCTGTTGAGTCTTGCTAAGAATGCTGCCTCTCCGGTAACCCTGCTGCTCCCCGCAGCTCAGAACACAAAGTGACAAATGCAATTTCCCGAGCTCAGCCCCAAATGCTGCAACTGGTAGTTAGCTGACAAACCTGTTGAGAAATGGGGCCCCTGCCAGCTGTTGCAGGCTTCCCACTTGTTTGGGTTGTGAAATGAGCTAGCCGCCTTTGATTTCAGAAGACCATTTTGCACTTCCCCAGAGCTTTGGAGCGCAATGCCCCTTACAAACAGTGATAAATTCAGCCTCACAGACTCCCCTGTATGCAGTGTTGGTGTAGCCATGTTGGTCCCAGAGACACGGTGGGGGAGGCGATATCTTTTATTGGACCAACTTTTGTTGGGGAGAGAGACACGCTTTCGAGATACCCACAGCTCTTCTTCAGACCTGGGGAAGAGCTCTGTGGAAGCTCAAAAGCGTATCTCTCTCCCCAGCAGAAGTTGGGTCAGTAACAGATCTGGCCTCCCCCAGCGTGTCTCTCTAAACTCCCCGCTCACATGTAGGCAATTGAATTCAAGAACAAGGTCTCTACTTGGGTTGCTTATTCTATAACCGTCCCTTCTGCAGGGGTTCCTAGACCTTCTGCTGCAGCAGCTGGTGCTGGCCTCTGTCAGCCTCTGGGCCGAGCCAGTCTGGCTATTCCTATGTCCTCCATAAGGAAGCCTTATTGTCCCTGTTTTACCTGTCCAAGGCCCAGAGAGATGCAAAGTGTTGGGTGCCCCTGAGAGATGCCGATCTCTCTCAATTCCCATGGCCCTAATGGCAACTGAGGGGGCTTGGCATTTTTTGCAGGATCATGCCATAAAAAGGTCTGGTTTTCCAAAGGGGTGGGCACCCACCGCTGCACCTTAAACCCCAAGGGAATCAAGCCAGTGTTTCCAAAAGTGGCTTCTGGTTTTGCATGCCTTGATGTTTGGACACTCCACTTAAGACCCTTTCGGCGTGATTTATGGGAGTGCCAGTTGAAGTCAACGGGAGCTCCAGGTGCTCTGAAAATCAGGAGCTAGATTTTCAAAAAAGCTGAGATTAGCTAATGGTCAGCACCCGCAATCAGGGCCAGCTAGGAGCCCCAGCCACGGATCAGGACTCCATAGCGCTAGGAGCTGTACAAACAGAACAAGAAGCCAAAAATGGAAGCACCCATCATTAGAGGCCTCTTAAATATTTTGGCCTAAGTGACTTGCTTAAGGCAGCAGAGTTAGGAATAGAACCCAAGTCTGCTGACTTAACTACAAGTCGACCCTTCCTCCTCCCCTACTGAGACGGAGAATCATACCTGGGATCAAGCCCCCTTAACGAGATCTTGTGAAACAAACAGTCTGGGCTGGGTGCACGTACCGCCGCCCTCCGGATGTGTTGAGGGGGCCATTTCCTTTCCAGCACAGAGCTCAGAATTAAACCGCGGTGGATGGGATGTGGCAATAAATCAGCACTTTGCTTGGAAAAAAACAACCCCGTCATTTCAGTCTTGCAGCAAATGAATGAGAACGCATTAATGTCAAGCCTGAGGATGAAGAGAAATAGGCTGGTGATATTGTGCAACAGGGAGCAAATGCCACCACTCATTGTAATGACACTTTACTAACGTGGATAATTTATTAGGCCAAACACGCTCTGAAATCAGAATAATTAGCCAGTAAACAGCCTGATAGCTGCAGAATGGAAATCCAGGACCAGTAGTGAAGGCATATGTAGCATTAGTGCAAATCACGGCATGGTGATCCTGGACAATGTAGGGCCAGATTCACAGCTGCTATCAGCTAGCATAACTGGTTGGGATGATTTAGTTGGTGTTGGTCCTGCTTTGAGCAGGGGGTTGGACTAGATACCTCCTGAGGTCCCTTCCACCCCTGAGATTCTATGATTCTATGATAACGATGCTGATCTACATCTGCTGAGCACCTGGGCTCAACTCTGGGAAGAAGGTTGGTCTTACGGATGAGGCACCTGGCTGACAGCTCAGGGGCCATCGGGTCTTTTCTTGGCTTTGCTGCAGACTCTCTGTGACTGTGGGCAAGTCTCTTTCCCTCTCCCCCATCTGTAAAAAGGGGGACACTGCCCCTTCCACCCCGTGGAGTGTGAGCGCTTTGAGGCAGGGACGGTGACACTCTGGATCTGCGCCCAGCCTACGTGCTGCCAGGGGCTGACATTCAAAATCGCAATCTTTACTAGGGTCCTCAGCAAAGGGGCATTGAGACGCCCTCCAGCTGCTCCCCATCGCAGTCCCTCTTCTTTCTTAGAGCTGCTTTGTGCTACTCCGCCACTGCGGCGTGGCCTTAGAGACCGTCTGCTGGGCCTGGGAGGGTCACCGTAGGGTGACCAGACAGCAAGTGTGACTAATTGGGACGGGGTGGGGGGTAATAGGAGCCTATATAAGAAAAAGACCCAAAAATCGGGACTGTCCCTATAACATCAGGACATCTGGTCACCCTAGATCACTGTCCTACAGGGAGATCCCTGACAGTGTCAAACCATCCCAGCAGCTCAGATCTCCTCAGGGCTGCCCGGGAACGGCCTGGCTCAGGCCCAGCCCAGGAGGCAGGAGGGGGCTTGCAGACATTACTTCTTTTTGCATGCCGTGACTGACAGCAGCCATGATCCTGAAGCTGATTGTACAGAGGTGGAAAAGTAAATCGAGCAACGACCCTCTGACTTAGCAGCCAGGAAAAGATCCCCCGCCAGGAGGTCCGTGACTTACTGTGACTGCAGAGAGGGGACGATGGCTGGGAGTTAGGAAATTGCACTTACAGCAGATGTGAATGCAACGGAAGGCGCTACGGTGAAACAAGCCGATGTGCAGCCCCGTTTAGCAGACGACGTGTGGTGGAGCTCCATTTAGCAGAGCCCTTGCGATGATCATTCCAAGGCGGGTGGAAATAAAAACCTTGTGAAAGCCGAGTTAATCCACAGGGGAAGCATTTTGATATAAGGCCACCAGAAAATCTTGCTTCGCTTTTGACCTGAGAGCCCTCCAGGCAAGTGCCACGGTCTCGTCTCTGCAAACAGTGGAGTGCTGACAGCTTGAAAAACCCCACTGAGCAAGGAAACTCCTTTTGGAAAGTAAAAGTAAACTTTTCAACTTCTGCTGGCCGCTGGGGATTGGAAACGCAGTTTGGGTCAGGGAGAAATCACTGGTAAATTAGAATTATTATCGGCTGTTGTAAATCAGCAATGCTCCATTGAAGTCAATGGGGCTCGGCCACGTTGAAAAAGGCCAATAACAATAGGGGCCAATCACATTTGGGCATCGGGCCCATGCTATTATTTATATACAGTAAAACCTAACGGCCACAACGGACACCTTGCGAGGTGCTGTCCATGCACATAAGAGAATCCCTGCCCCAAAGAGCTTGTAAACTAAATAGACAAATCCACCCAATTGTGGAAGAAAGACAGAACTTTATCCTCATGTCACAGATGGGGAAACTGAGCCGTAGAGAGATCTAGAGGTGGAACCGGACCCCGGACCTTCTGGCTATTACCCCAGTGTCTTAACGACAAGACCTTCCACCCTGGATGGACAGCGGCCCACACATCAACAAAGCGGGCCGAATCTAGAGGGGATGTATAAGGTGCTGTGGGTTAGATCCCTTGCTCTTAGTTAGGGCCTGGTACAAAGCCCATTGACGTCAATGGAAAGACTCATGCTCAATGGATCTGACCGTTGGGCTCCTTTGGGTTGAATCTCTCAGGTGTATGGGAGTCACAGGGTGTGATCCCTCCATGTCAGGTACCCCCAGAAGATGCAAGTTGCTGCGGTTTGAACTTCGTTGCCTCAGGGCCCTCTGAACCCCTTAAGGGGATATGCGGAGAACTGAACAGAATCAGCGCAGCAGGAAACATTTCATCATCAGGCAGTGCAGAGCACATACAGCAATTCTCCCAGCCCGAGGGCTCCTGACGCCTCTTGGATTGTTTTAGCCTTGCTGGTTCTTTTCGGTGAGTCTGGTAAATCTAATTTTAATATGTTTGGTCCCAACTTTTAATCTCTCATGGAAGAAACTTAGAGGCTAAGAAATAAATCGACAGCCTATCGAAGGTGTTTACAGCCCCAGTGACTCGCACATCGGCAATAGATGCCCATTATTCATTTCAAACAGGGTGAGCACACAGCAGCTGTGAATGACTTCCCTGCATGCGGTATACACAGCAGAGCAATCCCCACAACTCTTACTGGTAGACAACCACACCTGCATAATGGTATGTCTTCAACCCCAGGCTGCCCTACGGGCTTTCCCTTGAGCTGCTAACCTGAGGTACAAGCGGAGTTGCCGTGTCTTCACTGCCATTTTAACTCAAGTTACGCACACACTTTGTGTGTGTGTGCAGGGTAGACGTACCCTAAGATGACTGGGCAAAGGCTCCATCATGGGGTGGGATGGAGGAATTTGCTGCATCATGGTCACTTCTTTTCCTAGTCAGAGATTTCTGTTATCTCCTTCCCCAACAGAAATGAAATGCTATCTCCAAAGACAGCAACAAAGACCAACTGCTCCGCTCCAGTGAGTTCATGGTCATGATCACTAGACTGACTGTGGCTAGCCACGAAGGCATCCTCCAGGAAGAAAACCTCTGAGCCCCTAGAACTCCCCCAAACCCAGCAGCGGTTTCCTTTTGCTGCCAGAACGAGAGAACAGTGAGTGAGGAGGGAAGCGGAATGGGACGAGAAAACGTAGCTACGGGTGACGTGAGCAGCGGGTGACGTGAGCTGCGGGTGACGTGAGCTGTGGCGGTGAGATAATAAGCAGTTCCTTGTCAATTCTCTAAGTCTCTTCACGGCAATTTCTACTAGGGCAACTCCCTCCACCTTCCAGTTCTTCCGCAATTTCTAGATTTTCTCGTGTTATAACCTCAGAATACGAGACATTTGCCTTTATCCTGCCTGTGAATTCCCTGCTGCTCTGTCTCTGGGGCCGGGGTCGGTGTATGGGAGAAGACTAAAGGAGTTTCCTTGCTTAGCCTGGTGGTGGGGCTCTGAGTACTGTCTATAGAGAGAGACACACCAGGGCTGCAGAAGAGCTATTTAAGCTTAAGGCAGTTCGGGATAAACTGGCCATGAAAAGTGCAGGGTTGTGGCCTACATCCCTGGAACCACACTGGGTTATAAACATGTTCCAGCCTGATGGCTGAACCCCGTGCTCAGGGCAGCAAAGGATGAGGGGGGGCTCTGAGCCAGTTCTCCATCTCCCAGCTCCTGGGGCCATCAAGGGCTGGAGCAGCTCCTGACGTAACTATAGCCATCCCCCAGGGATGTCTAAGGACTGGGCAGAACGCCAGGCCCGCCTTTGTCCACCTCCGACGTGCCCCTGTATAGAAGGGAGGGGCAGATGATGTACCACTGGCCATGATGGTATTGCACAGCCTCCAAAGGTCCCCCTAGATCAGAAGATGCCCCTTTAGAGCAGCTTTCTCTCTTCTTTGTTGGATCTTAAACAGCGTTTCAAGATGACCGGTTCTTCCTTCTCTCCGTTCCTCCCTCCTTCCATCCACCCAGGCACCCCTCCGTCTGTCTCTCCCGCCGTCGTGTTTTTGACTCTCCCGGCACCATTGTGTCTAAGCACCAGGAAGACACTTTTGAAGCAGGAGGCCTCTCATTTCTGGGCCCTCCACTTTCTATACAGCCATGCTGCTGTACTTGGCTGGGAGGTGATAAAACCGACCGTATGGAGGTGCAGGGGGACGCAAGCATTTCCACTAACACCCCAGGCTTTGGTGAAAATGGAATAATATGGTCCCAAGAAAGTGCAGGGGACCAAAGTTGATCCATTACTTAGACCTGCTCTCACCATCCAATGCCCCCTCCCCCTGGCTCTTTGACGCCTTTCTGAAAGAGAGAGAACACAGGCCGAATCAATTGTTGCAACATGTAGTCACAACCGGGAAGAGGTGGTGGCAGAAGGGGGGTGGGGGGTCCACAGCCCTGAGACACAGCTCTGAGCTCTCTGGTGTGCCAAGCTCCAAGCATCTGAAGTTGCAGAAAAAGCCACAGGAATTCCATTTAAGGAACTGTATGAAAGCCTTAGGCAATGCCTGGGTGCGTAACGGGCTGCACTGCAATCAGGTGAGATAGAAGCGTTTTGCAAGGGGGGGACGGAGCAGACGGCTGGACAGACTATAAAAGGGGACGCCCTCCTGCCCCTCCTCATTCCACCTTCTTTCTTGCTCTTGGTTCTTTCTCGCTCTTCCCTTGCACAAAATGAATCAGGTGAGTGTCCGAGTGTAACAGGTGACCTGAATTTCCTGTCTCACGTTAATATTCTCTTTTAAAGCGTGTAGCTTAAGGGGAATGGTGAAGACTTTTCCTGCGTCTAGGCGGAGTCTTAGCAGCCTATTTCTTCCTGCCTTATCTGTGAGTGTGACTCCTAAATGCAGCGAACCGTTGCAATATCTGGAAGCACTTTCAGACCTAGCTTGGCTGCTCCGGGTGCTGTGATGAAGGCATGGTTCATCGGTAATGCTGTCTTGCCGGTTGAGTTTGCATGCGTCTAATTTTGGATGCATCTTGGCAATGAGCTATTTCAATTTTTGACCACCCAGCGTGAGGCATTTTAAGAGCACCTGATTTTCAGGGGGTGTCTGCTCAG
This sequence comes from Trachemys scripta elegans, assembly GCF_013100865.1. NCBI lineage: Eukaryota > Metazoa > Chordata > Testudines > Emydidae > Trachemys > Trachemys scripta. The sequence continues at coordinate 10,657,709 of NC_048313.1, forward strand.
CTCTGCCTGAAAATCAGGTCCATTACGGTTTCTTCTAGTCGGGCGCCTCTAAAATTCAGCCCCATGGTTTCCCTTTCAGAGCACCCAGCAAACGATCAAGGGGGACCTTTCTGAGCTGGAAAAAGCCATTGAGACAATCATCAACATTTTCCACCAATATTCGGTCCGCGTGGGGCATTTCGACACCCTGACCAAGTCGGAGCTGAAGCAGCTGATTGACAAGCAGCTTGTGAACTTCCTGAAGGTGAGTGATGTCGGGGCAGCTTAACTTGTACTCTGCAGGTGGTAGAATAATGGGCCAGATCTTTCACTGCAAAGAATTGAGCAACGTTGACGTACCGTAGCTGAGGGTCTGGCCCATGTTCTGGAAAGCTGAATGTGCCTAGAACAGGGTGGGGGCAATTCTCCAGCACTCCTTGGTCCGTAGAAATGGAACGGGGGGCTCAGATCCTTTCACCTCCTCTCTCTGTTCACCCCAAATCCCAGGCGTTTGACTTTCATTAGCTGACTGCAGTTTTGCAAAGGAATCCGGCGAGATCCGGTACATGTGCCATAGGGGCTCAAGCGGTTGAATTTGGGAACGTCAAAAGCAGAGTGTTTTGCTCTGCTGCTGTCTCACAACAGACAAATCGGTGCAGTTTTGTTGCAGAGAGTCGATCTCGGCTTATAAAGCCCTCCTCACTGAACAGCTGGAAAGGGCTTCTTGGGAACTATAGGGCGCCAGGAAACATTTGACGGCAGCATGGCAGTCGCTAACCACTCTTGTGCCCTGTACTGTATTTACTTCTGCTGTCTACCCCCTTCCCCGCCCCCAGTGTATTCCCAACTCCTTTTCTACACACCAATCGCAATTCCTCTTCAGCATGATCACACCCATCACGTGCGCTGTGTTGCTCATGCCCCTGGCAAGCTGGCATGTCCTCCCTCGCTGTGATATAGCCTCGTGGGCAGGGCACCGGACGGGGCTCAGGAGACCTCGGTTCATCTCCTAGCTCTGCTGGTGACCTTGGGCAAGTCCCTGCTTGCTCTGTGCCTCAGTTTCCCATGAGGGAAAATGATACTGGCCTCCTTGGTAAAGCACCTCGAAATCTAAAAATGATGAGAGCGAGGCTATGATTTGATTTTTCTCCCTGGAAAACCAGGCAGAGCCATTCTAGTCTGTAATCAGGAGTGAGCCCATCAGGGGAAGGGCAAGAGATGCTCGGTGTTTAAGGACCCGGTTAGCTGGTGGGGCGGGAGATGAAAGGTGGGCACCACAGCCCTGACCCCTGAATACAAATGCCCAGCTCTGCTACAGTGGTTTGAAGCTGTAGACCTCAGTGTACTTTACCAAAGGGGTAGGGAGCATTATCCCCAGGGGAAACCGAAGGGCAGAGCAGGCAGGAACAGGCTCCCACTCCTGTACCCTCATAACTGGGCTGCGTGGTCACTGAAGGATGCCTGGCTGATCCCGGTGGCCCCTCGCGCTCGTTCTCCTGTGCATGAGGGTTCTGGTGGGGCTGTGGGGTGGAGAGTTTCCTGTGTCATCATCTCGTCTCGTATGGCCAGGAGCCAGCTGCAACTAACGCCCCTTACCCCCTCCTTCCTTTTTCCTGCAGAGACAAAGGGACCAAGCTTCCATCGATAACCTGTTCAAAGACCTGGACAAAAACAGGGACCAGCAGGTCAGCTTTGGGGAGTTCATGGTCCTGATCACCAGGGTGACCATCGCCACCCATGAGCACATCCACCAGGGAGAGGGAGGGCAGCAGCAGCACCAGCACTAAACTCAGGCTGCCGAAGTCTGAGGCTGGGGCCAAACGCCTCGAGACAGTAGCTCAAAGCTGCTGAGATTCCCCCTCGGTGGGGTCTGACGATTCGGCCATGAGACAATAAAGATTTGCTGTAAAGTTCTCAAAGTTTGTTTGCCTCTGATTGGTGTTTGCCCGGGAGGCTGGTACCATGTGCCAGCGGGTGCCCCTTGGCAGGGCTCTCAGAGTTATTCTGTTTTTCTAAAACACTCTGGTTCAGCATGGTGGGGCTTCTGCTTTCTGGAGCCGGGGGGGGGGGGGGCGGGTTTTTCTGCTTTAAAAACCCCAGAAGCAGAGAAAACCGAGAGCCATTTAATGGTGGGGGGGCGAGATGGGAGGGGTGCATCTATCTGTCTGTAGAAGCGAGAGTGGGTGGAGAATGAGGCGCATTTCAACAATAATGAAACATATTCAAAGGGATCCCGTTTTCATACTACCCCTCAGACAAGGCAGTCACACACATATCCACCACCGGGGGTCCATGGGCAGACCATCTCCTGTATCGATGGCAAAATATATAATAACAACATATAATATATCCATGACAAGGTGTAACGATGGACAAACCGTGTGTCTATGGAAAGGAATAGAATGGGGAAAGCACACAAGGGTAGATCCCCGCGGATGTAAAATGTCCTCGCTTCGTTGATGTCAGCTGAGGATCTGTCCTAGGTACATCTGTGAATAGGAAGGTCATGGGCCAAACTTACCCAGCATGTCCATGATGGGGAATAACACGTGAAAACCATCAGACAGGTCCATTGCAAGGTATAAGAATGGACAAGATGTGGAATGTCTCCAACCCAAGAATCTAATGGCATAGGGTGAAATTCTGGCCCCACTGAACTCCGTTGTCTTCAAGGGGCGAGGAGTCACACATAGGAGACCCACAATGAAAAATATAATGGGCAAAATATCTCCAGGCTAAGGTGTAGTAATGGGGAAAACTTGCACCCACGAAAAGGAATCTCCCTGGGCAAACCTTAGCTATTTAGGTCTTAATCCCTGCTGAACGGCTGGGAGTCCATTTGGCTCCGCCAGCGGCCCCGCTCCCCGGCATACGGAGTCTGTGCCGTAGCCCTTTGTTGGGGAGGAAGTGTTCATGATCGTTAAGGTTTCTTGGTACACACTCACCCTACAGACCGCAGCAAACAGAAGGGGCAGCCCCGAGGTCTCCCTGTGTTCCCTGGGTGCGGAGTACTTGCCCATCCCTCCGGTCCCTCGGCAGACCAAAATTACCCTGTGGCTACTGGGAATACGTGTTAGCCAGCTTTAATTAACTCAATAGCAACATGTCCCAGAAAGTCCAAGTGTCGTAGTCAATAGCCAGTGTGGAGTTACATTCTGCCTGGCTAAAAAGTCCCCTGCACTTTTGCTGGGGTACATTATTCTCCTTTGCTTCCTGTCCTAGTCCTGCGGGCGGTGAGCAGCGGATGTGTTTGACCTCGGAGGGGGCTGCACTGCAGGGGTAGGGGAAGTGATTCCTGGCTATTGTCTCTGGACACAGAAGGGGAACTGGGGATGGAAAAGGCTCCGAGGCCTCTTTATAATTCACTGTGAGTGAAATTCACCCTCGCGGGGGTCCGGCCCAGGGTTAAGAGGGTGCACAGCCCTTGTGCTGGCTCTCGGCATAGCAGTGAAGTTCCCGTGGGCTTTCCCAGACACCCCATGCTGGAGGGCGTTGCATTCACACAGAGCACGAGGCTGTTTCCTAATACCAGCAATAGCCCCAGAAATGCAGGACTAATTCTCCTCTCAGCCACATTAGCGCTTCCTAAGAAACTGCAGCGTCAATAATGACAACCCCCCTGTCGTGGAACAACAGCCCCGGCTCCAATCTGAATATGTGATTTAATCTGTCTATACAGCAAAGGGCTCTGCCCACACTTCCCCTGGGAGCTGCCCCCAAAGTCATTAGGCAAGTGCTTTAATTACATGATTGCTATTTATTATGCTACCACGTAAAGTTCAGAAATCAGGAGCCTAAACACCTTCCTGGATCTGGCCCTCAATGCTCTCTAGCTACGATTCATGCCACTGGGCACCCACTCCATAGTACGAGACAGGCCCTCCCCCCAGAGAACTCACACAATAAAGACAGACAGAGGATGGATTATTATCTCCTTTGTACTGATGGGGAAACTGAGGCACAGAGCGATCAATTGACTTGTCCGAGGTCCCACTTGGCGTCTGCGGTGATCTCCTGACCCTCAGCCCCGTGCCTTCCCCCCAAGAACTGCCTCCAGTCAGAAAAGCGAACCGAATGTTAGGAACCAATAGCAAAGGGATAAATAATAAAACAGAAAATATCAGAATGCCACTATCTAAATCCACGGGATTCCCACACTGTGAATACTGCCTGCAGTTCTGGTTGCCCCCTCTCAAAAAAGCTGGGTTAGAATTGGAAAAGGTGCAGAGAAGGGCGACAAAAATGATGAGGGGCATGGAACAGCTTCCGTATGAAGAGAGGTGAAAAAGACGGGGACTGTTCACCTTAGAAAAGAGACGACTAAGGGGGATATGACAGAGGTTTATGAGAGCATGGCTGGTGTAGAGAACGTGAGTAAGGAAGTGTTATTCACCCCTTCACAAACTAGGGGTCACCCAATGAAATTAATAGGCAGCTGGTTTAAAGCAAAAAAAAAGAGAAGTATTTCTTCACACAACCCACAGTCAACCTGTGGAACTCATTGCTAGGGGATGTTGTGAAGGCCAAAAAGTATCACAGGGTTCAAAAGAGAAGTAGAGAAGTTCAAGGAGGACAGATCCATCAATGGTTATTAGCCAAGATGGTCAGGGAGGCGACCCTAAGCACTGGGTGTCCCTGTCCCTTCTGACTGCCAGAAGCTGGAACTTGACAACAGGGAATGGATAAATCAAAATTGCTCTGTTCTATTCATTCCCTCTGAAGCATCCAGCCCTTGCCCCTCACAGCAGACAGGATACTGGGACAGCTGGACAACTGATCTGACCCAGCCTGGCCATTCTGATGTTCTTCATTTTATCCCATCCCATCCCATCTCCTAGAACTGGAAGGGACCTTGAAAGGTCATCGAGTCCAGCCCCCTGCCTTCACTAGCAGGACCAAGTACTGATTTTCCCCCGGTTCCCTAAGTGGCCCCCTCAAGGATTGAACTCACAACCCTGGGTTTAGCAGGCCAATGCTCAACCACTGAGCTATCCCTCCCCCCCCTTTTAATGTAGTAAAACGCTAAAGGGAAACTATTTCAAAGAGAAACGGGTGAAAGAAAAGTTTTGTGGGAACACATATCTCCATCGTGGCAAGTCCTGCTGTCTTTATTAGGATTAAAGACGATTAATTACTATGCTTGTTAGTTGCATTATTGAATCATCAAATCATAGAAATGTAGAACAGGAAGGGACCTCAAGAGGTCACCTAGTCCATCCTCCCATGCTGAGGCAGGATTAAATATACCCTAGGCCATCCCTGACAGGGGTTTAGCTAACTTGTTCTTAAAAACTTCCAGGGATGGGGATTGCATGACCTCCCAAGGTCCCTGTTCCAGTGCTTAGCTAGCCTTGCTGTCGGAAAGCTTTTCCTAACATCTAACCTGAATCACTCTTGCTGCAAACTAAGCTGATTTCTTCTTGTCCTACCCTCATTGGACATGGAGAATAATTGATCATTGTCCCATTTATATCCTGGAAGAGTGTTATCATGTGTCCATCAACCTCCTCTTCTCTAGTCTTAGCGTGCCCCAGTTCTTTTGGCCTTTGCTCAGAGGTCATGTTTTCTAGACCTCTGACACATTTTTGTTGCTCACATCTGGACTTTCCAGTTTGTTCATGTTTTGCTTAAACTGTGGTGCCCCAAACTAGACACAGTACTCCAGCTGAGGCCTCACCAGTGGTGAGCACAACAATTACCTCCTGGGTCTTATGACCCTCTTGTTAATACATCCCAGCATGACATTTGTCTTTTTTGCAATAGCATCACACTGTTGACTCATATCCAGTTTGTGATTCACCATAATCCCCCAGATCCTTTTCTGCAGTACTGCTGCCTTGACAGTTATCCCCCATTTGGAATGGGTGCATTTGATTTTTCCTTCCTAAGCGAAGTATTTCACACTTGTTTTTATTCATTTCAGACCAATTCTCCAATTTAGCAGGATTGTTCTGCATTCTAACCCTGTCCTCCAAAGTGCTTGCAACCCCTCCCAGCATGGTGTCATCTACAAATTTGTAAGTATACTCTCCACTCCATCATCCAAGTCATTAATGGGGATATTGACAAGGGACCTCCCTTGATATGTCCTCCTCATTTGACAATGAATCATTATGGAAGTACCAAATCAAGATCCAGGCTTCATTGAGAATTTCACATTACTCATTACTGCAACATTTCTTGCACCTTTCCCTGAAGCAGCTGGTGCTGGCCACTGACAGAGACACGATATTGGGCTAGATGGACCCACTGGTCTGGCATTTTCTAGATGCTGCTGATTTTGGGTGCATCCCGTCTTCAGATCCCAAAGCAAGACATTAGGCCTGGGACTGCGCTCCTCCAGTTCTAACTGAAGTCAGCGGGAGCTACAGGGGCTTAGCACCTCTAAAAATCAGGTCCTAGAAAATAGGCCACCCAAATCACTTGCCAATTTTAAAAATACCTGGCTGGAAATGCCTAGGTGCTACAGGTGTAGCTATGCATCCATGAAAGGACCTCTCTTGGTTAGCTCTCCCCTTAAGAAATACATTCTGGCCACGACCATGCAAATCTTTTGCATCTAAAAGCTCAGAACAGTTACAATTTCCCAAGGCTGAGCGAGATGCTGCAACTGACCAGCTTTCTGACCATTCCTGTTAAGAAACTCGCCGCAAATGTACCAGAAGCAACAACTCTGAAGCAAAGTCTCAGATTGCCATAAAACGGCCACTCGCTAACCTCACTTTTGCTAAACAGGTTGCTCCGGCTTTCTTCAGAGTGGGTTTTGACATTTGAGGCATGCTGGATGTGACTGTCCCGACGGAGAGCTGGATGGGATTGCTTGCAGACTTTGAAGCAAATTCCAACATGGCTGGGATTTGAAAGAATCCGGTAACATTCTGGGGCTTTCATTCTCAGCTTGCACGGCTTTCTAAACCCACATCTGAAGAACAATAAGGCCAGCGCTTTATTTCACTTTGGAAAGATTGGAATGGCTTTACCCCACCCAGCACCCTGCTTCACCTGCTTTGAGTGTCCACGTCCTTTCAGAATAAAAATAAGGAGTTAATTTCATGAATAGCATCTGATATAAACTCAGCAGCTCATCTGCAAGGCAGAGACTGAGATCTTGCCACGGTTTAGCCACATGGGCCGGCCCACTGAACTCAATAGAGCTACTCACTTACTTTGAGTTAAGCACCTGCATAAAGTAAGCATGCACATAAATCTTTGCAGAATAGGGGATCTAAGTCATTCTGACCCGGATTTTCAAAGGAGACTAACAGAATTAATGGGGTTTGGACACCTAAATCCCACAGGTTCCTGTGAAACTTCTACCCAGGTGGTGAAATGCCCCCTGTGCAGCTAACGTGCACCACTTAAGTACCGGTGAGGTGCACAAGTCGTGTAACTGTCTCTTTGCCAGACTCTGGTCAGGTAACTTGTCTGTGAGTTAGGTCTCCCTGCAGAAACCAGGCTGTAAAGTCACCCTCATCCCCACATGCCACCGAGCCGTAGCAGAGCTAATCGGGGCCAGATTCTCCGCTGATGCACATGGGTGGAGGCCCATTGACTTCAGTGGAATTTCGTGGTTTGCACTAGCCTGAGGATCTGGCCTTGTTTGTTTCAACCCACATTTCCCCCTTCTGTCTCTGCCGACAAGTCATTAGCTCAGAAAACTCGAGAATGGCTCCCATGAGTTTTTTCTTGCCTGATCTAATAAGAGTTGCACTCATATTCCACACCCTCAAAACACCCCTGCATGGCAGTCACGCGTGATCAGAAAGGATAAGGAACTTGCTCAAGGCCACGCAGGGAGTCGGTATCAGAGATAACATTATGATAAATCCCGTTTCGTATGGCAGTGCCTGGAGGCTAATTGCAAATAGCGTCCCATTGTGTTAGGTGCTGCACAAACATAGAACAACACAGTCCCAATGACCTTAATCTAAACCGACAAGGGAAGGGGATAGACCGCAGGAGTGCTCTGAATTCCTATCAAGCCCCATCAATCTTCCAAGGAAGCAAATCTGCCGTGGTTACTGGGCATGGACTAAAAGCTGTTTTCTATCTCGGCTGTCTATGGATGCCCGGATCACAGGCTAATAACGAAGCTACTCCTCAAAGTTGACTTTCACGCACAGCTGCTAGGGAAATGATCCTAATTTCTCCTCCCTCAAAATTTCAACAGAGCCAAAATTTTGTGTGTGTTTAAATTTTCTGTGGAAAGTTTCTGGATTTTCGTTGAAAAACTGAAAACTGATCGGTTCCCACCCACCCAGTTCAAAATCGAAATTTATTAGTTTTTTTAAACAAAACCTCCAAATTGACAAAAATGCATTTTTTCCACCATGAACATTTCTGCCTTTTTTCCTCCAAAAAGCCCTTTTACATCCTAATTTTGTTTGACAAAACACGTTGCCCTCCTACTGCATAATTCTGTCTGGATGTCAAAAGGTCACAGCTTGTTTTAAGGGTACCAAGATGAAAGGGACAGGAACAAGGACAAATTCTCCAGATCTCTGCTCCCCCTCTGCAGCAATGTCATTTACGGTGCTTTGGGGCAGCAGAAGACTGAAGCGCAAGTTAAAATCCTCACTAGAGGCAGGAATCCTGCAGCTAACGGGACCCATGGCGTGTCTATTTCTTTGGCAATAGTCAGAGTGCTGCAGACTTCTCATTCAGGCCCGAACTCTGAATGTGAGCTCTTCAGACTCGACAACATAAAGGCGCTGGCATGCCTACCATGCTAGAGGCAGGGGGGTGGTCTTGTGGGTAAGGTGTTGGCCTGGGTCTATGGACACCAGGTTCTATTCCCAAACCTGCAGCGTGTGTGTTTAGCTAGGTAACATGATGTGCTTTTATTTCCTAGGGCTGGCACCTTTAAATCTCGGAGGGCTCTGCATAGGCACCCCCTTGGGTTCAGTTCAGCGCAGCCTCCCGCAGCCCCCCACCTTTCTCAGGCTCTCGTAGGGATGCTACCTTTGCTCTTTATCGCTTCCCCGCGCCCTTCATCTAACCTGCAAGGTCGGCTGGGTGGAAAGTTTGTGCCTTTTCTTGTAATGTGGAAAATCCCAGCCCTGAAAGGCTTTGCTATGCGCAGCCTATAGCGGAAGCGTGTTTAGGCTGGATACGATGGACCTGGCTTCCTCCTGACGAGGAGACATTACCCCAAATCAAGCACACCATAAAGAATGCCAACAGGGCAAAATATCACCCCCTCTGTACATCAGCCTGGAGTAAATGCTATCTCCAGCTAAGCACAGCTGGCTGCAGGCACGGCGCGGGCTGCTTTCTGGGCGCTTGGGGTTAGCTTCACTCCTGAGCTTAAGTGATGCCTGCCTCTCCTGCTTGGAAATCAATGGCCCCCGTTCGTCTGCCAGCGGTTTGTGCTCCTGGCTGTCCAGGGCTCTTTTCTTCTGCAAGTCTAGAGAGTACCAAAAAACCCTTCCTTGATCTTGTATTCTGGGAATAATCAACCCTGAACTAGGCTCTCCTAAGAATCTCTGCTTTGCAGCCAAAGCAAAAAGCCATTGCAGCTCTGTGGTTAATGAGCTTTCCAGCTCCTGGCAGCACAATGGCTTAGCCTGCTTCTGAGGAGAGTTACAGAAACACCCTTCTAGGTAATGTGATTGCCTGGCCCTTATTAATCCCAATCACAACCTTAAATACCACCATCTCCTGCAGGGGTGGGCTGGAAAAGGCCACTCTCAGCCCTGCTAAAGCAAAGCCACTCCCCTGTTAGGGAGCAAACAGCCGAGGGTTTATCCTCCCTGCTGTCTGGCTCTTAAGAAGATCCACCTGCTACCGGCTCAGCAGCGGGCACCTGTCTTTGACACAGCAGCTCAAGTGAGCCCTTCCAAATGGCCAGGCAGCTTCACTGTTTCAGACTGATTAGCGGGGCGGAGAGAGGTTTCCTCTCATGCACCTGAGTCTTTTCAGCTCTAGCTTGCAGCGGAGTTCGCTGCGGCCTGCTCCCCCTGCCGGGTCGGCCAGCTCAGGTTCAAGGCCCTGCCAGGCTGGAGTGAAGCCGTGTTGGGGTGTGGCTGGGGGTTGGGTGAGGGGTGACACTGGGGGTCAGGTTTTCCAAAGCGCTCAGCCCCCACAGCGATGAACCCTTTGGCAAACTCTGGCCCTGGTGTGTGGCCTTCCCCCCCTCACGCGGGGCAGAGAGGACACCACCGAGGCCCTGCAGTTGGGGTGTCCGGCGCCTTCTCCCCCACTGGCCCGACGAGGCTGTTCTCCCATGGTGTGGCCCGAGGAGCAGCCAGAAAGGAGAAGTTTCTGGAGGCTGACGCAATCGGACATTTGCTAATGGAACAAGACCGTTGCATCCCTACGGGACTCCCAGCAATGGAGTCGCGTTGCATCATCCCGGGCTGTTACACCAACATGGTGTGGAAAGAGACAATCACGCTGCCTCCTGACCCATCAGGGGCCCTGCTGAATCAGAGCTGCGCCTGGGGCTAGATCAGCGGTTCTCCAGCCCGGATCCCGCTCCCAATGCGGGAAAGGCAAGGAGGGGATAGACTGATCCCAGTGCAAGGTTCAAGGCCGGCTGGGCACCAGGGGGCATTCACCTCCTGGGCCGGACAGTCTCCCCGCCCCTGCCTCATTCAGGGATGATGCTGGGTTGGGAGTGGGCAGCATTCGTGCCTGTGGGGTGGGAGGGCAGAGGAGCTGTGCCAAGGGGAGGGAGGGAGATGCACTGAGTTGTCCCCTCTCCAGCCTACTCTGTGCCACGCCTGCTTCGTTCTTCGCTGTCCCCTGCTGCACCAACGGGAGCCTCCCCACCATTCCTACCAGGGGCCCGGCACCGGGGGCTGCATTGGCAAAACCCAGGGATGAACCTAAGCCCAGGCTCTCATTTGCCATGGGAGGGGCTCGGTCCTGCACCCTTTGCTCGGTGTAACTCGTTCTGAGGTTTGCTGGTTGGCCGTTCTCTCCCGTGCTGGGCTGGAGGGAGGTTCCCAGCGCTGCTGGGGCACTGGGCAGCGTGCACAGGGATTACTTCTCCCGCACCACTCCCCCGGGGGGCTGTCCAAACAAGAGGCCTCGTTAAAACCCTACCGTCCACATTCTGGTGGCGCAGCATTCCTCAGTGGGGCCCAGGACCCCCGAGGAGGGGCAAGAAGGGGCCTGCCGAATCTAGAAGGGTGAGGAACGCTGCACGGCGGGTTTGAAATAACTGCTTCCAGAATTAGACGTGGTTTCAGCAAAGGTGAATCTTTCCAGGAATGCAGGCCGGCTTCGTTTAATTTCTTACGGGGCTCCACCTTCCTCAGACTAGCTGCACCCTCACAGTCCTTAGCGAATCGAGCCTTTCAACCTCCCCAGGGGACTCTATTTAACTCTATTTCACAGGAAACTGAGGCCCAGCGAGATGGAGTGATTTACCTGGGACAGGTTTGGGAATAGAACCTGGTGTCCATAGACCCAGGCCCACACCTTACCCACAAGACCACCCCCCTTGGCCAGGGGCGGCGCTGTGTTTTTTGCCGCCCCAAGCACTGCAGTCAGGCTGCCTTCGGCGGTGCACCTGCGGGCGGTCCACAGTCACGCGGATTCGGTGGCGTTTCTGCGGGTGATCTGCTGGTCCCGCGGCTTCGGCGTACCCACCGCTGAATTGCCGCTGACGCCGCGGGACCGGTGGACCTCCCGCAGGCATGCCGCCGAAGGCTGCCTGAGTGTCGCCCTCAAGGGGACCGGCACGCTGCCCCCCCCCCCCATGCTTGCTGCACTGGTGCCTGGAGCCGTCTCTGCCCTGGACAGGCATGCCAACGCCTTTATGTTGTCGAGTCTGAAGAGCAGGCTTGATGCGTGAGAGAGCTAAGCTCTAGAACCGGTGACCAAGGGGCACAATCCCCATCACGGGAGGTTTTTCAGGACGGGTTGGACACTTCCCCGTCAGGGCTGATGTAGGTTTCTTGGCTCGGCTAGCAAACCTCTTGAGGTCCCTTCCAGCCCCACGGGGCGACGACTCTGTAACGGCACAGACTAGACGTTGCCACCTTGAAAGCAACAAGGCAAGGGAGCGACTAGTCCATGCGAGCTTGTATGGCGGGGTAGAGGCCACGTGACACCGACCCGCACCAGCCAATTACTCCTCGGGGTAGAACACTCGTAGGGAGCGCCTCCGAAAAGTCAGGCCCCTGTGCAGATTAGGTTCAGAGAAGCAAGTAAATGCTCCGTGCTTTGGAAGCCTTCCCCTCCCCACCCCAGCCACGTGCCCTCCCTTACAGCTCTGCTTCGCTGCAGCAGGCCCGGAGGGGGTTAATTCTTTGGGCAGGTGGGGAGACGCAGACAGGCCTGTTATCTGCACCTCCTCTAGTGCTAGAGTCCCCCGTTTGGATGGTGGCCATGGGGCCATCTCGGATGCTTGGTTAGCCCCTGGAAGAAGATACCTCAGTATGGGAGGGTGGTGGAAGACCACTCACCAGAGAAGGTAGGTTGGGATATGTGTGTGTGTTGCGGGGGGAGGACAAGGGGGAATGAGGGGAGAACATCAGGGTCATATTGGGGCCCTGCCCAGAGGATGCAGACACCTTTAGATGTACACGCACCCGCTAGTTCACCTACGAATGATCAGGCTCCGTGTCGGGATCCCTGAGTCAGTTCTGTGGCTTATCTTATGCGGGAGGTTGGAACAGATAGTTGGGCTGGGAATCGAGGGGGCCTGATCCTCAGCTGGTATAAATTGATGTAGCCCCATGGATGTCACTGGGGCGATGCTGATAGAGGCTTAGACCCGATGACTCTTGCGTTCCCTTCTAACCCTGTGATTCTATGATTTCCCCCTGGCCTTAAGAATCCATCAACACACACATGCCCAGAGGGCCCGGCCTTGCAGTGATCAGCCTGGCTTACCCAAGAGAGCGAGCGAGCATGTTCTGGGACGCACGAGTGTTGCAATGGGGCGTGGCAAATACCGTGCTAAAAACAGAATGAGCCTTGCAGGGCAGCATAGCGTGGATTGTGCTGGTACTTAGGAGCCCAATGCGTTATTAAACAATCCATTTGTGAGCCTCCAGGGCTCCGAGGGGGCCAAGGAGCAGGCAGCGTGGATTTATCAAGAACAAATCATCCCACACCAGCCTAGGTTTGTTCCTTTGACAGGGTGGCTGGCCTAGTGGACGGGGGGAAGCTGTAGACATGGATTTCTGTCTGACATGGCATAAGATGCATGAACTTCACGGGGGGGCGAAGGAGGTGCACAGGTGTGAGAGGAGCACCTGGCCCAGGGGCTGACGAATGTCAGGGGAAAGGCCGGCTGGCTGCATGCCTCCATCCCCTGAGGTAACGTTCAGCCTTCAGCCCATTCCAAACCCCTCCTCGTGTAGCCTCCACCCCATCACCGTCACTGCTTTGGCCACTCCGGGCTTCTGATCTGAGGTGCGTAGCGCGCCGGGGACCCAAATCTGCTACCTGGTTCCAGCCCTTGGGGCAGGATGTGTGTGTGTGTGTGTGTGTGTGTGTGTGTGTGGGACGGGACGGGACGGGGGGGGATTAGCTTTTGGCCCTGCCTGGCTCCTGGGGTCAGTTAGAGCAGCCTTAACGCTGCTCTAATTTGTGCTCTGGTTCTTCCAGGCCACAGCCCTGCTCCCATCCCCAGGCCAGCGGCAGTGAGCAGGGTGGGCTGCTGAGGCCCCCTGCCCAAGGGAGGTTCCAGACACTCTAAGGTTCTTTTTTCCCGCTGCAGTGACTTACAGGGGGTGTAACTCAGACTCAGGCCCTCGTTATGTCTTGTCACCGTTCTTGCTTTCTTCAGTGCCGAGTAGAAAAGGGCTCAGGGCCCCGCCCGGCCTAAGTGGCGGCAGAACAACACACGCACTCAGTAGGAAGCTGATGAAATTAGCAGATGACAAAAATAGACACCAGGAGATGAGTCTTTTACACACTGCACAATTATCTCGTGAAGTTCATTGCCCCAAGGGACCATCGAGGAATGTCGCCTCGCCCCATTCGGAAATGGAGCCGATGTTCACCAGAATCATGAGACCAGCATCTGCTGGAATAAAAAAATGTGGGTCACCAACCCTCATGCTTCAGGGCATGAACAGAGCTCCAGGTAGGGTCAGGAAGGCGCTCTCCTCCTTCACTCCATGCTATGGGACTGCACAGCTGTGGAGGGAAGGGTGATTCTGTGGTTAAGGTCACAGACCTGAACCTCAGAACAGCTGGTTTCTACATCTGGCTCTGGTTTTCTGTGCTGCTTCTGAGCAAGTTGCTTTAATGGCTCCATGCCTCAGTTTCCCCACCCATAAAATGGGGCTTATAACAGTGCCATGGCTTGCAAGGGTGTCACAAAGCCTCGGTTGTCAGTCAGGGGCTGTGGAACTTGGATGCAAACATGGATTCAGATTTTTCCCAACTTTCAGTGGTGTTTGGATCAGGTCAATAAATCGCAGAGATCCCAGGCCCACTTCACCTCTGCCTGATAAGGTTTCACTCCCGCTTTGCACGGATGTAAATGACCACACAAGGCGCTGGGCTACAGAGAGTCAGACCCACCATCGTCTTACCCTGCCTAGGGCAACGGAGGGCCCAATCCTGCAGGGTGCTGAGTGCCTTCAAGTCCTGTTGAAGTCAGTAGGGCTGCAGTGTGCTCTGTCCCGGGCAGAACTGGGACAGAAGCTCCTCGTGCGGTTCTGAGAGGTCCCTCCAGGAGTTGAAAGCGGTGCATAGTGTGGCCTTTCAGAGCTGGAGTCTCATCTCACTTGCATGGGTGCAAATCAGGCTTGCTACATCGCAGTGCAGGCAAAGGGCCAAATTCTACTCTCATGTACAGCATTGTAAAGCCAGAATAACCTCACTGACTTACGCAGAGTGACACTGGAGTGACACCATTGCCACTGGGAGCAGGTGTTGGCTCCTGGTCTTTGGGTCAGGTGCTGAGTTGGTGTAACTCAATGCCAACGGAGCCATGCTGCTCTACCCTGGGTGAAGCAATGCCGCCATCCACTCCTCCACCCTGCCATGAAGCCGCTGGACCATGCTCGCCTGCAAGGAGGTCGCCAGTTCGTTTGATCTCCTTCCCGGAGAGGGTGTCGGAATGCCCCTGCGGCACCGAGCTCTGGGGGCACCCGGGGCTGGTCCTTCCCTGGTGTTTGTTCGCCCTGTTAGCTTGCTGCTGTCTCTGCTTAGCCTGAAGCCAACGCACATACCAACCCCCGCCCCAAACCCAAACCATTGTCCTCCCTAAGAGATGAGGTCAGGACACCAGTCCCATCCTAAGAACATAAGAACGGTCGGACTGGGTCAGATCAAAGGTCCATCCAGCCCAGTATCCTGTCTGACAACAGTGCCCAATGCCAGGTGCCCCAGGGAGTGAACCTAACAGGCAATGATCAAGTGATCTCTCTCCTGCCATCCATCTCCACCCTCTGACAAACAGAGGCTAGGGACACCATTCCTTACCCGTCCTGGCTAATAGCCGTTCATGGACTTAACCTCCATGAATTTATCCAGTTCTCTTTTAGGATCTGATTTGTCTTCATTCACTTACTCAAACAACGAAGAAACCGTCCCAAGGTGGACGCGGAGCAAGCGGGTTACAAGACACTTCTAGGCATGCAGGAGACACCCCCCGATTTTGACACCACGGCAGATCGGAATTGCCTCCCGCCATGCGTCTCGGTTAGCTCTGTAGCTTGCTCCTATCGTGTTTCATAGATTCATAGATTCATAGATTATAGGACTGGAAGGGACCTCGAGAGGTCATCGAGTCCAGTCCCCTGCCCGCATGGCAGGACCAAATACTGCCTAGACCATCCCTGATAGACATTTATCTAACCTACTCTTAAATATCTCCAGAGACGGAGATTCCACAACCTCCCTAGGCAATTTGTTCCAGTGTTTAACCACCCTGACAGTTAGGAACTTTTTCCTGATGTCCAAGCTAGACCTCCCTTGCTGCAGTTCAAACCTATTGTTTCTGGTTCTATCCTTAGAGGCTAAGGTGAACAAGTTTTCTCCCTCCTCCTTATGACACCCTTTTAGATACCTGAAAACTGCTATCATGTCCCCTCTCAGTCTTCTCTTTTCCAAACTAAACAAACCCAGTTCTTTCAGCCTTCCTTCATAGGTCATGTTCTCAAGACCTTTAATCATTCTTGTTGCTCTTCTTTGGACCCTTTCCAATTTCTCCACATCTTTTTTAAAATACGGCGCCCAGAACTGGACACAATACTCCAGCTGAGGCCTAACCAGAGCAGAGTAGAGCGGAAGAATGACTTCTCGTGTCTTGCTCACAACACAGCTGTTAATGCATCCCAGAATCATGTTTGCTTTTTTTGCAACAGCATCACACTGTTGACTCATATTTAGCTTGTGGTCCACTATAACCCCTAGATCCCTTTCTGCTGTACTCCTTCCTAGACAGTCTTTTCCCATTCTGTATGTGTGAAATTGATTTTTCCTTCCTAAGTGGAGCACTTTGCATTTGTCTTTGTTAAACTTCATCCTGTTTAACTCAGACCATTTCTCCAATTTGTCCAGATCATTTTGAATGATGACCCTGTCCTCCAAAGTAGTTGCAATCCCTCCCAGTTTGGTATCATCCGCAAACTTAATAAGCGTACTTTCTATGCCAATATCTAAGTCGTTGATGAAGATATTGAACAGAGCCGGTCCCAAAACAGACCCCTGCGGTACCCCACTCGTTACGCCTTTCCAGCAGGATTGGGAACCATTAATAACAACTCTCTGAGTACGGTTATCCAGCCAGTTATGCACCCACCTTATAGTAGCCCCATCTAATTTGTATTTGCCTAGTTTATCGATAAGAATATCATGCGAGACCGTATCAAATGCCTTACTAAAGTCTAGGTATACCACATCCACCGCTTCACCCTTATCCACAAGGCTCGTTATCCTATCAAAGAAAGCTATCAGATTGGTTTGACATGATTTGTTCTTCACAAATCCATGCTGGCTATTCCCTATCACCTTACCACCTTCCAAGTGTTGGCAGATGATTTTCTTAATTACTTGCTCCATTATCTTCCCTGGCACAGAAGTTAAACTAACTGGTCTGTAGTTACCTGGGTTGTTTTTATTTCCCTTTTTATAGATGGGCACTATATTTGCCCTTTTCCAGTCTTCTGGAATCTCTCCCGTCTCCCATGACTTTCCAAAGATAATAGCTAGAGGCTCAGATACCTCCTCTATTAGCTCCTTGAGTATTCTAGGATGCATTTCATCAGGCCCGGGTGACTTGCAGGCATCTAACTTTTCTAAGTGATTTTTAACTTGTTCTTTTTTAATTTTATCCGCTAAACCTACCCCCTTCCCATTAGCATTCACTATGTTAGGCATTCCTTCAGACTTCTCGGTGAAGACCGAAACAAAGAAGTCATTAAGCATCTCTGCCATTTCCAAGTTTCCTGTTACTGTTTCTCCCTCTTCACTAAGCAGTGGGCCTACCCTGTCTTTGGTCTTCCTCTTGCTTCTAATGTATTGATAAAAAGTCTTCTTGTTTCCCTTTATTCCTGTAGCTAGTTTGAGCTCATTTTGTGCCTTTGCCTTTCTAATCTTGCCCCTGCATTCCTGTGTTGTTTGCCTATATTCATCCTTTGTAATCTGTCCTAGTTTCCATTTTTTATATGACTCCTTTTTATTTTTTAGATCGTGCAAGATCTCGTGGTTAAGCCAAGGTGGTCTTTTGCCACATTTTCTATCTTTCCTAACCAGCGGAATAGCTTGCTTTTGGGCCCTTAATAGTGTCCCTTTGAAAAACTGCCAACTCTCCTCAGTTGTTTTTCCCCTCAGTCTTGATTCCCATGGGACCTTACCTATCAGCTCTCTGAGCTTACCAAAATATGCCTTCCTGAAATCCATGGTCTCTATTTTGCTGTACTCCCTTCTACCCTTCCTTAGAATTGCAAACTCTATGATTTCATGATCACTTTCACCCAGGCTGCCTTCTACTTTCACATTCTCAACGAGTTCCTCCCTATTTGTTAAAATCAAGTCTAGAACAGCTTCCCCCCTAGTAGCTTTTTCAACCTTCTGAAATAAAAAGTTGTCTCCAATGCAGTCCAAGAATTTGTTGGATAGTCTGTTCCCCGCTGTGTTATTTTCCCAACATATATCCGGATAGTTGAAGTCCCCCATCACCACCAAATCTTGGGCTTTGGATGATTTTGTTAGTTGCTTGAAAAAAGCCTCATCCACCTCTTCCACCTGGTTAGGTGGCCTGTAGTAGACGCCTAGCATGACATCTCCCTTGTTTTTTGCCCCTTTAAGCCTAACCCAGAGACTCTCAACACTTCCGTCTCCTATGTCCATCTCTACCTCAGTCCAAGTGTGTACATTTTTAATATATAAGGCAACACCTCCTCCCTTTTTCCCCTGTCTATCCTTCCTGAGCAAGCTGTACCCATCCACACCAACATTCCAATCATGTGTATTATCCCACCAAGTTTCAGTGATGCCAACAATGTCATAGTTCTATTTATTTATTAGCACTTCCAGTTCTTCCTGCTTATTCCCCATACTTCTCGCATTTGTATATAGGCATCTAAGATACTGGTTTGATCTTTCCTCCCAGTTTTGTCCTGACTCTCCTTTCTCTCTGCCAATATAGCCCACACTCCCTCTTGTTTCCGACTCATTTCCCCGGTCTCCATGTTCCCCACTTACCTGTGGGCTTTGCTCACCTGTCCCCGACGAACCTAGTTTAAAGCCCTCCTCACTAGGTTAGCCAGTCTGTGTCCGAATAGGGTCTTTCCTCTCCTCGAAAGGTGAACGCCATCTCTGCCTAGCAGTCCTTCCTCAAATAGCATCCCGTGGTCTAGGAAGCCAAAGCCCTCCTGGCGACACCATCTTCGCAGCCAGGCATTCACCTCCATGATGCATCTGTCTTTGCCCGGGCACCTACCTTTGACAGGAAGAATTGAAGAGAATACCACCTGCGCTCCAAACTCCTTCACCCGTACTCCCAGAGCCCTGTAGTCACTCTTGATCCGCTCAGTGTCACACCGCGCAGTATCATTTGTGCCCACATGGATGAGTAGCATGGGGTAGTAGTCAGAGGGCTGGATAATCCTCGACAATGCCTCCGTAACGTCTGGGATACGGGCCCCCGGCAGGCAGCATACCTCCCGAGATGAAATGTCAGGGCGACAGATGGGCGCCTCCGTCCCCCTCAGCAGAGAGTCTCCGACCACCACTACCCTTCGTTTCCTATTCGCAGTGGTGGCAGCAGACTTTCCAGCCTTAGGGGTACGAGGCTTCTCCTCCTTTACTGTAGGGAGTGATTCCTTCTTTCCTGTATCAAGAAGAGCATAACGGTTACCTATAACCACGGCAGGAGGGTTCGGAGCAAGGGTGGAGCACTGCCTACTGCCAGAAGTAACCAGCTGCCAGTGTCCACCCTGAGCCATCTCCTCCTCCACCAGTGGTGTATCAGCAGTCCTGTGTACTGGGACAGCTACCTCAGCTGTCTCCACATGGACACTGTCGAGGAATTGCTCGTGGATACGGATGCTCCTCAACCTAGCCACCTCCTCCTGTAGCTCTCCCACCTGCTGCCTGAGAGATTCCACCAGCAGGCACCTCTCACATTGGATGGTCCCCCCAGCCTGGATATCAGTAAGTGGAAATTGCAAGTTACAGTCTTTGCAAAACCACACCAGGATCTGGGTAGAGGCATCCATGCTTAGGCACTCTGTCTGGCTACAGGCACAGGTGGAGGAGACAGCAGCAGTGCTGGCACAGGTGTTGCGGGTCTTCCTAACCATCGTAAGCCTCCCTCTGTCAAACTCCCGTCTGCAGCCCCCTGTCAGCTGAAAGGGTTGTTTAAGCAAAAAGTTAGAATGTAGTTGCTTTATAGGTATTAAGGGGAATCAAGAGAAAACAGATGGAACCGGCAAGGGAACCTCGCCCCCTTCCTGCTCCCCTTCCAAACTCCCTTGCGAAACTCCCTGTTAGCAGCCCCTGTTCGCAAAGCTCCCTGGTCGCTTGTTTCACGCCAACAGCATCCTTAACAAGTACAAAGCAAAGCGCTCTTCAGAAATAACCCCTCCCCCGGGCTGCGGGAATCCTTCTGGGAACAATCCCACGCTCGCCGCCCTGGGGTCTTTCCCCACATTATTTGGCAAACGAATTCAGGGCTGCTGCACAGTGCTGGCGGTCTGGACCTGGAGTCTGTTTATCCAGCATGCAGGACCAGGCCAGGCCCCCTTGGTGAATGCTTCCCTTAAACTGCCTCTCACCACTGGCCTGGCAGGGCGGCCACTATGTCTACACGGCACACTCAAGCCAGGCTCTGACTCGGGTTTGAGCCCAAGTCCCACTTCTGTCCCAACACAAATCAGTCTTGGGTCAGTGAGGACTCAGGAGCCAGGGTCCTCGGACCCGTCAGGGGGTGGGTCAGAGCCCGAGTCCGGCTGTGATTGGAGTCCGAGCCCTGTCACTCGGCAGGGGGGACACAACTGAAGTGCAGACCTGAGTCGGGAGGGCTGCGCGGTGGAGTGTGCACACATCAGCACAGACCCAGGTCCAGCCATTGTGAACCCAGGTTTAAAATGCAGGGCGGATGCTCGAGTGCGGGGTTAGAAACACCCTGTCCACAAGCCCGGGTCCCACAGGCCCAGGTTCGGTGTGCTGGACAGGCATACCATTAACAGCCTGTGGATTATCATATAGCCCCCATCTATCTATCTATCTATCTATCTATCTATCTATCTATCTATCTATCTATCTATCTATCTATCTATCCCCCCTCTTTCTCCTCATTCTGCCTTTATTACTATTGTGTGAAGTGCTGCTTTTAATGAATTATCCAATTGCCGCTGAAAGGAACATGACTGCAAGTGGAGAAAACATTACTGGAGACACAGTTGCTGTTTCAGCCAAGCCCCAGGCCTGACTCAGAGTCCAGGCTCGTTTCCCAGTACAGTGGTATGAACGGGACGGGACTGACACAGGCCAGACTCAGGGGTGGGTGGTGGCAGCCTGTTGGAGAAGGCAACTAATGTAAGTTTCTGCTGCCGCCTGGTGGTAAAATACAGCCAGGGCTGTGCTTGGCAGAGGGCCTCTGTCTATAGCGTTGATGTGCGAAGCGCAGCGTGACTTATAAGGGAAACGTGAAAGCTCCTCACTTATGCAGGTCCTTTGATCAGGGCCCATAGGTCTTATCCTGAGCCCTTTTGGCCTCCCTTGCACAAGAGCCCAACGTAGGGTGACCAGAGAGCAAGTGTGAAAAATTGGGATGGGGGAGGGGGAAATAGGGCCCTATATAAGACAACCCCCCTAATATTGGGACGGTCCCTATCATATCGGGATGTCTGGTCACCCTAGACCAATGGAGCCCTCTCTGATCTTGAGCAAGAAGGGCCAGGTGCAGCCAGTGGAGGATTCGCCCTGTATCCAGGAGCCCTTGGGTGCTAACTCTCATGGTGTCAGCTATGTTAACCCCTTCCTGGCTGCCGGTGCTGAGGAAAGGGGTGTGTGGCCAGGGCATCCCTGCACCTCAGTGATCTCTGGCTGCATTAGTGGGCAGTTTAGAGCAGCCCTCAGACTGCTGTGGTCTGTACCAAGGGACTGGCCTGGGTCCGAGCTGGTGGGATCAGGGAGAGGCTTAAAGCTTCCTCGCTCTCCCGCCATGTCCGCGGTCTGGCAGGAAGAGTGGCTCAGGCAGACAGGCGTAGCTGGGCTCAGCTTCCCAGGAGGGAGGTGATGAGCCCTGCCAGCCTCTTGCCACAACGTGTCCTTTTGCTGGCTCAGCCAACCAGGAATGAACCCTGGAGTCTTTTACTCTGGGCCACCCGTCTGAACCCAGCTCAGAGCTAGATTTGTGACCGTATTCCTGCAAACCTGTAAAATGGGGATTCCCCGGAAGGAACCTTAACTAACGATGGTCCGAGCCCCCACTCGGCGGCGTTACCTTGGCCAAAATGGAGGAAACGTGCTGGAGCATCTCAAATCTTTGGAAAGTGCAGATGGGTCAAAGTGACTGTATCTGGGAGTGTTTCTAAAGAGCCGTTGCACTAAAAGGCCTATGAAGATCCATAGACCATTATAATTCCTTTGTTTCCTGATGCCTACTGAATCTCCCAGGGTTTTCTTACACTCCCTCATTAACGCTTTGATTGAACAGGCAAAATAACAGACATTTTCTTCCTCTTTTTCTCATAAAAGCTGATTAAACCCTTCCCAAATAGCTCCTGTGTTTTCAAGGATAAATATAGCTCCTGGCACTGACTGGCATTTCATTGTTTCTGTTCCAGCCAGAAAACCCCTTCTGTCCTCCGTTCCGTGACGTCACGGGCCACGCCCATGCCAAAGCGGTGTTTCAAGACGTGTGCACTTGCCAGCTCTCACCCTTCTCTCGAATCACAACACATCATTTCCCGGCCAAGGGACTTTTTCCTTCCAGTGCTGTTTCAACACCTCCTTTCTCCCTCACGTCCACAGCCAATAAAAAGCGCCACGTCCCTCTGTGCCTGCAGAACGAAGACTCGGGGAGATCGAGCGAGACCCAGGTAAATACTAGATGCTTTTTCGCAGCTCCCTTGCTCTTTGTTTTGCTTTGGCATTTCCACCCCACCCTTTCTGTCCTGGCTCAGCTCAGCAAGCCTCAGGGTTGCTGTCACACGTGATGGAGCCGTTCAGACTGCACCAGTCAAGGGCTCCTGTGGTATATCTGTGTAATAACCCATGCCAGAGGGTTATTACCCATGCTAGAACCCTCTAGTGGCCGGATCACGTAAGCTACCTAGGAGCCAGCGGTTGCCAGCCCTTTCGCCGAAGCTGCAGCATCTCATGCTTTGAACTCGGTAGGTCACTCACAAGGGCTCATTCCCTGCTGTCCGCCTAAGTACAGCTAGTCACATTTGCGCCAGTTACTGACTCCTCTGTCTACCTTGCTGAGAGTCAGAAAGTGGCTGCAGGTGTTTAAGAACATGGGGAAGGCCCGAATTTCCGGGGACTTGAGCCCATGGGAGTCAGGGTCATCTCCCCACTGCAAACTCCTCTGGCTGCCTATTGACTCTAGGCTTCAGGATTTTACCTGGGGTGCCGCAACCCCCCCAGAACACAGGCGCACGCCCTGTAAGCGTCAGATTGCTGGCCGGGTCTCGTGGTGAGGCTGGAGGATCGGAACTGGTGTTTGAATCAAGGCAGAGTCTCCTGAGAGCAGGGGTAGAACTGGGCCAGAATTCTCCGACAACATTTTTTTGGGGTCATAAAATGCCGATTGGTTGACACGGAAGCCCCCGGCCGCTACCGCCACCACCGGCAGTGCAGTGGGGCTAAGGCAGCTTCGGGGGGGTGTCTCCACGTGCTGCCCCCGCCCTGAGTGCCGACTCCGCAGCTCCCATTGGCCGCAGTTCCCGGGAGCTGCAAGGGCGGTACCTGTGGGCAGCGGCTTGCGGAGACCCCCCAACCCTCTGCCTAGGAGCTGCTACCAGAGGGGTGTGTGGGTCACTTTCGGGAACCACCCGAGGTAAACGCCTCATCCTCTCCCGCACCCCTGCCCCAGCCCAGAGCCCACACCCTGCACCTCACACCCAAACTCCCTCCCAGATCCTTAGGCAGGTGTGTGTGTATGTGTGTGTGTGTGTGTGTGGGGAGGGCGGGACTTGGACCCATTCTGGGCACCACCAAAAATTATACAAACCTGCCGCCCCTGGGGTTAGATACTTGAGCGTGTTGTCTGGATTTGGCTCAGCTACCCAGAAGCCTTTGAGAGGGGTCTGTTGGGGGCGCGTGTGCTAATCAGGGACAGGCAGAGGTGGGATGCCGTCAATCTGTAGCTAGTTAGCTGTGCGGGGGACATGCCCACATGCCCATAAGCACTACTGTGAAGATCCAGCGTGCTTTCTGGGTTAAATTCACCCTGGGCCAGCAGGGGGCTATGACCCACATACGATCCACTGTGGCTAAGGCCCCAGCTGAAAGGGGGAAACTGAGGCAAGGTTGAGGCTTGCTGCGGCTAAGATCCCAGCCAAAATAGGGGGAAACTGAGGCAGCTAAGGAGTACCGTGTGATCTGCAATTCTTACCCCAGGGTGGGCAAAGTCCAAGAGACCTGTGCAGTAGCTGTGAAGCCGCTGCCTACCACATAGAACCCATTTTAGCGGGCAGCTGTGGCAAGACTGAGCCGTGCCTTGGTTTCCTGTTTCAGCCACACTGGGAGTTCTGTGGTGCACAGGCCTTGTGCCAGTCCCCTGCCCAGGCGTGAGGTTTGACCTTCGGTACCTGAGCACCGCGCTGCTCCCAGAGAGCATTCGCCGCCATCCACCAAGAGCCGCACGCTGAGCCTTGTTCAGACGAGCTCAGCTGTGAGTGCGACGCGGCGCCTGCCGGGGCTACGTGCATCTCATTAGCGAACAGAGCAGGCGCTGTAGCAGCTGACCCCATTTATTTATCCACAGAAAGGACGGCCTGAATGCTTCCCCCTTCCTGTCCGAATGAAACCTCCGTTCCAGGCCCAGGTGCCAGGGATTTCTACAAGGATCAATGGGAAGAAATCCCAGGAACAGAGCCCCAGCTGAGCCCCCATGTTTGCACAGTGTTTGTCCTGGCCCACTGGTCTACTAGAGGATAACAGCCTACTACTCCTCCCCGCTAAGGGAGGTGAAGTGGGCGTGGTCTATGGCGTGGTGATAGAGGTTGAAATCCAGCTATCAGGTGGGGCGTTACACTGGGACGGCTGCTACCAGAGCTCAGAGACTGTTGTCTTGTAACCCCTGGTGAGTGTGCATGGCAGGGCCCTGCCCTCCGTGTCTGATCCATGGAGGACACGCATCTCTTACAGCCCTAGCAGCTAGGGAACCTTAGCTCCTGCCTTTAGTTCCAGACCCTCACCGCTTCAATTCCTGGAGTGGCAGCCCAGGGGCCGTTGCAGTAGCCGCTGTGGCTATTGTGTTCCCACATCCAGGGGAACTTGGCTGGTGGATCTGGGCCCTGCGCAAAGACTCCTCTTGTGAGCCGGCGTGGCACTGGCTGGCTCGGAAGGAGAGTGCAATGGTTAGAGGGGAAGCCTAGGACTCAGGGGACCCTATTCCAGCTCCCTGCTCTGGCACAGATTTCCTGCATGACCCTGGGCAAGTCACTTAGTCTTTCTGGGCCTCACTTCCTCTTCTGGGCAATGGAGCTAACAGCCCCTGTCCCGCCTTGCGACGGGGTGGGGAGGATAAACGCGTTACAAATAGCAGGGTGCTGCCATCCCAGTCAGGGCCTAGACTGGCTGGGGAGTGGCTGAGTCACCAGCCGGAAGGAATGAAATAAGGCAGGGCTGGGCGGATGAGCCAGAGAATCAGGAAGTTGGGTTTGTGGGGTTAGGCACTGCCCTGATTCCAAACATGCAGCTCAACCCAATACTTAGAGAGAGAGAGAGAGAACTTGTAGTCAGGTTAGAGAAGCCACCCGTTCCTCTCCACAGGTACTAGAGAAATAGTGCGTTTGTTTCAACAGTGTCATTCTATGTGGAACCCTGTGGATTCCATATCGAGATCCCCATCGGAAAGGACAGACAGCCATCAGCTCTGGCGACTGTCCTCTCCGAAAACCGGCCTTCTAAACTTTGCAGAACTCCTGGTCACATTCACGAGAGCCGATCACACAGACGCCCCGACAAGGGCTTATTTCTATGGCTGTGATTGGAGCTGTTTTCAAGCAGTCGACACTACTGAAAGCTTCTCTTTTGTTGTGAACATTTTCACGAGTTAGAATTGCTTTAGGAATGTTTATTGACCAGAAGCCAGGTTTTTGGTACATTTCAGTAACGATTTGCTTCAAAGTGCCATGAAAAATGTTGCCAAAAAAATAGAAAATGGATCAACTCCGAACCCCGCTGAACACAAACAACGCTGACATTTTGCAAATTTTCCCCAAATTGTTTTTCTAATGTTTTTGACGGGCTGTTGAAAGCAAGGCAGAGGCTCCGAAGCCAAGGAGGTGTCGCAACGCGGAGCTGAGAACCCCTAAATACCTTTATAAAGTAGGGCCCAAGGGCAGGGGCTGTGTTTTCCTATGGGTTTGACCGGCTCCTACCACGGCAGGTTCCTGATGATAGCTGTAGCCTTTGGGTGCTACCATACCATTAATAACTAGCATTCAAACTATGTCCTGGTGCATTCTCAGCATCCTGCCAAGCCAGACTGACGAGATGTTTGTTTCCACCCTAATGGAGGGGGCCTGTGGGTTGGTTGTTTACCCACAGGAAGGCTGTTGGGTTGATAGAGTTGTTTTCTTCTCTAGCCCTAGGAATATACCTAGGTCCTGTTGCCATTAATGTTTGTCATGTCTTATGTCTTTGGATGCCCGTAGGTACCTTTGGTCCATACAGCAAATCACAAACATCAGCATTATTATCACTAGCTCTAATCTCACTTGCATTGGCTTGGGAACTCGGGGGGAAATTCTCCCAGTGGACAGAAGGTCCGTGCATCACTCAAGCCCTGTTTGGTAGGTGGAAGTGAAGCCTGGGCCTTGAGCAGCCTCTCCGTGCACACCCGAATTCTAGGTTACGATCGGGGCGAGGGGGGAAACACAAGAGGGGGGGAAATCCATCCCTGGTGTAACTCCGCTGATATCCATCCAGCCACGCCGCCGACAACGTGGCTCTGTGTTTTGGACTTTATCGTTTGTCAGTTTCTTTCCCTGCATTGATTTTGCTCCTTGGAGCACTAGAAGTTTTTTTCTCCTGGTGTAAAGTACAATATTTGTTCCCAGGTCATTGTCAAGGTTCTTGCTTGGGGATTTTAACGGAAGGCCCCACAGGATGTTCCGGCTGGCCGTGTTCCTCTGTGCCCTGTGTGCTGTCTCATGGGGTGAGTCCAGGGTTTATCTTACCCACAGTTCTTTCAGTGACTTGACACGGGCAGGCAGAGCGTTGGGGTGGGAGCCAGCAGAAGTGGGCTCTGTTTTTGTCTCGACCAGTTTCTCGGTGTTCGACTGAGACCAAGTCACTTCACCGCCCTCAGTTTCTCCTTATCTAAAGCAAGCCTAGTAATGTAGCAATGCACGTCTGTTCAGCCGGGTACGTGGCACACAGTCATACAAAGGAGAAGCTGCCCAGAATGTAGCAATTAGGAAGGCTATTAGGGGTGTCTTTAAATTTTTGGTAGTGGCAGTCACTGAAATGTCACTTATAGCAGGGTTTTATGTCAGGGAATTGGAGGAAGCCAAAATCCCAAGAATTGGTACTTGGGCCGCTCAGCATTTACACATGGGTTCCACAAACAGGCCCTAAGACAGGATTATCCATTGGACATTGAAACTATCCGGCTCCGGCGTGACGGGGCGTTCAGAGAGCACTGCTGGCCCAGTGCTGATGGCAGCTGCATCCCTTCGGTTCATCTTTCTCTCTCTCCCTCCAGGGTTTTTCTGCCTTCGCATTGTCAGCCCCGGCAAATGGGGCGGCCGACCCGCCAACTGCTCTTCGCCTCTCAAGGCCGTGCAGACTGGGTACGTCATCATCCTCCACACGGCCGGCGGCAGCTGCAAAACGGGGGCTGAATGCAACCAGCAGATGACGAATATCCAGCATTACCACATGAACAACAAGGGCTGGTGCAACATTGCCTACAAGTAAGAGGCAAAAGCACATTCTCTGGGCCCCGATCCAGCGGAAACTTACGCATGTGCACTAGCATCTAAGATAGCTCCGATGCTCAGTAGTGTAGCTAATGCACAGAACCAGCTTCATGTGGTAGCTTTTGCTTTTCCCTCAAGCTGATTCTGGTCAAGAGATGAAGAAAAAGCAGGAGAAATCTGTATAATACAAGCCAATGTTTTCAAATTTGAAAGCCTAGAATTAGGCATCTAAATCCATGTTTAGGCAGCTAAATAAGCTACTGTAGGCTCCCAACTTTGGGAATGTTGGTCTTATTCTTTTTAACTAATCGCCATGAATCTATAACAAAGGATTCAACTCATTTAATATTTTTGTTATTTAAAAAAAACATCGGCTCTACCCTCAGGAATAAAGATTCCCCCCTCCCATCCAGAAAACACTTGCAAAGAAAATGAATGTTTCACCTGCAGAGCTGGGGAATGCAAACAAACAAACAATTAGTGGGACTTATCCAACATTTTTTATTTTTTGTTGACATTTCAGAATTTCAAAATAAATGTCAAAATATCTCAATCGTCAACAAAATTCCAAGCAGCGCTAGGATAGGTAGAAAATCCCCACGCATTTCTGTGAAAATATTTTGGTGATGTTACAAAAAAAAAAAATGATGACGTTTCTATTCATAAAATGTTTAGAAACTTGTTCAGAAACTTTCGCCCAGCTCTGCTTTTCAGATCCTTACCCGCAAATCTGTCTTTGCTGTGGGTTTAAGCTGCGATCTTCCAAACCTGCCTTTGCTGTTTGGATACCAATGCTAGCAGGGGGACGGGTGGCGGCGGTATGCAGGTAGAATTCTGGTTAAAATGAATTGCAATTAGACGTACGGCTCTCTAGGCAGCCTTAGGGTGAAAACCTCAGCTGTAGTACTGATGGCAAATGTTGGATTAGAAACATTTCCTTTCCCATCCCTGCAGCTTCCTGATTGGTGAGGATGGGAAGGTGTATGAAGGCCGAGGCTGGAATACGGAAGGCGCTCACACTTACGGTTACAATGATATCTCTCTGGGCATTGCCTTTATGGGCGACTTTACAGGTAAGCGACTTTCTTGGCTCCCGTTTTCCCATGGCTCAGAGACTCGGAGATAGGAGTCACTGCAGAAGTTGGACGCTCCCAGTGGCTATGGAGATTTTGTTGAACTGATCTGGGCATTTTACAGCCATATTCAATAGGAATTGATACGGGGGGCAGAGCTTTTGAACTGAGGATCTCCCAGCTGTAGGTCAAGTTCGGCCCCGTGCTGGGAGACAGCATCAGGCCTAGCGCATGAGAGGTGAACTCCACCCATTGTGCGAGGCGCTGTACAAACACAAAGAGCTTAAGCCCAGCTCATGTGCAGCCATAAGCCAAAAGGGACAGGACATCGCTGGGGTGAGGGCAGCTTTCTTAAAGGCTCCCAGGATATCTGCCTGCTTGGTCCCTTCCATCAGCCTGGCGCCTGTCCTGCATTCCAGACCTCCTCCCCATGACCCATGCATAGCCCTCTGCATCACTTGTGGGGGGTGGGGAGGTGAGTGGGATGGAGGAGCTGGCTGGTGATTACACTTCTTATATTTCACTGGCCTCTTGGTGAAATGACCCAAGCTGATGCGCTGCAGGTCTCCACGGTCCATCCTCCCCATCTCTCTCCTGAGCACCTGCTCAGAAAACGTTCGATTGATTCATGGGGTCTGTCCCGAGTCAGAGGTGAAGCCGGGCAGGTTCTCTGAGCCAAATCCCTTGCTGGTCTCTTTCAGGAAGGTCTCCCAACGCAGCGGCCTGGATAGCTTTGAAGCACCTGCTCCACTTCGCTGTCAAGAATGGCTACTTGTCTTCTGACTACCTCCTCATGGCCCACGGGGATGTCAGCAATACCATTTCTCCCGGGCAGCCCATCCGCAAGGTCCTCAAGACGTGGCCCCATTATAAACACTGAGTGCCACCAGCCTGATGAACGACGCGCGTGGCTGTTGAAAGCCGAGGATGCTGGCCAAGGGATCAGGCTCTTTTCATGTGCTTAGTGAATCTAGAGAGAGAGTTTGACTCTGAAATGTTTCAGGTTGGGTTCTCAGCCCCAGTTCTGTCTGCTGAGCAGTGCATGGGGGAAACGATTTGGCTGCATCCAGCCAGTTGAGAGCCCCCCCGTTGAAATTCTGACCTGGTGTCAGACCAACAGAGAAAATTCTTCTGCCGATTGCTCAGGCACTTGAAACCCATTGATTTCAATGCATTTTAGGCACCTTGTTGCTTTTGAAAATCCTCCTAGGTACCTAAATACTTTACAAATGTGGCCCTTCGAGACCATCGCCAGCTGCGGTTAATTAGAGCAGCCCCTAGACTGCTCTAATTTATGTCAAGGCTGGGTCTGGGCCAGCATGAGAATTCAAGGGAGATCAGTGGCTCCTGACTGTCCTCTTCACCTTGCACCAAGTGTATCTTGCTGCAGGGGAGAATGTGGCCTGTAGCAATCATTTTTTTTTTTTATATTTGAGTGAAATTCAGTCCAGGGCAGAGGAGCTGGCGCAAGGTTTATGGCTCATTTAAAGCACGAAGACCAGTGGTGATGCAGGGACAGGCACTGAGGGTTTCCAGCTTCCCTCATCTGTTTAATTACGAAGCTGAGAGATCAGCAAAACAAACTTGGCGTAATTAAGGACACGGGCTAGCCCGGAAAAACAATGCAATAGATGAGCTCATCTTGCTTGGCCCCTCAGCTGACAGCGATTTAGGAACGGTTAATTAATCCTACCTACACTCTTGCTGGGATGTAGGTCTAATTTACAGATGAGTAAACTCAGGGTCATTGACTTTCTTAAGATTACACAGCGAACCAATGAAAGAGGCAAGAATAGAACCAGAAAGTCCTAACTCCCCGTCTGTTCTCTAACCCCTAGTCTACACTTTCTTCCCAGAGATAGGAGTAGAACCCAGGATTCCTGACTATCAGCCCCCCCGCCCCTTCTAATCTCTAGGTTCCACTGAAATTCAGCACGGTGCATTTTCTTATCCAGTCCACCAGAGGCGTGGACTCAGGGTGGAAGCATTTCTGATCTGAGGTCATTGTGTGCTCTGTCTGGGATGGGGCAGGTACAATATGTGGGCGGCCCAAGAAAGGGAGCTCAGAGCCAACCCCATAAAGAATTGTAAATAAAGTGACAGAGGCTGTATTCGAACCATGTGCTCATCTTGTGTAGCTCCTCCGCTCGGGCAGTGCCTGCTTTACCCTCACTCCCCTGCAAAGGTTTTACAGTAGAACGAACCTCAGAGTTACAAACACTGGAGTTATGAACTGACCAGTTAACCACACGCCTCAGCTGGAACCAGAAGGACACAATCACGGTCCTGAATTAAACGTAAACCACTAAAAAATAAAGGGAAAGCAGCATTTTAAAAGCCTCTTTTGCATAATAAAGTTTCAAAGCTGTATTCAGTCAATGTTCAGTTGCAAAGTTTTGAAAGAGCAGCCAGACCGTTTTGCTCAGAGTGACGAACAAGCTCCGTGCCCGAGGTGTTGTAACTCGGAGGTTCTCCCGTATTTGGTTCTGAAGCTAATCCATGTCTTCTTGCCCTGCTGGCCCCCAACACTGCTGCTGAAGCTTCTTGTCCTCACCGGCCTCCAGAAGTCCATCCCCGTCAAACCCTGACCACGTCCCTGGTCCCTGAACGAATTCTTCAGCCCCAATGAAACTAGGGTGACCAGATGTCCCGATTTTATAGGGACAGTCCCGATATTTGGAGCTTTGTCTTATATAGGCTCCTATTACCCCCAGCTCCCTGTCCCGATTTTTCACACTTGCTGCCTTGTCACCCTAAATGAAATGTGCCTGGATTCTGGCTGGGTGGCGAGGAGAGAGGGAAGAGGGGGTGGACTCCAAACCTGGAAACGCGTGCCTGTGTTCCCATGAAACCAACCGCCCAGATGGAAACCCCTCCAAAATCTGGGGTAGTGCCCGCCCTCCCGGCCAACGTTTTCTCACCCAATCAATTCCTGCCGTGCCATTGCAGGGGTCTCGGGCATTGCAGGAACCGAGGTCTCTCCTGTTCTCTGCCTGTGGAGCCCACAGTTTAGTTTCCTGAGGACTGAAATTACAGCAATGCAGGGCTGGATGGAACCTTGTAAAGTCATCAGATCCAGCCCCTGTGCTGAGGCAGGACCAAGTAAACCTAGCCTAGACCATCCCTGACAGGGGCTTGTCCAACCTGGTCTTAAAAACCTCCAGTGGAAGTGGAGCCAACTGAAATTTGGGCTTAAGAGGGGGTGAAATATAACAGTCTGTGATATACGGGAGGGCCAGGCTAGACGATCTGGCCTTAAATTCTATGAAACTATGAACAAATATAATAATAATAATAATAATAATAAAAAATAAGATTAAAACTGAAGCCACGAGCCACATTGCATTAGTAGGTTACCAGGATATGCCTCGGGCATCCAAAAGGCTGTTGACTGAGTTTCAACGACGGCTGGGTGAAATGTTTAGGCCCAAACGTCTTTTGGCGACAAGGCCATGGTCAGTGAGCATGAAACGTTCCACAGCTTGGCCTCAGTTTCATTGACTTGTTCATTTTTTGGGGGGAAAAAACCTACCCCAAATTTCTGAAAAAAATCAAAACATTTTGTTTCAAACTGAAAACATGTCAATGGTTCCGTTTGAAACGATGTTTGGTTTCAAAAATTCTTTTAATCTGATTTTAAAAAGCATCAAAAATTGGTCAAAATCAAAACAAAAATGTTTTGTTCATTCTCAAATTATTCCCCCCCCCGCCCCAGCTTTGCAATTTTCCAGAAATTTTGTCTGACTCAAAGCAATTTTTCCCCCCTCACTTTTTGAAATTGCCAACAAACTGAAAAGCCCATTACTCACCCCGCTCTAGTTTTGGTGGCTTAGTACGTTTCATTTTGGTGTGATAGCTCCAGGAAAAGCTCCTGCCCACAAGCAAAGTGCAGAGGTAGGCAAATCAGCACAGAGCTGCTGGCACAGGTATGACCACCTAGGGTCAAAAATCATGAGTCGGGCCCTAAAAAAATCTCAAGATTGGCTTAATAAATCACGAGATTTAAGAACTACTAATAACATCTTGGGTGATTTATGTTCATGTTCTGGTTTTTAAGCCACAGTTTCCAGTTGTGCTCTGCAGCCATGAAGACGGGAAGCTTACTTTAAAAAAAAAAAAGCCGAGATTCTTTTGTCATTACTTGACTCCGGGATCTGGGTGTGACCGTTCGGTGACTCTGAGTCACTTTTGTTACCCCCGCTCCAGCAAGAGGGAGTTTTTCCTGTGGTGACTGTGTCCCCTCTGGGCTAGGCCAGCCCTCACTTCACCTTGGAGGTTAACAACAGCTGCATCCCAGTCTCTGAGTCCCTTTGAGTCCTTCCCCTGCGATATCCAGTCCCTGACACTGGCTACTCACTGAAATTCCAGCTTCTCTGCCCCCAAAGCTGCCGTGTCCCCCGGTTTACCAGTTTTACCTTAAACGCCCGCTCCGTAAAACACACAGCCCTTGTGAGCACTTCTAATAAACCACGAGGAGGTTTATTAAAGTCAGAATAAGGATCAACCAGAAATAAGAGAGAGTAGCAGACACACGTGGTTACAATATGAAAGAAAACAAAGACGCACGCCTGCCCGGCTCCATGTTTATCAGCAGTTCCCTTTCCTAGCTAACAAAGCTTTCCTCCCGAAAGTTCAGTCTTTTGTGGCTGATTTCGGAAAAGCCAGGATCCACGCGTACATGAATCACCTTCTGCTCCTCCAGGGGTTTTCCAGTGAGGGGATGCAGCCCTGGCAGGGCCCTTCCCGTCACGCTATTACCCTGAAAACAACCGTTTGTCTCTGTCACGGAGAAGGCGCAGCCCGGTCTTGTTGTCAAGTTTCTTTTTCACCTTTAAGTGCTTTCAGCTGTTTGTGGATGTCGCTGACGGTTTCCCATTCAAAGGGTTACAAGGGGAAACAATTCAGCATTACAGAGCTGACAACCCCGGCGTGCCTGGATGGGCCAGGTGACTAATCATTCCTTTTCACTCCAAGTCCAGAAAGCGCACTGCCAATGTAGCTATGGTCTGCCTTCAGTATTACCCAGGCATGGGTTATGAACAAGTGACACTCTTTCTGTCAACACCTCGTGCGTTACTCGCTAGGGAGAAATATCCCGCAAGGCGTGTGTTTGGTGGAACAAGTGTGCCGGTCTGAGGTGAGAGTTGTTTGTTTGCAAAGAATAGGGGTCCCTTTGCCAAAGGGTTTCTGTGGCACAATGGGACTTTAGATAAAACCCCAAAGAGCTTGGAATAAGTCTGCAAGGGTTGGTGACGCTGGGTGCCCACAAGTGTGCTTGCTGTTACTCGTTCTGTGGTTAATGTAACTTAGTGTTTCTCAAACCGGGGACCCTGCTTGCGTAGGGAAAGCCCTGGGTGGGCCGGGACGGTTTGTTTACCTGCCGCGTCCGCAGGTCCGGCCAATCGTGGCTCCCACTGGCCGCAGTTCGCTGCTCAAGGCCAATGGGAGCTGCGGGAAGCGGCGCGGGCCGAGGGACGTACTGGGAGGGCCAGTGGGAGCCGCGATCGGCCGGACCTGCGGACGCGGCAGGTAAACACACCGGCCCAAGCGATGTCCCCGGTTTGATTAACACTGATGTAGAAGCACATTGTGAGCCTCAGATGGAGGCTGCTATTGCGGCGTGTACTATTATTTCAGGCTGAACATATGCTGGACTTCGGTCTCTTAGGGCAGTGGTTCTCAAGCAGGGGTCCCGGGCCCCCCGGGGGACTGTGAGCAGGTTTCAGGGGCTCTGCCAACAAGCATGGCTGGCATTAGACTTGCTAGGGCCCAGGGCAGAAAGCCTGCCACATGGGACCACAGCTTGGGACCCCGAGCCCCACCACCTGGGACTGCAGCCGAAGCCTGAGCAACTCAGCTTCGTGGTCGCCCCCATGGCAGTGGTGGGCAACCTGCGGCCTGCGCCGTTAGGGTCATCCGCTGGCGGGTGGCCAGGCAGTTTGTTTACATTTGCACAGTGAACGGCAGCCACCGGGAGCTGCAGGCGGCCGTGCAAATGTAAACAAACCGTCTGGCGGCCCGCCAGGAGATTACCCTGATGGGCCACATGTGGGCCCCAGGTTTCCCACCACTGCCCTGTGGCGTGGGGCCCTGGGCAATTGTCCTCCTTGCTACCCCTTAACACCGGCCCTGGCTTTTATATGCAGAAAAACAGTTGTGGGACAACTAGGCCATGGCGTTTTTATAGCATGGGAGGGGGGGGTGAGGGGGTCTCAGAAAAAGGTTGAGAACCCCTGGCTTGGGGAACACCCCAGTTCAAAGAAGACATAATTCACCCTTTTGCTGAGGGCTAGAACAATGTCAAAGCACCATGGACGTCCCTATGGGATTATGGGGTATTTAAATTATGCATCAGAATTGTGTGTATGTACTAGGAGGGATTTCACCCTTCGAGCCCAAGGGCTTTCCTGCAGAAGGAAGTTAATCTGGAATAAGGGAGGGTGTGAATTTAAAGCACAGTTGCTATTCTGGAACAGCTCCCCACGTCGACACTTTTATTAAGGTGCCTTTTTCTGGTTTAACTTAATCCACAAAACGTCTCAGCTCAGTCGCTTCTCTCCTGCTACAGACCGTCCTTAACCCCTTTGCCTTGACACCTTTCCCCGGGCGCCGTCTGAAACACCTGGCCCCACATATAATCAGGAGGGAGGGCGCCGTCGGGAAGTGGAGTAATTTAGAGAGATGCAGCTGGAGAGCAGGTTTGTCCAGGACTAAAAATCACCTTCCTCCTACTCGGGAAGGGAGGCTGCACTGCATTTGCACAGAGCTGCCGTCACCATCCCTGTCTGCTGCTCTTCGCTGGTGTGGACTGGTGACCCGGGTAAGTCTCGTTGGGATTCTTTCCCTTGAAACAAGCTTCTAATTCCTGGTGTAACTTGCAACAGCGTCTTTCCAGCAGAGGGGGCAACCAGGCTGAGTGCACAGAGCCTAGGGCTAGTCGTCAGCACTTCTGAGTTAGTTTCCTAGCTCTGACACCGACTGATTGTGCTGCCTTGAGTCAGTCACTTCGCCTCTCAGTGCCTCAGTTTCCCAGCCTGTAAAATGGGGAAAATACTACCTTCCTTCCCAGGATGTTGGGAGAGCAGATTAGTTAAACCCGTGTGAGTGTTTTGAAGATTCTAAGGGAATTAGACGCCTTTTAACCCAAATGTAAGCCCTGGTGATAGGAGATAAAGATCAAAGGACAACAAAGTATAAGTGTTGCAAGAGCAATATGGGCTGCAGCGTTGCACAATTTTTAGCATGCAGAATGTCTAAGCTTCACTCGAATTGGCTGAGTCATAACCTGCCTTTTCCTCTGGAGTATTGCATAATGCAGAGACAACAGGCACATGAAGTATCAAGCCGTGAATGGAGCTGGGCGTCCCGCTCTCTCGGCTGTGATGAGTGGGAGTTCTCAGATACCATCAGTTCTGTTGGCTGCTTCAGAGAAGAAGATAGGGTCTGGTTTGACAGCTTGACAGAACTGGCCAATTCTGTGTGGGTGAAGGGACCCCCTTGCAGTTGCAGCATTGATGCAAACTGGGAAGGGCCTGAGATAGAACTGCGGGGGGGGGGGGGGGGCGGGAGGAACTTTCCAATGACTCTTTTTCCAAAAACATTTCTCTGATACAATTTCCGACAAAAACGTCAGTTTGTCACCTCTTTGCGGGAAAGGGGGCGATTTTGATGAATCTCCTGATACGAAAACATTCTGAAAAAAAATTGAACTTATTCAATATCTTGTTTTGATATTTTTTAAATAAAAAAATCATTTTTTCAGTTGGAAATGTCTTTTCTTTCTGAAAATTTAGATAATTTATAGCTTTTTTGTTAAAAAGGGAAAACCATTATAAACAGTCAATTTCAAAACAAAATGACTGAAATGAAACATTTCAATTAATCCAGTCTGAACGTGTCCCCCCAGAATATTGGTTCATGAATCTTTTTTTGCGATTTCATCTTTTAGTCCTGATTTGGGATGGGAATTTTCTTTTGAAATCTCGAAAATTCTCATGGGATGGGAAAATCATTTTGTGTTCTGTCGTCTGAATGCAGCCCTTGCACACAGAACATGTATGTCCTGATTCTGGTCACTCCTCTCTGGATCCATTTTATTTCTACTTATCTTGCTCAATGCCGCAGAAGAGAGAGTCTCTTAATACATAGCGTATCATGAAGATATTTCCAGCATTATTTTCCATCTTGTTTCTTTTATTTGCTCCTCTGATCTCCACTGCCCATTGAGCAAAACCCACACTGACTCTCAAGAACCAGCCCCCCAAACGAAGGTTGTACTGGGTTCATAAGGATTGAATCTTGATCCCTTCCTCCCCCCTGTTTTGGTCAGGATCTGCACCATCATCCCGGGATGTCTAACCTCATAAAGGCCATCGCAGACATGATTGACAGCTACCAGAGCAACTCCAGAAAGGGCAGGGAATCAGGGAGGTTCCGGAGGTGTGAGTTTAAGAAGTTGGTCCAGCAGGAGCCGTCTCCTGCCAAGGTAACTTTTCCCAGGCTGCTGGGGAAATATGCGTGGGAGGGGAGGAATGCAGTGGGGACGTTTGCGACCATCATCCAAGTCTCTGGTTGCCTCGGCATCACAAAGGATGGAATTTGCCGCCCTATGTGGGGTTCAGCATGAGGTTTATGCACCCCTCAATTCCTAGTGTAAACTGGGATTAGAATTCAGGAATTTTAAGGGATTAAGGGGCATTTCAGCAGAATTTAGGCCTTGTGCTTTGCCATTTCACGTTTTGAAAAGTGAACAGATCCTCATGTGCTGTTTCATTATTTCAGAGATCATCCAGCAATAAATATAAACACACTACGAGCTTGCCAGATTCTGACGCGGAGCTGATGAACAAGAAAGAACTCATCACTGCCAATCCCTGTGTGTACTGAAGCTGGGATAGCGGTCACGGTCGTGGTGCATATACAACAAGGTAAAACAAACACCTCGAATATCACCTGGCTTAAGGTTGGCGACTCGGAAGAGAAATCTTTTAAATTGCTCTGTAGTACTTCGTTGCTCAGAGGGGCCAGATCCTTAGCTGATGTAAATTGGCATAGTCCTGGGCCACAAATGGTAAGTTACACGTGAAAAAAAATGAGCACATTGCAACTGGCAATTGTTGCTGCGTGCACGTTCGGGGACAGTGGGGGGCCACACAGCAATTGGCGTGTGGATTACATGGCTGCTGGGGGTGCTGTCGGTGCAGCACCTGGGCCCCACATGGTGTGCTGGGCCCTTAATGTGCCACCGGGGTGACTGAAATTCCTGTTCCTCTCAGCACCAGGGACCGGGAAGTGGGATGGACAATCCGGAGGCTCAACGGCAAGGAGGGGTAAGGGCCAGGGTGGGGAGGCAGGGAGTCCTGAGAGGGAAGGGTGGTGGGGGATCCCTGTAAGGGCAGGCTCCTAGGAGGAGTGGGTATAGGGGGCTCATAGGCCAGGCAGGTGGTGGCGGTATGCTTGAGAGGACAGTCAGGCTCTGGGTGAGGGGGAATGGGCATTTTTTCTGAGACTGGATGGGTTGAATTTGGTAGAAAACAATATTCCCAAGAGTCAAGCAAAAATTGGACTTTCCCTCCCTAGGACTACATTTCCCATGATGCACTTTCAGCCATGTGGCTCCCATACTGTACCGCACCACTAGATGGCGCTGCATCATAGGAGATGTAGTCCATCCAGGGATCCGGTCTATAGGCGTGAATGTGGGTAACAGAGACCGAAACTACAGCTCCCATGAGGGGATGCGCCACCATAGGAAAATGCAGTTGAACATTCAACTGATTTGAAACAAAATGTTTTGGGTTCATTTCAACAACAAAATATTTGAATTCAGGTGGAACCAACCCAAAATGAAATACTAGATTTTGGTTTTCCTGATGGATGAAATTTTCCCTAGGAAAATAGAAAACTGCCTTTTCTGGTGAAAACTCATCCAGAAGGAAAATTCCCCATTAGCTCTAGCATTCAGTATTTGGTATTCTCCCATTTTAAAAGTGTCCGTTGTCAAGTAAAGGAGAAGAAACAATACTATGTGACATACATGACCAATCACAGGCTACAAGTAATACATAATAGATGAGAGATCATGAACAACTATAGGCCAAAAATAGTTAATTCAGCCAGAAAGCAGGATCGGGATTTGGGATTGAGTTAGGAACAAAGAGAAGGCTGAATGTGCAATGAATGTGACTTGCTGTGAGATATTTGGCTGGAGGGGCGCTAATAATTTCAGCAGAGAATCACAGTCTCGTACGAAGGGATGCAAAGCATCGATGTGGCAAACATGAGCTACGTACGTACCGGTTGTGTAAAAGCGTAGTTGGCTGTTCCACTGTTGCAGGCTCCTGCCTTAAGTGGCAGTTGGAGAAAAGATTCCCCTTGACTTCAGGGGGCAATGGATTAGGCCAGCTGTGCTTCACAAAATCTTTATCTCGGTTGTGTGTGTCTCCTACAGCACCCCCAAACTCTGGAGGGAACAAAGGCACCAGCAATTCATGAGCATGATGTGATCACAGGTCCTGGTATTTTGGGGTCTTTCTACAGAAGCTTTGAAGTTCCTACCCTTTTCCACTCGGAAGATGCCATCTGCGGTGCACAAACTGATTCTCGCCCAGTTCCTCCCGAATGGGAAACACCTGCCTTCAGATCAACGGCAGCAGCAAAGCTCTGAAACCTCCCCCATCCTATTCCACACATCCACCTCCATGAGGCGAAACGTCCGTTGGGTTCTCTCACTTTGTTATGACGTTGCGTGACTGTTGATGGGTAATTTTGCTAATGCGCCCTGCTGCTGGCGTGCGGAGCTACACCGTGTTGAGATATAGTCTCAGTCATAAACACAGCTGCAGAAGGACATTGCACTGCTAAGTCTGGTGTGTCCAGCTTCTGGGACTGAGGTCCATGATCTATACGATTTTCTTAGGTAGAGGGCAAAAATATCTCAGCAGAAGAGGCCAGAATTCTCTGTCAATGTAGGCGACTCTTCAAGCCGTACAGTAAGTTGGACGATAGAAGTTTAATGGAAAATCAAGGGCCGTGGTCGAGACTGACCCCTTGCAAGCTACTCCGAGGAAGGGGCGGCACATATTTGCATTGGCTCAAAAGCAGAGCAGTTTGGCCCCTGCTTCCCCCTCCAGGTCAGCTCGCCTGCACTGGCCGACAGGTTGGGGGAAGAGGAATCAAGGCTATACCCAATCCCCTTGCTAACTTCTTGCTCACCTGGGTGGGACAGGGAGGAGCAGCCCGGCAGTGATGGCTTTCCTCCCAGGTCTTGACTCAGAATGCAGGTAGGTCATGCCAAGGGCTAAGAGGGCACAGGCTGCACGACTGGCTCACAATTTAGCATGCAAAGGACCAAAAATTCTGGGCAACTGAACAGCCATTTTCCCCTGCCTGTAGTTTTATAGCATCTCTGGTGATGTGAGACCAGGATGGATCACTGGATTTTAATGGCCTTGGCGTTTAAACTGGCTGGATCCTACCAATGATCATTGCACATTTCACCTAGACGTATGTGAAATCCTGCCTCCCCTGAAGTCAGTGGCAAAATTCCCATTGACTTCAATGGGGCCAGGATTCCACCCCGATCTTGTGTCTGGTAACCATACTTAGTCATGTCATCAAATGACAATGAGTAACGTTTTCAAAAGCAACCTAAGCACTCCCAGTAGGAGTCTGGGGCTTTTGAAAATCCTGCTAGGTGCCGATCTGCATCTTTAGGTTCCCAAATACCTTTCAAAATCTGGCTGCTAGGGTCAAATTTTCAAAAGCACCTAAGCAATTTAGAAGGTCAAGTCCCGTTTTCAAAAGTGACTTACGCATGTGTGAGACTAAGTCTCATTCAAAGTCAATGCAATTTTAGATTCCTAAACAGCCTCAGTCACTTTTGACAATAGGGTTTCGGCTTATAAACCACTTAGACGCTTTTGAAAATTTCATGCCATGCCCACATCCAGAAGGCAAATTAATATCCACCTTCCATGAGCACACATTTCTACCTCCATAACAAGACATCTTCCTGTAGTAAAATATCCCCACTAGTGGCTTCAGCTTAAACAGTAGTGTTGCTGGCTACCCAAACAAAGTACCTGCCCCCCCCCACCCCCTGTGCCCGCTAGGTGGCTGAAAATAAC
The DNA here is from genome assembly GCF_013100865.1 of Trachemys scripta elegans. Classification (NCBI taxonomy): domain Eukaryota; kingdom Metazoa; phylum Chordata; order Testudines; family Emydidae; genus Trachemys; species Trachemys scripta. The sequence continues at coordinate 10,698,413 of NC_048313.1, forward strand.
AAGTGAAAATAAAATAAGCCATGACATAGAAGTAATTCTTCTGTTCTACTCCATGCTGATTAGGCCTCAGCTGGAGTATTGTGTCCAGTTCTGGGTGCCACATTTCAGGAAAGATGTGGACAAATTGGAGAAAGTCCAGAGAAGAGCAACAAAAATGATGAAAGGTCTAGAAAACATGACCTCTGAGGGAAGATTGAAAAAATTGTGTTTGTTTAGTCTGGAAAAGAGAAGACTGAGAGATATCCCATCTCCTAGAACTGGAAGGGACCTTGAAAGGTCATTGAGTCCAGCCCCCTGCCTTCACTAGCAGGACCAAGTACTGATTTTGCCCCACATCCCCAAGTGGCCCCCTCAAGTACTGAACTCACAACCCTGGGTTTAACAGGCCAATGCTCAAACCACTGAGCTATCCCTCCCCCAGAGAGATTTGATCCCATGCCTCCTATATGCTCGGTCAGGGCTGTAACCACTGGGCTATGGGCAGGGGTAAGGGGGCATGATAACAGTTTTCAAGTACATAAAAGATTGTTACAAGGAGGAGGGAGAAGAATTGTTCTTCTTAACCTTGGAGGATAGGACAAGAAGCAATGAGCTTAAATTGCAACAAAGGAGGTTTAGGTTGGACATTAGGAAAAACTTCCTAACTGTCGGGGTGGTTAAGCACTGGAGTAAATTGCCCAGGGATGTTGTGGAATCTCCATCATTGGGGTTTTGTAAGAGCAGGTTGGAAAAACACCTGTCAGGGATGGTCTAGCTAATACTTAGTCCTTCCACGAGTGACTGTGCAGGGGACTGGACTAGACGACCTCTCGAGGTCCCTTCCAGTCCTATGATTCTATGAGTGTACTTATTCTTGGTTTCCACAGCAGGATTGGTATATACATAGCTAGACATAGTGCCTCTAGGAAACAGGATGAAATCCTTCCAAGTATTTTATCGGCTTATTGCTGTATTGAATGTTTTTTTCTCTACAGGAAGATCGGGCCATTATCAGCTGAGGCCATGAACTCAACTCGACGGCATTTCTCTGCCTGTCTGTAATGTGATAACTTTTGAATGCCACATTTGATCAATGCCACAATTTCAGGGAATGTTCTAGACATCAATAAACAGAACCCTATTGATCTGGAGGGAAATCAGAAAGTGGAAAGGGGAAAAATGGGGGAACAAGTGGTGCCCCGGCCGTCTGTTTAGCAAGTTCCAAGCACCTCTGCATTTGCCTATAACTCAACCAGGGCCCGAAATTGAGAGGGATGGCTGGGGGCACACTGGAAGATGGATGGGGGTGGGATGGAGGGACCCCATGGTGCATGCAATGAGCTCTGCCGACAGAGGCAAGAGACCCTGTTTTTTTCAAAAAAGTGGTGGGTGCCGTGTTATCACTATTTGTATTTAATCAATATGAAGCTAGCAGCAACGTGTTAGGAAAAGATACCACTCCTCCCCTGTCTGGATGGATTTGGAAGAAAAGGAAAGTGTTTCCCATGTATATACCAAGTGCTTGTATTAATATTGATGAGGTGGGTGAGAAAAACACCTGCTTCCATTTAAAAATAAATATTGTCTATAGCAAACAGAGCTTTTTATTTAAAAAAAAACAAAAACAATCAAGTAATCTGCAACTCGTTGCGAAGCCATGGACGCATGTGTGTGTTTCTTGCTCTAAGGGCTAACCTTGGAAAGCCTTTATTAGCAGGAGCAGTGCTTGCTAGCAGAAGTCCCACCGAGGTGGTGTTTGTAGGATTGGGCCCTCAAATTGCTACCGAGCTAAGAGTTACTAACCAAAGCCACATTACGATTATATTTTATTGCAATCGTGTCCGTGCTTGGTGCTGTACAAACACAGAACGGCCCCAAGACGCTGACATGCTTGCCTGATTTCCTCCCCTCCTGCCCCCACGCCTGCAGAGGTTGGCGCACAGGGGAACAGAAAGGTCTTGTGCAACATGCACAGGGGGCTTTCGCGGGCTTGTTATTCAGAGGTGAGACGCAGGAGCCGTGATGTAGCGTGTCTGAAGCACACAGGTAGGAGGCCGATCGCTCCAGAGTGTCGTGTTAGCTCGGGGCACTTGGTGTTTGTCTTGGTGCACCCAGGCAATCTTGAGGCTGCGTGACACAAACGCTGGTTGGTAATTGCAGAGGGTTTTCCTCTGAGCCACAGGGTTCGTCCCCGCAGCTGGCCTGTGTCAGCTGACTCAGGGTTGCAGAGCTCAGGCTAAGCTAAGGGGCTGTTTAATTGCAGTGTAGATGCTCCAGCCGGATCCCAAACAGCTGCAGCACAGTTAAACATCGTTCCCTGTGCAAGATCCAACTCTGCTGGGCTTCTGGCGTTCTCCCTTGATCCCGACACTTTCTGACCTCCCAGAGGTAGCTTTCCTTGCTGATCCGTCCCATCTTCCATTCCTGGTAGGCTTTCTGCTTCTCACCTGTTTGAGAAGAACTCATTCAGCGTGGTCTGCAACCATAGGCATAGTTAGACTTCTCTATTTGGGTGGGGGGCAGCTCCAGGCAGACCAACTGGGCTGTGCATTGGGGGGCAAATTCCATACCTGCCTGAGGCTTGCAGTTTAGGGGGGTAATGTTCCTCCTGCTCCTCCAAACTATACCCATGTCTGCAACCCTTCCCTACGAACCCTTCCCTTGCTTGTTCTGATGTAATGCACGCAGCCTACATTCCATAAAGTCGAAACACATGTTTATAATTCTGTTACCGATTTTAACAATATTAACACAGGCGTGCCAGGCTGATTGCACATCTGTATTTGTCAGTGTTCCACCGAGGCATGAAGACCTTGGCCTGAGCGGGCACCTGACCTGCCAGCATCACATCTACCAGGAGGACCAAACCACTGCATCTTATCTCCTCTCTGGCATGGACGTTACTCTCATGGCTTTGAATAAAGACGTTGTTGGTTTAAATTAGAAGAGCAAAATACACAACACTTTATGGCTGTGTGTACTTCAGGCAAAATGCACATTGTTGTTAGCGCAAATCCCAACCTGTCTTGAAAGGCGGGTTTGTCTGCAATGAGAGTGTGATGTCTGATGTTTATTCCCAGGGCATGTTTGGTATGAAGCACAAGTAAACATTTGTCAATGAGCTCTATTGCCCTTATATAAATCCATGGTACGCCCACATCTTGAATACTGCATACAGATGTGTTCTCCTCATCTCAAAAAAGATATACTGGCACTAGAAAAGGATCAGAGAAGGGCAACTAAAATGATTAGGGGTTTGGAACCGGTCCCATATGAGAAGAGATTAAAGAGGCTAGGACTTTTCAGCTTGGAAAAGAGGAGACTAAGGGGGGATATGATACAGGTATATAAAATCATGTGTGATGTGGAGAAAATGGATAGGGAAAAGTTATTTACTTATTCCCATAATACAAGAACTAGGGGTCATCAAATGAAATTAATGGGCAGCAGGTTTAAAACAAATAAAAGGAAGTTCTTCTTCACACAGCGCACAGTCAACTTGTGGAACTCCTTACCTGAGGAGGTTGTGAAGGCTAGGACTATAACAGCGTTTAAAAGAGAACTGGATAAATTTATGGAGGTTAAGTCCATTAATGGCTATTAGCAAGGATGGGTAAGGAATGGTGTCCCTAGCCTCTGTTTGTCAGAGGGTGGAGATGAATGGCAGGAGAGAGGTCACTTGATCATTGCCTGCTAGGTTCACTCCCTCTGGGGCACCTGGCATTGGGCACTGTTGGTAGACAGGATACTGGGCTAAATGGACCTTTGGTCTGACCCAGTCCGGCCATTCTTATGTTCTTATCTTCTATGGGTAAAAATACCACATACCTCTTTCTTTCTCTCTCTCAAAGGGCTTGAGTGGTGCCCCTCCATGGGGATGAATTTCACTCTTAGTTGTGTTTTGAGTGACAATAAACAGTACGCAGCCGTCGTGATTCACTATCAGTCATTCATGTGCTGCCAACTCTGACAATTTTAACAACAAGGAGTCTGGTGGCACCTTAAAAACTAACAGTTTTATTTGGGCATAAGCTTTCATGGGTAAAAAACCTCACTTCTTTATGCATCTGAAGGAGTGAGTTTTTTTACCCATGAAAGCTTATGCCCAAATAAATCTGTTAGTCTTTAAGGTGCCACCGGACTCCTTGTTGTTTTTGTGGATACAGACTAACACGGCAACCCCCTCATGTCTGACAATTTTATTACAAGTCCCATGATATTTGGTGCTTTCCTTAAAACCCCAGCTTCCAGAGTCATGTCATTTCATAGTGATGGTAGCCGTGTTAGTCTGTATCAGCAAAAACAACGAGGAGTCCTTGTGGCACCTTAGAGACTAACAAATTTATTTGGGCATAAGCTTTTGTGGGCTAAAACCCACTTCATCAGCTGCAGTGGGTTTTAGCCCACGAAAGCTTATGCCCAAATATATTTGTTAGTCTCTAAGGTGCCACAAGGACTCCTCATTTTTTTCATGTCATTTCATGAGAATCTCAGCTTTCGTTTAACACCCTGCACCCCGCTCTGTAAATTTCTAGCACTCGTGGTGGCAGAGAAAATCTTTGGTGATCTGAATACCTCCTACGGGTTCAGAAACCAGGAAAACAACCCAAAATTTATGATTCGAAAACCCCCAACTCCTGATTTTTAGGACAGTCACTTGATTGTGAGGGCCCGACTCATGATTTTCAAAGGCTTGGAGATGGCAGTACTACGTGAGTCTCTTGTCCCTGATTGAGATTTTTCGCTGTGTAGGAGGGCAGAGTTTCAACGTAGCCACTTTCCCGTCTCTGAGTCCATATTATGATAAACGTGTTCACATCAGGCTGCTCTCATCTCACAGCATCTAGTAATTAAAAACCTGCTTTCTGAGCTTGTTGATTGCCTTCTCTCTTCACACCCAACATCGCTGCTAACTCTGCCAACTCACCATCGGGCAATTAGCTAGGCTAGAATGGGAGTGGAATATACAGAATAAAGGAGGTGCGCTACTCTGCTGATAGCGCAGCCATCCTTATCGTACATGACTGGGCCCCGTTCTATCCCCCTCCCAGTCATTTAAAGGAAAAGCCAGATATTTCAGCACCGCGGCCCCGATCCTGCAGCCCACACCTATGCAGCAAAGGCCTTATGCCCATGCTGAGGTTTAGACATGTCCTTGATTCCTGTGTGCTTTGCTGGATAAGGCCAGATATATAAGCATTTCGTGCTTTGCTGAATTGATGCATAATGGTGGTCTGTCTGCCTGGTTATCTTTGCCTATTTGCTTGCAAATCTGACCTACATGAATGAGGATCAAAGGTATAACTCACCCCTGCGCAGAGGACTGGGCCTAGCCAGCACTTAAATTCTACTTAAAGTCCCCAGCCCCAGACTTGAGCTAACGTAGTAATTCTGCTAGCGGTGAGTAACAGGCTGTAATGCTCTATATGGCCCTGAGTCAAAGCCCATTGACATCACTGTAAAGTCTGTGCCGTGATTTCAATGGGCTTTGGATATGACTCTTAGAGGACAACATAATCTCTCTCTCTCGCTGATGCCCACCTGATGGCCCTTTTGCACTGCCAGAGCGATACAAAGGCCGCTAGCTTATTACAGAATCAGTGTCAGATTAAGCGAGCGTAAGGTAATAAGCAGGTCAGGTCACACATTCCTAATTGGATACCAGGGGAGCGGGAGGCTTCCGTTGTTACCGGACGTGAGACTTACTTTTGACTCATCTAGGGTGAAATTCAGAGTTACCGCAGGTCTATGCTCCACTTCAGTGAAGGGACCATATTTTCACAATGAAAAGCCAGGAGATTTTTTAGGAGCATCTTTCAGGCTACACAAAATACTTACACCTATGAAAAACGTACCCTTCTTAAAAATTCTGGTGTCTCTAGGACTAGCAGCGATCACAGCAGCGATACACGCATTATTCTTAGAGTGGAGAATTTTTTTTCCAGCCATTTAGGGTTTATCACAAATCACCGAACCAGTGTCACCAGCATTCGATTTGAGCAAAAAGAACAGCCCTGTTTGTCTCTCTGCTCATTTGACTTTTCCCTTTGAACTCCCTTCATCACACCAAACGCTTGCCCAGCTGTTTGATACCGACAAACCCAGAGAAAGTTCTGTGTGTTGTGCAGTGTGGATCACGTGTTGGGTGCGGAGCACTTTTGAAAACCTCACCCCAGTTTTGGATGCCGAGCATTTGAAAATCTGGCCCTGAGAGTTTTTGAAATCTAGACCTTAGTGGTTCCTTGAAGTAGGTGTAATGCTTGTGATATGGTTAATGTGTCATATGTGACCATCTACATTGTATGGTGGCTCAATCTTATACAAGAGACTAACATGAGGAAACACAAGGACAATGGAACTCTCATGAACTTCAAATTTTAATGTCTCACAGGCACCATTGGAGACCAAAGCAGGAAATGGATGGATTAGATTATTACAGCATAAAGATACAATTCACATTTCTCCCATGGTTTCATAACTGCCTCAGAGATACAAGAGCAGTTGGAGAAGAGAGGAGACAACATGCAATTTACGATAGTTACAAGGCCATGCAAAGCTTTACAAATTCAAGGTACGATCATGAGAACAAGCAGTGAGTTGGCGTGTTTCTGCTCAGAATTTTCCCTTCCGGCCGGTCTGTGCTCGGCTACTTCAGCTTCTGAGATGGCACCTGGCAGCAGTGCTTCTGCTGCTGTTGCTGCTCCTGCTGGCAAGGCTTCTGTGGTTTCCCGTGGCAAGATGACCCTCCTCCGCTCCCGTGGCAAGATGACCCTCCTCCGCTCCCGTGGCAAGATGACCCTCCTCCGCTCCCGTGGCAAGATGATCCTCCTCCGCTCCCGTGGCAAGATGACCCTCCTCCACTGTGGCAGGTATCTTGTTTGTGGCAGTGGTCTTTCTCCTGGCGGGAGCACATCTTTCTGTAGCTTGGGTAACCCTGAAAGAAAGAGACAACCCATTGGTAGCTGCAAACACCAGGGAATATGCCTGAGATCCCCATTTTTTCTAATGCACCAGCTGTTGGTTCCCGAATCCTGAGTACTTGAGCACTGGTCATTAACCCTGCCTGTGGTGACCTGCAAGGTCACCCGCCCAGCAATCTTTGCCACTCCCGACCTACTCCCTGCTTCTGGTCTCCAGCAGGATTTCTCCAGCTGTGTGCCATTGTTCCTGGCCAGATGCCGGGGGAAGCTGCTGAGCTCAGGTACTTTCCTGAATCAGGACCTAAATTAGTTCTTTATCCTGCACCCATGGAACTCAATGGTGACGCTTCCAGTGAATTCCGCGGCACAGGATCGATTCCCAGACTTACCCTGAATGCAGAGAAGAACTCGTGAAGAGAAGAGCAGATGAGTGAATGAGGCTCGTTGGGATGGGAGCCCTTTTATATGTTCCCAAGACCTCTTACCGGACGTGAAACACCTCTCTGGCATGGTGAGCTAGAGTCAAAGACTGCTCCAATTAATCTCATTTGCATTGTTTGCATGACTCATTCTCACTTCAGAATGGTATCTCTCCTTTGTATCTTTTGGTGTTCCTGTGCCACATAAGAATTTAATTGCTGGCCTCTCCTGCACTTAAATGAGGTGGGAAAAACGTGGGTGGCCTAGATTTCCCAAAGTCTCAGTGGGGTGGGGTTCTGTTTTCCTAAAGCTGGGCATAGTTCTGGATCCCCGTCCTCCGGCTCTGGACCACAGTGGGATGAAAAATCAATGGGACTTGTGATCCTAAACCACTTAGGGTATGTCTACACTAGAGCTGGGCGTGAGCCTCCCAGACTAGGGCTAGGTCTGCTAGAACTAGCAGGCTAAAATGGACAATGCAGTCGGGGCAGCAGTTTAGGCTGACCACCCAAGCTCAGTCCCAGGGAATCAGGTGGGCTTGAAAGCCTGAGATGGAGCGGGGCCCTCAATGTCTATGTATCCTCTGGGCCAGTTTACATAGAATTTAGATGCCTAAAGATTCAGACAGACCCCTAGTAGGACTCACAAAAGAGCCTGAGTAGGTGAAGTGCTTTACTCCCATAGAAAGCTTTCGTAAGCCCCCCTAGTTTCCTGGTCTGGTTCATTGTCATCGGTGGGGTTGTCCCAGGAAGGTGGAGGAAACCTGATGAAGTTCTGAAGAAGAAAAAAAAAGCACAATTATTTCCCCCAGGAATGCTTTGTGAGAACGTTCCGTTCGTCAAAGGTTTCAAACTGTGGAAGAAAAGAAACAACAACAAGAAGTTTTCATGAATTGTTTTTTGGCCCAATATTTAGTTCTCGATCTTGAGTCAGCAAAACTACTTAAGTACATGCGTACCTTGAAGCATGTGAGTGGTCCCCAGGGGGCCATTATTGGTTGGTTGTGAGTATTTGGGTTGCCAACATATAGTCACAAAAGTGTTTGTGAGTCCCACAAATTTTCATGCATTTTAGCACAATTTTCTGAACATTCACAACAGAAACGGCATCATTTGGTCTTTATCATTCATCCATCTCCTTTTCAGAAATGTTCAGTCATCCTCTCAAGGAGCAGACACAATACCATGTGACTCTGGTGGCCAGCCAAACATCCTAATAATAGACTAGCATGGAGTTGAGGCAAATGGTCTGGGAATAATCCTTGGGTTGAATTTTGTCCATGTGAACATATGAACAGTGAATACATCAATGGAAATCTGGCCTGGATGGAAACCAACACATGAACAGAATGAATGGCTAAATTTGCAATGAATAAAGATGTAACCTGAATGTTACCCAACCCCCGGGTGTGTGTGCATTGGGGAGTTGGTCAGATCTATGGTTCTGGTTTTGGCCCCATATCTTATGGGAAGATGCTTCTTGACTTTCTAAATGCACATTCAGACTGTTGTTTAATGTAACTTTATATTAAAAGTTTGGGCTGAAACATATCGGGCTTTCTAATGATAAACTGAAGGAGGAAATAGTTCCGCTCGTGGAAATCCAAGGGCAGAGAAAAATTTGGAGTGTATTTTCCTGCTTCTAGTAATAATAATCCCTAACTCTTATATAGCATTTTCCATCGGTAGATCTCCAAGCGCTTTACAAATGGAGCTCAGTATCATTGTCCCCATTTACAGATGGGGAAACCGAGGCACAGGAAGGGGCGTAATGTGCCTGTGGCAAGGCCTGAGGCAGAGCCACAAACAGAACCCAGTACAGTGTCCTATTCAATAGGCAACACTGTCTTCACGAGCTAGGGAACCGAAGTCTTATTTATCCACAAATATGCTCTATTCTGGGCAGCTGCTGGGCCAGCCTTCTCCCCTTCACCTCCCTCACTCCTCTGACCCAGAACAACCACGTTCCAGGGGTTATATGGTAGTTGCGTCCCCATCCCTTATCAACGTCCTCCCGCCATTCTATTCAGGTCTTTGCATCATGCCCAGCATCACTGTGGAATCTAAGCATTTAAAAGGGGGAAATGAAGGCACCCAGAGTTGAAATGACAGCCGGACAGCAAAAGACCCAGGAAGAGAGCACCCTGGTCTGGCAGCGCCTAGGATAGTGTTGAGTTATGACTTCGGCTTTTCTGCTAAGCTGTTTATTATGAATGATTATTATTTGCAGCGTGGTAGCATCTAGGAGCTCCAGGCATGGATCAGGGTCCCGTGGTGCTAGGCGTTGTACAAACACACCAAACAGATGGTCCTGGCCCCAAGGCGCTCACAGTGCCAGTAAGATTTATTCGATTGTTTCCTACCCCCTCAAGCCCACTCCCACCCACTTTCTCTGTTTTATCTGCCTGTGGCAGCCTGTCCGCCACGTAGTCTGTGAGCTGCAGGGACTGTCTTCGGTACATCTCTGTTTAGTGCCTAATGCCATGGAGCCCCAAGCCTCCATTGCGGTTCCCAGGTGCTGCTGAAATAGAAACAATATGAAATAGTAAAAACTCTGCTGTGCCGATTTCCAATCCACAGGGCGACTGCACCTCTCTGTTGATAATCCCAGAAAGGAGGTCAAATATGCTGGTGAGGGAGTCGATGTGGAAACTCTTCCACCATGAAGTGGGCACGGACCAAGAGTTTCATTCTTCCTGGGCTTGGAGCCAAGCATTCAGTGGTAAATATGTTCAGCATGCATTTGGTCTCATGACTCTCTATCATCTCCTGGGCGATCGCCTCTGTAAGGGCCAGTTATTGAAATCATTGAGCTGAGTGTCACCTAAACCTTTCATTACAGCCAGTAATTCCTGCGCAATCTCCTTTAGCCGGTTCTGGTTGTTATAGCAAACAGATGACACAGTGACTGCTGCGGGCGGGCGGGAAACGAGGAATGAATCAGTTCATTGGTGCCATCTTCGCGCAGAAATGCTGCTTTGACCTGCTTGAGACAAATGCTTGTTTTGTAGCCTGGGCGAAAGGTGGCAGCGTGTCAGGCTGACAGATATGATGGACCCCCTCAATAGCTTTTGCATAGAATGTATGTTAGTTGCGTCTTTGTGAGGCAGGGATTATGTTCCAGCTCCGGGTGGAAGGGTTACCGAGCTCCTTTCGGGAACTAAAATCAGTGGGGAATAATTACTGCAGAGCGGGGGACAGGTACACCGTTCCTAAGAAGTGCCGCCCTCTGGGGGGAATTGCACAGGCTGGGTTCAAGAAACCCAGGAGACAAAGAAAGAGTTTGGGATATAAAGGTTCGGCCTGAGCTGGCTGCATGACTGATTTTGATCCAAAAACGGACATGAGATTGTAACCAAGAGGCCAAAATCCATCTGGAAGGGTTTGAAGGACTGGACCCCCTTTGAATTTGAAGATTAGGTGTGATGTGAAGAGCTCAATCTACTGAGTTTAACAAAGAAAAGGTTCAGAGGTGACTTGATCACAATCTATAGGTATCTTCATGGGGAACAAATATTTAATAATGGGCTCTTTGCTCTAGCAGAGAAAGGTCAGAGATGATCCAAGCTAGACACATTCAGACGGGACATAAGGTGTAAATTTTTAACCTAGAAGGTAAATAACCGTTGGAACAATTTACCGAGAGTCGTGGTGGATTCTCAATCCCGGATGACTTTAGAATCAAGACTGGACGTTCTTCTCAAAGCTCGGCTATAGGGATTATTGTGGGGCAGGTCTCAGGCTTGTGCTCTGCAGGAGGTCAGACGAGATGATCACAATGGTCCCCTCTGGTCTTGGAATCCCCGAACCCGCCAGGGGCTCCTTGTGGAAGACGGTGACTCCTGTAAGCTAGCGTGTGCGGAGGCGGCGATAGGGGTTTTCCGATAGGGGTTTTTCTCAGTAAATGCTTTTGTCCTAAAATAAATGTCCTGTGCTCTGAGAGAGCTGGCTGGCCGCCGGGAACCGGTCGCTGTTTCTGAGACAGAGCCACGTGCCGGTGCTGGAGTAAAGTCAGACCTGCTGGGATATTCGCAATGAATTGCAGGGGCACTGCAGTCCTAAACCGCTGGCAGGACGTTCTCTTGGAGGGCATTTCTACGCTGCAATTAGACAGCCCCAGGCCAGCTGACTTGGGTGTGCGGGGGCTCTGGCTAAGGGGCTGTTTGACTGCCGTGTAGACATTCGCAGAGCCCTAGAGCCCAGGCTCCAGCCGGAGCCCAAATACCACAATTACACAGCCCCTTTGCCCGCATCGCGCGAGCCCTAGTCAGCCGTGGGGTAGACATACCCCGAGCCTCTGGAACTCAGCTGCAGAAGGCCCCACTTCAGCTGGGTTTTGGGGGAGGGTGGAGGGCACGGCTCCTGCAGTGACGGAAGGGTGGACAGGAATGTTTTGTGGGTGTCTGGCAGAGTTCTTTTGTGAGGAGTTATGTTGATGCTCCTGGGGTTTTGCTGGAGTATTAGCGACGCATTGGAGCACTTTTATTATTATCTACGTTGACAGACATAGGCCTGGGTGGATCCCCATTGACAAGCTGGCAGTCAAATGCTGAAGTCCTTCTTTAGGCAAAAAAAAAAATATAAAAAAATCACAGCCCGCTTGACGGGGCGCTCTGCCCGAGGCAAGATTGCGTATGCATGTAGGATGAGTTTTTGCTAATGGATGGTACAAACAATGGGCCTCACCCAAGGTGAGTGTGCAGGGGAATGGGTGGAAGGGAAGGATTCCCTGAGGGCTACCTGTATCTTCGCTCTGGGTGCTGGGAGAGATATGGAAGCTGCCTGCCAAGTGCTGCCTTCCCGCCCCTTCCTCCGGGAGGGGACGTGTCGGGATGCGGTAGCAGTGGGCAACGTGCAGAGAGGGGGTGAACAGGAGGAACTATGGCACCATGCCGGGTGCCAGTCAGTACGGCGAGGCGCTGTCCCCTGTAACGGGCTGTAGGAGATTATTCCTCATCCTTCCCTAGGGCAATGGGGTCCTGCTGAAGAGCTAATTCTCAGCCGGGCATCTCGGAGGTACAGCGCTTCTAGGAGCACCAGGCCTCACTCACCGACTCTTGTTCGGGGCTGGGCCTACCGCCGCAATCTAGCCCCGTCCAAGTGCCATTTTCACAGCAGCTTTTGGGGCCCAGTGACTGAAAGCTCACGTGGCAGCAGGGGATGATGATGGCAGGCAGGGCCAGGCCACTTAGGAATCTCATCACCCAGGATGGAGCGTGTGCCTGGGGCGGCAAGCCGCGGGGGGGTGGCCTGCCAGTCGCCATGAGGGCGGCAGTCAGGCTGCCTTCGGCGGCAAGCTTGCAGGAGGTCCGCCGGTCCCGCGGTTTCGGCGGCGAGGTACGCTGAAGGCACGGGACCGGCGGACTTCCTGCAGGCACACCGCCGAATCCACATTACCAGCGGACCTGCCACAGGTGTGCCGCCGAAAGCCGCCTGACTGCCGTGCTTGGGGCAGCAGAATACATAGAGCCACCCCGTTAACGAGCACAGGTGGTCAGGAGAGCTTGTGTGAAAGCTCGCTCTGCCAGCCTCCTTACCACCATCCGAGGGAGGGAAATCAGCACTGTACTCACCCCGGGGCAAAAGAGCACCCCCCCAACCACCACCACCTCGGTAGCTACTAAACAGCTTTTTAAAAAGCACCACCCCAGTGTGGTTTGCTTGAGAGCAGCTTTTTTCCTCCCTGATCGTCTCACCCAATTTAAATTGAGATGCGTTTCAGGTGCAAGGTTTGGATTAGGCCCAATGTTACCATTTTAGTGCCCATTTGTACCCGTCTTAAGGGTTTCGTACGCTTCAGTTGAGCGAGAAGTAATGCTCTTTGTTTCCTAGAGGAAATACTTGGCGTTTTCGCATCGCTGATTGCACAGACAGTGAGCAGAGCTGGTTGAAAAACAGAATTGCCACCTCCTGGGAAATTCCAAGATATTGAAATTTCATTTGGCCCCAAACTGGGATGACCAGGTAGGAAGCTGGGGCTTTTTGGAAAAAATCAAACGTTCTGAAATATTTTGTCTTCCTCATCCTAACACTTTGTTACAGTAAGGTGAAACTCTGTCATAATCGATAACTTATGGAAACAGTGATAATTTCCTATAGAAAATTTCACCAAACCATTGTGTGCCCTCAAAAGGTTCGGATTTAATCGAACCAGCATTTTCTGAGGCTAAAACATCCCACTGGAAAACTTTTGATCTGATGTAACATGAGCATTGTGCAAAACACACAAACTCTTCCAAAAACCTCACCGAACAATAGGAGGGAAAGGCTCTGGGTAAGCCACTTAGACAACAAACATGTGACAGGAGTTTCTGTATGAGTTTTGGCTGGCTGAGCTCTTGTTAAACTGATCATTTTAATGTTGCTGAGATTTAAACATGTTGAGGCCCTTCCAGCCTTGGAGAGGCATCTTATTAGTTATTTAAACTGAAATTACTAAAAATAAATACATAAACATTGATGGGGACTGCATTTCAGGGTGTACTACATACCACGCCTCCATCTGACCCATAGGCAATAAAGGTCTGCTACAGCTGCTAGGAGGTAGGAAGGGTGGTCTAACAGCTAGGGTACTGATTTGGAATTAGGGTTCAGTTACTGGCTCTGCCACAGACTTCCTAAACGACCTTGGGCAAGTCACTTAGTCTAGTCTGTGAATCAGTTCCCCATTGATGAAATGGACAAAAGTCCACCAATAATTGCAACATGCACAGATACTACAGTAATGAGGTCAGTATTTTTTAATTATATAGATATGTATATGTATATGCTCCTTGAGAGCACTTGCTTTTACAACTTGATCTAAATTTGGGAGGTCTCTGGTTCGAACCCTTTGTGTGACCAGACACTAGCTGCTATGCAAACCTCGGGAGGAGTTTTGTATTTCTTTTATCAAGCAAGAATTTGGCCCACTGTCTCCATTAGGTGGGCCTGATTTTTCCTCTGTAAAAACCCCTTGTGTGAGGTATTAAAGCCTAGGTTTGAATATCAGACACAGATTTGTACCATTTACCTTAAAGAACTAACCACATTAGCTGCCAGCTGCAGTAGGTTGTTATCCTCCAGTTGACTAGCCACTACAGAGAGGCACCTCACTCACTTTACCCTGCTCAGACCAGTGTCAGTCAAGAGTAATTCCATGGAATTGAATGAAGTTACTCTAGGGAGAAGGGAATCTGGCTATTTCATCCCAGCGTACATTGCACCATTTTTCTACTCCTGAAATAAACACAGGATTGGGCAAGTGGGAAATTTTTTTTTTATTGCACTGTGAAAAGAATTCAGTGTCCAAAACCTTTCTGTATCCCCGAGAGCGCCTAGATTTCCAACGGGCAGCAGCATTGCAAAGCGGCAGTGCTGTGACTGGAGTTCACAGCTAGGACCCGACCCTCAGCTGGCAGCAACTGAAATCAATGGAGCTGCATTGAGTTACGCCAGCTGAGACATTGGCTTGTGAGCTAGAATAGCCACAGGCTCTCAGTGGTTTGAGCATGGGCCTGCTAAACCCAGGGTTGTGAGTTCAAACCTTGAGGGGGCCATTTAGGGAACTGAGGTAAAAATCTGTCTGGGGATTGGTCCTGTTTTGAGCAGGAGGTTGGACTAGATACCTCCCGAGGTCCCTTCCCACCCTGATATTCTAGGAGTCTATCCAGGAATAGCCTCCTTCCCTACAGAATTTCAGGCTCTGGGCTTGCTATTGGGGAGCTGAGGGGCAGAGCCTGTGTAGCTAGAGAGAAACATCACAGGAGGCCCAGAATAAAAAAACAAAACACAAACCAAACCCATTATCAGTATGTTGCCAAGTCCCTGCCTTTCAAAAGCATGGGGCTAGCTTAAAATGTAATTTAAAGAGAGAGATTCAACTGTGTGTGGGGGTTTAGTCTCCTACCACTTGAGGGCTAGAGAAGCTCTTTGGTTTTTAAAACAAAAGCTGAGAGCCTCCTGTCATCCTGTAGCACTAGGAGCTGGGACTTTACAAAAGACACTAAACATTACAAACCTTGCGGTACAAATCACAATTGCTGGTAACAGTGCATTATGGAGCCTGCCTTCATTGGGCTTAAATCCTCAAACAGACACACAATCTAGCAATAAAGCCAAACAGCCATTTGCCTCTCTCTAAAGCTGTCTAGTTTCTCTATCAGATTCCCCAGCCTCCCAGCAGAAGGGCCCAACCTCTTTTTAAGGTTTTGAGCATAATAAGGTCAACTGCTTCTGATTGCTTCACAGCTGGAAGCGTTATGCTGACTACCTCAACTGGCATTTAACTCCTACAGGCCACCAGCATTGTCTGTCTTAGATGGGGCGCTGGCTAGAGATGCCACTGGAATGGGATAGGGCCCATGGGAGTTAGGTGCCTAAATCCCTCTGCGGATTGGGGTCTATGAGCTGCATTCTCCCTCTTTCGCCTGTAATAGGGTTTCTCATTTTGTCCCTGGAATACTTTGCCAAGTCTGTGTGATATCAAATTGCAATAGAAGGTTTTAACATCAACCTGCGCTCTCAAGCTGGGATGGCTGGGGGGTTAGGGCCGTCGTCTGGTATTGGGAAGAGCAGTGATCCTTTCCCTATTTGCCTTGGCCCTCCCGTGTGACCTTAGCTAAGTCACTTAGAGTAAAGCTCTGAAAATCACCTCAGTCCTGTGGATTTTCAATGAGACTTAGGGTTCTTGGTGCCCCAGTCACGTCTGAAAATGGGGGTTTAGGCTGGTCCATCACTTAAGGCATTTTGCAATTCTGACCCTTCAGGCCCTGAACCCTTCAGTGAAATGAGAATAAAGGCACCATCCTAACTCACAGGTTAAAGATGTCAAAGATTCCAAGATGCTAAGATTCTACTGGGCCAGGGCCAGATACATATCCCGCAATGTGGAGCAGGGTATGCACGACTCCCCACCTCCCACCCAGTTAGAAATCACATAAACTCGACAGACAAAGTGAAAAACATCCTATAATCTTTTAAAAACGTCACCTCATGATATTGGGGGACCTGAGTCATGATTTGTGAACGTTTGGGGTTGGCAATACCACTAGCGGATGGTCTCCAGCCTTCTGGATTCCCTTTCTCCTCCCGCCCATCCGAACTGCCACCGCTGAAAACATCTTCCTCCAGCCCCGCCGTGATCAGAGCACACCGTCCCCAAAACCCCTCACGAGTTTGAACCCATTGGGTCAAATTAATGTAACGACACTGGCGCGTCTTCCTTTCTGGGTCAAAACTGGGCTTGGACGGGGGGTGGTTTTGTTTTTTCTTTTTCTTCAACATTTTATTAATTTTCTCTATTTTGTCTTTGGGCTGGGGAGGGTTAGAGGTCAGAAGGGGGATCCCCCACGTGGAAGTAAAGCCCAGAGTTGCCATTTAATCCTTTCAATCCCCTCTGCAGAGATGCAGGCAAAGGGTGCCGCTTTAAGAAACCCTAAAGATTGTGTGGGGGGGGGGGGGGGCGGGGCAGGGAAATCATGGCTCCCTGAACTCTTGGGGAATTTTGCCATTGATTCCTGTGGAGTCAGGATTACGGCCTCGATGATCTTGGCCACCATTACTCAGGAGAAGAATGGAACATTTTGTTGAAGTGCACTTTTTGTAGAAGGTTTGTAGTATTGTTCTTATGCTCGACACCCAGAGGAAATGATTTTACTAGCCCTGCATGTTTGAATTTGAATTTTCCCTTTATTAGTATATGTGGTAACAGAGCTGAATGTGGAATCTGGCTACCCCACAGCCGGTTTCTCAGTGCAGCGGTGCCTTGCAGCTACCGTTCGTGCGGACAGAGGATGGTTTCCCAGGGAGAGGCGAATTTGCTGTGTGGTGACAAGAGAGGGAGGATTAAGGAAACACCAGGACAGGGGAACTCTCATGAACTCTCCATTTTAATGTCTCACATTGACAACCGGAGACCGAAGCAAGAAGCCGAGGGGTAAAATTATCCCAGCATTAAGGTACCAATCATATTTCTCACACGTGCTGATAACAACATCAGAGATACAAGGCCAATTGAGAAGAGAAGGGGGAATTTGCAGTGGCCGATAGTGAGAGGAGGGCATGCAAAGCTTTACAAATTCAAGGCGAGCTCAGGACAACGCGCAGGGAGCTGGCAATGGGTTTGACATTCTGTGGGGTTTTGTCTCGATCCGTTCGGAGCCCAGTTACTTCAGCTTCTGGCAGGGCACCTTGCAGATCTTCTGCTGCTGCTGCTGCTGGCAGTGCTGCTGTGGTTTCCCATGGCAAGACCCTCCGCTGTGGCAAGA